>NW_006295736.1:711759-726814 GCF_000327345.1 Myotis davidii
CCCTCCGCCTCATCCGCGGGGAGCACGCACCTGCCCGGAGCCCCGGACACAGCTGGGTGGCCACCGCTCCATGGTCTCCCCCGACGTGGCACTGATGAGTTGTACACGTGATCTCTTAACGTTCACAGAAGACCTGCTAGTTCCTGGGGCGCCAGCTCCACCTGCCCCTGTCCCCAGGTGAGCTAGGTGCCTGGGCCTGGCACGTAGGCTCCGGGCCCGTCGTGGGCAGCACCTCCACCTGCCGCCCAGGCCCAAGAGGTTCGTGACCTTGACGGGAATCAAACCCGGGACCCCCTGGTCTGCAGGCTGACGCTCTATCCACTGATCCACACCGGCCAGGGCGAGGTCCAGCTTTGCATCCCTCTCCTGGGGGGACGTCCGGGCAGGTGTCTGACTGACTGAGCCTGGGCCACTTTCCGTTGTCCCTGCTCCAGGGGACGCTAGGTGCTGCGGGGAGAGATGGGAGGGGAGCAGGGAGGGAGGGTAGTTCAGGGCCAGGAGTGGGGGGGCGGCTGCAGGGCCGGTGCTTGGCCCGTGGGAGGGCAGACGGACGGCCGCTCACCGAGCAGGACAGACTCCTCGTGGTGTGTGTGTGTGTGTGTGACTGTGGGACAGTCTGTGGTTTTTATTTTATTTTTTTTAAAAAAATATATTTTATTGATTTTTTACAGAGAGGAAGGGAGAGAGAGAGTTAGAAACGAGGAAGAGAGACAGAGAGTTAGAAACATCGATGAGAGAGGAACATCGATCAGCTGCCTCCTGCACATCTCCCACTGGGGATGTCCCTGCAACCCAGGTACATGCCCTTGACCGGAATCGAACCTGGGACCTTTCAGTCCACAAGCCGACACTCTATCCACTGAGCCACACCGGCTTCGGCCAGTCTGTGGTTTTTAAAAACGATTTTGGTCTTTCAAGCACAGCCGACAGCATGACATTAGCCCCCGGAGCACAGCACGGGGGCCAGACAAGCATCGGCTTCAGGAAGTGGCTCCGGGCACACGCACGGCTGTGAGGACACGATGGCCGTGTCCCCTGGGCTCCAGCTACGTTCCCGTCACCGCCTGTCAGCACCGGCCGCACTTCGTGCCCTTCAGCTCGCTCACCCGTCTGAGTCGTTTCCCTTTTGGTTGTTCATTTATCTCATTTATTTTCTTCTTTAGATTCCACATGGAAGTGCGATCAGACCCCACTGTCTCTGCCTGTTTCACTGAGCACCACACCCTCTCGGGCCATCCTGCCCTCGGAAAGCGACACCCACTGTGCGCACCAAGGAGCCCACGCCAGGCGGGGCCCTCACACGCGCCCCCACCTTGAGCAGCCGGCTCTGTCGGTGGACCCACCCGTGGTCGCTTCCATATCTTGGCCTCATAAGAGGCGCTGGGAGAGCTCTGAGGGCGAAGCCCACGCGGACACCGGAGCCGTGTCAGTGTTCGTCGGGAACGGCGGCCTCTGCCTCCTCGTTGCAGGGGAAGCGGGAGGAGAGCAGCCTGGGACTGTCTGAGGGGTCAGCCCGGCAGCGGCTCCCATGACCGCAGAGGTTCCTCACAGCTTCCTGCCAGAGTTGGCCGCCTGCCAGCTCCCCTCAGGCATTGCTCCCTGGGGTGACCTGCAGGGGGCGGGGCTCCTGAAGGACTTCAGGGTGGCCGTGATGAATCCAGAAAGTTCCCAGAGAGTTTGGGGTTAAAGGTCAACACTGGGAAGTCATGACAACTCACCAGGTATCTGTGAGCATTGCTGGGGGGAGGGGGCGACGACGGGAGGAGAACGTCAACACTCGGGCAGGTGAGGGCTTCACGTTCTATTTAGAGATGACACGTCGTTAGTCCAGAGGTACATGCCCCATTTATCTGCACCCTCTGTGTGTGCACAGGTAGCTGGGTGTGTGCACAGGTAGGTTGGGTGTGTGCACAGGTAGCTGGGTGTGTGCACAGCTAGGCTGGGTGTGTGCACAGGTAGCTGAGTGTGTGCACAGGTAGGTTGGGTGTGTGCACAGGTAGCTGGGTGTGTGCACAGGTAGGGGGGGTGTGTGCACAGGTAGCTGGGTGTGTGCACAGGTAGGTTGGGTGTGTGCACAGGTAGCTGGGTGTGTGCACAGGTAGGTTGGGTGTGCACAGGTGGGTTAGGGGCACATGCTTCCCTCTGAGATGGGAGAGGTCTGTGTGAGGAGCCTCCGTGGCCGACGCAGAGTGGGGCTGCGAGCGCTGCAGAACCTGGATGCAGCTGTTGGCGGGTGGAGGGGTTGGCACAGGTTCCTGGCGAGTCTTTCGGCCAAACCTGTGCCTGTCAGTAGGTGAGGCAGTGGGAACGCAGAGCAGGCTCCGGGCAGGTGCACACCTCTTCCCGCCTCCAGGGCATTTGCTTATCAGTGTAATGATTTACACGCGGCCGTAATTGGCTGACTCAAGACGGGACGCGTCCTGGACGTGCACCTAAGCACGCGACCCAGGAGCTGCTTGCCCCGCCCACCGGGCCTGGCACCTGCTGTGTGATCATCAGACTGGGACCTGCCCGGCTGCACCTGAGGTCAGGGGGCCCGGCTCCCGGGACGGGAGGTTGCCACCTGCTGTGATCATCAGACTGGGACCTGCCCGGCTGCACCTGAGGTCAGGGGGCCCGGCTCCCGGGACGGGAGGTTGCAGGCTGGGCCCTGGGTGGCCTGTGTGGGGACCGGCTCTCACGCTCCCCCTGCCCTCTTCCCCTCAAGGGCACCTGGGTGCAGATGCCGGTGGGACCCCGCCTGGAGCCAGAGCTGAGGTCGCCTGGGCAGGTGGGAGGTGGGGAGCTGGCGGCCGTGTCTGCAGGGAGCGGGGAGGGAATGCTGGAGGCCGAGACTCTCTGGGCTCCTGCTGGCTCACTGACCTGCAGGTCAGATGTACCCCGTGAGGATGACCCGCACCGTCTCCTTGTCCTGCCCACACAGGCCCCGGCTCACCCTCAGAGAGAGGAACTCCGTGTGGGCTGCTGCGTGCGGGACACTCACAGCTGCTCAGACACGTGCACACGGTCCCCCAATCTTGTGCCCAGTCAGTGCCAACGCCCTTCCTCAGGCCGACCGTCCTCGTCACCAGGAGAAGGCGTGGCGGCCCCACAGCCGTGTCTGTGGCCGCGTGGGGTCTGAGGCCACGCACAGCGATGACGTGGCCCGGGCTCCTGGCGATGGAGGGTGTGGGGGGAGGACGGTGAGTGTGGCCCGGCTGCGGGCCCTGGAGGGACCGGGCTGGGTCCTGGCAGAGCCTCGCTCCCTCGGGCCTGGCCGGGCGGCCCGGCTGTGACGTTGGCCTGGACGCTGCTGGTCCATCTGGAAGGACAAACAACTACACGTGGGTGTCCTGGGACAGCAGCCCGGCCAGCACTGTCCACGGCCAGGCCGCAGGGACACTGGACACGCCCTCCAGAGAGCAGGGACCAGCGTGGATGAGGCATTGCACCTTCGAAGCTCCCCACAAGGCGCGGCCAGAACCCCCTACCACCCCAACTCCATCCTCCGGAGTCGAGGGAAGCGCAGCTCCCACTCCCTCCCGCCGGCTCTGACCCGCTGGTGGAAGGAGGGATTTACAGAGGACAGTCCGAGGTCAAGCACGCTCTTATCGCACTCGAGTAAGTTATGCTCCGGGGACGGCTGCGTTCACTCAACGTCCTGCCGCTCGCCAGCTAGGTCGCAGGGCCAGCGTTCTTCCAGCTTCCAGGAAGCGAGCCATCCCCGCCCAGCTCGGAGGCAGGGCTGCGCCAGCGCCTTCTGCGGGGCTGGGTTAGGAGCCGCCTCGCTGGCAGACGCTGTTGGTTCAGCCCTGATCCCACAGCAGCGCCTCCCCTGAGACGCAGCCCAGGACACGTAGGCTGGTCCCACACCTTGTTTGTGGTGTGAAAGGCTGCGGAGCGCGGTCCCGATCTCGGCGACTGGAGACACACATGGATGTGGACCCACAGGCATTGAGACACCAGGAGGGAAGCCACAGGCCCACGTGCAGGCAGCCTCCTCTCCGTGAGGGAGCTTCCCAGGCCACGAGGGGCAAGTGTTAGTGATGACGGGCCGAGCCGGCTAATGAGCTGTCAGCGAATTAGCGTGGAGACCCATCCTCTCTCCTCTCACAACAACAAGTGAATAAAAACGTACGAAATAACAACAGACACTACGTCTGGAAGGAGGAGGGCACGTGTTCCTTCTCCGAGTGGAGAACATTGTAGCATCTACCACTGAGCGGCCGGGTTCTTACGGCCACCTGACCTTTGGAGGCGAATTAGCCGTACGCGGCATCCTGTGGGACATGGAAGCCAGAGGCCTGTTCCAACACCTTTGCTGCCTGCACTTACCAAGATGAGACGTCTCCAATTCGCACAGGAACTCAAGGACTGGACAGTCGAGCATCGGAAAAAAGTCACGTGGTCCGATGACTCGCGTTTCCAGTTGCATCATGCCGATGGCAGAGGGAGAATTTGGCAGAAACAGCACGAAAGCAGGGGGAGCGTGAGAGCCGGTCCCCCCAGAGGTGACCCGGGGCCCAGCCTGCTCCCTCCTGTCCCGGGAGCCGGGCCCCCTGACCTCAGTGCAGCCGGGCAGGTCCCAGTCTGATGATCACACAGCAGGTGCCAGGCCCGGCGGGCGGGCGGGGCAGGCAGCTCCTGGGTCGCGTGCTTAGGTGCACGTACAGGACGCGTCCCGTCTTGATTCAGCCAATTATGGCCGCGTGTAAATCATTACACTGATAAGCAAATGCTCTGGAAGTGGGAATTTTTTAACGTCGCAGCTTTTTAAATCACCCAAGACGTGGCGACCTGTTCTCTCACCCGTGGGCGCCAGGAGAGGGACCCGGCCCTGCCGGTGGGGAGGCCGTGGCCGTGACCCTGGGGTGAGGTCAGCCCAGCGAAGGGTCCTCCTGGTGCACCAGCTTCCAGAAGGCACTCAGGAACCACAAGGTTTTAAACAATATGTTTTTATTGACGTCAGAGAGGAAGGGAGAGGCAGCAAGAGAAACAGCCATGATCAGAGAGGATCATGGACCAGCTGCCTCCAGCACGCCCCCTACTGGGGATGGAGCCCACAACCCGGGCCTGTGCTCTGACCGGGACTCGAACCCTGACCTCCTGGTTCATAGGTCGACGCTCAACCCCTGAGCCACGCTGTGCAGGCAGTAACCTTGTTTTTGATTCGAAACTGAAGCTGATGTGATAGAGCAGCCTGGCTTTGGGGGTCCAAAGGGAGCTGGAGCAGTTTTGGGGGGTTTGTCGCTCCCTCAGCACTGAGGTCCCTGCTCTGCAGAAGCCGGATGCCTCCACTGGTTCTTTCCACTGAACGGGCCGCCCCGTGCGGAGCCGGGAAAGGAAGTAGACGTGTGGCTGCTCCTCTCCACGGGGCCCGGGAGCTCGTGGACTCGCCGCCAACGGGCTTCCTGGCGAGTCTTCAGGGGCCTGCGTCTGCGGCCGAGAGGGAGGCGGCTGTTCCGCTTTCTCCGTGGTCACCACGACGACAGACACCTTTTCCGCCCTCTCAGTGACAGCCGTCGTGGAGGGAGGGGACGTGGTGACTCAGAGGCGGGGACTCGAAGGAGAGGCCTGGGCCCGAGAGCCGCCGGCCACCTGCCCCTCCACCTCCCGCCTCCAGCCTCCCGCTGGGGGGTCTGGCCTGGCACCCCCCCTCGGGCGAGAGGAGGGAGCTGTGGCCAGAGCAGGGCCTCCCTCTGCGCCCTGGTCCCTCGTGGCTCACAGGGCCCGTCGGCTCATGTGCGATGTTTGTCTCCCCGACACCCCTCGCCCACGTCAGCCCTTGTGTGTTCCTCCCGCAGCTGAAAAGCATCGGTTCTGGTAACGGCATTTTCGGAGAAAAACTCCTCTGTGTTGAAAACCGCTGACCCCGACAAGTGGGGGCATGACGGGCGGAGAAGGGGGTGTGGCAGCGCGGCTGGGGACAGGCCATGGGCAGCCGGTCTGGGCGAGCGTCCGCCCTGAGGGCGACTCGCGGGCATTCCGTTCCCGCCTCTCACCTGCCCGCCTCCTGCTGGGGCCACATGGTCCCCGCTGACCTGTGCCGTCCGAGCGCTGGGCCCCCCGCCTCTCATCAGGGTCCGGAACCCCGCTGCTGCGTCCTGTGGGGACAGGACAGACATGTTATATCTGAGGCGTGGGACTGCACACACCTGCCCTTCCTCTGGAAAAGCACGCCCGCCCCAGGCTGTCCCCACGCCACCCCCAGGACAGGCCGCCACACGGAGCTACGGGGCTCCCCAGTCGTGGGCGTTGCCCGGGCCGCTCTGTTCAGGACGTATTTCCTCGGCCCCTACATCCCGGAGCCTCTGGGGACCCCGGGTTGCAGCTCGCCCGTCACACGCGGCCTCTTCCCAGGCGGCTGATTCTGGTTGATTCAGAGGGTGTGTGTGGGTCAATTCAGAAACATGCCGTTTGTCATGCGTGTGACAGACCCGGCCACGTAACCTCACGTGTGGACTGAAGTGCTCAGGCTGCCGTGAGCTCCGCCATCGCCCGGCCACAGGCTCTGGAATCGGCGTCTGCCCCCACAGACGGCCCTGGGGCCCCCACTGTCCCTCTAGACCCCGGGGAATCGTCCTCCGTGCGGCTGTGGGTCTGGGCCCGACACCCAGGCTTTGCCGATTCCGGCCACGCAGGAGGGAGGGCGGGCCGTTGGCGAGGGTGTCTGTAGTCAGAACTGAAATTCCTGAACAGAATGGGGCAATGTTTCCCTTCTGCCTCCTCCTCCTCCTCCTCCTGTTTTTAAAGCTCCGGCAGGGCCGGCTGGAGGCAGGGCTGCGTGTGTGACCTCTGCATGCCCAGCTGGGGCCGATCAGAGGGTCTGGGGTTTGGTTCTGCTTCCAGCTTGTCGCGGGGAAAATGACAACAGGCTTCGTGCCGTCTCTTTCTGAAATTCAAAAATAGTTTCCTTTTTCCTTTCGTGGAAGCCAGCGAGGTCCCACATGTGGGGAATGTGCTGTTTGTGATCTCCAGCCGCAGCGGGGGCGGAAACCCTGACTCAGGGAGGCGGGGAGCGTGTCCTGGCCACGGGCCGGCGGGTGCGAGATCAGCTCGGTCAGGCTGCCCTCCCGCAAGCAGGGCCTGGCCAGGGGGCGCCCTCTTTAAACAAGGGCTTGTCAGGAGCCCGGGGTGGGGAACCTCGGCCCGCGGGCCGTGTGAGGCCCATTTGGTCTGGCCCTGCCAAGGCCCCAGGGGGAGTTAAGTAGCCGTCTGACCACGTACACAGGCTCGTTTTCGGTGGATAATTCCGTGTGGCCCATGAGTGATGTTATAAATACCCACACGGCCCTGGACAAGCGCACCAGCGCCAGGGTCGACTGAGCACTGGGAGGGGGGGGGAGTGAAGGCTCCCACAGTGAGGTCCCCCACACCCTCCGCCCTGCACACTGGCGGGGAGGGGAGCGGCCTCCCTCGCAGCTTAGGGGCCTCGCTGGGACTCGAGGCAGGGGTGCGGGGCAATGCTGTGCCACTCTCTGGAAGGTGGGGAGACCCAGGGGATAGCCTGCACTCACCCCTCACCTGCGGATCGAAGACGGTTCCACCGACCGAGACTCACTCATGGGCTAGGGGCCGGCCTCGCACAGAGCCGGCATCTTCTCCTGGAGTTTGACGTTCCCGGGCGGCGCTGAGCCAACACCGAACACGCGGGTGAATAAATGAGTGAATGAGAACCAGACTCGAGTGTCACCCAGGCCGCGGCTCAGCACCCCGACGGCGTCTCGTCTGTTGCAGAGCAGCGTCCCCTCGATGGGCTGCAGCTGCCCCGGCGGACGGAGACTGTGCACCAGCAGCACGTCCTGGGCCGGGGGCAGTGGGACATGAAGACGAATCCACGAGATGCTGAAATGTAAGAGTTTCGGGCCCACGTCACCAACGGGCAGCAGTGCAGACCCACGGACGCTCCCGGGGGAGAAGCTCCGCGCCAAGGAACTGACTGACCCCTTGGGGGGTCGGCCTCTGGGCCCGAAGAAGGCGGTGCCGTCTGCACAGGGGTCCCCGGGCGAACGCCTGTCCAACCGCAGGTTCAGGACGCACACAGGACAGGGCGAGACGAGCAGCGGGTGGCAGGGAGGTGGGCACAGCAAACACGGGCGCGGACTTCGAGGAAAGCGTCATCAGAGACGTTAGTCAATAAAAAGTGTGTGCACACACTAGGAGGTAAGATGATCCGTCCCTAAAGAACAAATAGGGGAGGGAGTGGCGACCGTCTGCCCTGACAACCAAACTCCAATAGTTACCAAACAGCCTCCCATACTTACTGCTGCTCTTGTTGCTAAACCTGAGGCCTTGCAGGACATTCGGGCACTGGGAGGGGGGGGTCCCTCAGCCTGGCCAGCGCCCTCTTGGAGGCCTGGACCCCTTGGGGGATGTCCGGCTGCCGTGGAGGTGGGAGAGGCTCCTGCCACCATGGCTGCGCTCGCCAGCCGTGAGCCCAGCTTCTGGCTGAACGGCGCTCCCCTGTGGGAGCACACTGACTACTGCGGGCAGCTCCTGCGTTGAGCATCTGCCCCCCGGTGGTCAGTGCGCATCATAGCGACTGGTTGTTCCGCTGTTCGGTCCATTTGCATATTAGGGTTTTATTATGCAGGATCGTAGTCGATATTTCCGGTCGATGTTTCGTGTAAAACGTGCTCCTTTTCCGCGTGAGCTTAAGAATAACTTGCTCTGGGCTCATCAGGCACTTGGGTGAGTTCCTGGGACGTGGACACTTGATCGGAACCGGTGGAAAGCAGCGGTGGGAACGCGGGGGAGTGGAAGAACAAATGGAGCCCCTTTCTAGTGAAAGGGCAGCATTCACGTTTCCCTGAGGGGAGACACAGCTCTGACTCACGTCCTGTCTGTCTGTCCGTCCTGGCTGAGGCAGTGCCCTCCGCCACAGGGTAGACCCAGAGGCCGGTCCTGGCTGGTGTGGCTCAGTGGTTGAGTTTTGGCCTGTGGACTGAAGGGTCCTGGGTTCGATTCCTGGTCAGGGCACATGCCCGGGTCGCGGGCTTGACCCCCAGTAGGATACGTGCAGGAGCGTGACAATGGTTCTCATCATTGATGTTTCTCTCCTTCCTTCTCCCTTCCTCTCTGAAATCAGACCGGACTCGAACCTGGGACCCTTCAGTCCGCAGGCCGACGCTCTATTCACTGAGCCACACTGGCTTCGGCTGTAGAAATAGATATATTTTTTAAAAAAGAAGAAAAGCCCATCAGCCGGCACGAGGTGGGGACCAATGACCACAGACACCGCGCCCGGCGGGACCCCTCCATCTGCTGACGTGCGGTCAGTGGAGACGTGGACGAGCAGCGTGTGGGGGAGCCGAGAGCCACAGAGAGGGCCCTTACCCCCCGTGACTGGTTGCCTCCCGCTCGCAGCCGCCTGGGGCTGGGGAGCAACCTGCAGCCAGGCGTGCGCCCTTGACCTGAGTCAGGCCCCGGCCCGGGCTTGGCCGATTAGCTTTTAACCCCGCATCTTCCGCCCGTTGTGTTCAGCCGTGCGTGGTCAGCACCTGCCCCAGCCGGCGCGTCTGCTCACGGGCCTTCCTCCTCACAGGTCTCCTCCCGGCTCCACGTGTCTCGGGGCTGTCGCAGCCTCTCAGCGGCCCTCTGGCCGCCCCGCTGTCTGCTTCCTGACGCTCAGGGGTTTGCGGGCAGGACCCTGAGCCGGCGTCTCAGCCTCCAGCTCCGACGAAGCTCCAACTGTGACGCCTGCAGCGATCACCTGGCCTTCGCTGGACTCAGGGTGGACGGGGGAGTGAGTACGCCCACAGCTCTCTCGTGGCCTCCGTCTCAGGATGAAACCCTCCAGGGCCCCCACCCAGGAGCCCGGTGCTGCCCACCACCCCTGCCGCTCGCACCCAGACCCGCCCGCTGGCCTTCGAGGGCCCCCAGGACCTCGCGGGGTCTTCACTTCCTGCGGCCCCATGAGCTCCGCCATGCGCAGGTCTGAGGGGCGGCAGGCAGTTTGGCTTCAGGGAACATTCACCTGGGACTTGACCTCTGGAGGCACGCACGGCCCCTCCACGCGGCTGCGTCCTGCTCACAGGCCAGCTGCCCCCACACCGCACGGGGCTGCACCTCAAAGCGGTGTTGGTGTGCGGAGTCGCGATGATGGCCAACCCCCATCAGGAATATGTTTTGTTTTCAGACTTTGGTAAAGAGAAAACTGCCTCTGAGTGGTTGCTGTTGGCCTCTGGCGGGTTTTGCAAACCAGTAAACACGCAAATAAACGAGCCATGACGCTCACGGTCAGAACACGGTGACAGGAAGAGCACCCCCTCCTCCCTGAATCTGTTTACGGTAAAATGCCCTTTATGGTTCAGGAAACACGAGAGATCGGAATCCTAACTTTACCCCCGGCTTTTGATTACTCACAGGTTTTCCCCCTAAACTTACAACAACATGCACGTGGGAGCACATCAGAGGCCGCCGGCGCCTCCCCGCTCCGAGGGCCACGGCCGTGGAGGGAGCTCTGGGACCCAACCTGGCGGCCGGCCCAGCTCGCGGCTCCGGGAGGCTCGTGACGGACATGGAAGGTGAGTCACTCGTCACGCACGAGTTAAACGGTGGTCTGAGCCGGGCCCTGTGGCTGAGCGGTGGAGTGTCACCCCAGGAACCAGGAGGTCAGGGTTGATTCCCAGTCAGGGCACGTTCCCCGGGTTGTGGGCTCCATCCCAGTAGGGGGCGTGCAGGAGGCAGCCGGTCAGTAATGTTGCTCTCTCATCCATGTTTCCATCTCTCTTCCTCTCTCTGTAAAAATCAATAAAAACATATTTAAAACTGTCTCAGAAGACGAATGTTGGGGCAGGTCCCCCCAGGGAACCTCAATGGCGTCCAGGTGTGTGCCCCGCCCCCAAGGGAAACCGTCAGCACCACCCAGCCCGGGGCAGGTGACTCACACCTGTCCCTCGCCGCCCCCCGGAGGCTCGGGGTGAGCTTGCAACCCAACCGAGGCCAGAGGGGCGTGGAGACGACCCTGGGCTCCAGATGCTCCTCCTGTGGTTTCCCCCCCTGTCCTCCCACACCCTCCTCCCCACTCTAAGAGTTTTGGGGGGCATCTCACTGGCCCTGAATGATGCAATTTCCCAGCACAGTGACCTCGAGCGTCTCATGGGCCTGATGTTTGCGCGTCTTCCCTGGTGAGAGGCCGGTTTAGCATCAGCGGTTCTCAGCCTGCGGGTTGCAAACAATGAAAATACATCCTGCAGATCAGATTCACAGATGACCCCTAACAGCAGCCACATGACAGCTATGCAGCAGCAACGGAAATAATGTTATGGTCGGGTCACACGAGGAGCTGTATTAAAGGCCAGAAGGCGGAGAACGCTGGCCTAGACTTACGATCGGTGCCCAGGTGTCAAACGCTCTTCTGTTTTCTCCCTGTCGAGCCTTCAGCGCTCTGGTCGATTTGGATGCAGCTCCCTCCTGGGTGAGCGCGTGGCGAATCCTTCGTCCCGTTCCGCGACTTGTTTTCGGTCAGTGGACAGTTTCAGTAAAAATACAAATAAATGAAGCGCAGCTCCTGTCGGTCCAACTGCAGGGACTGTGCGCTTGGCCTCCTCCCCGACGCGGACTGCCGCACGCGGTCACCTCGGCGTTCCTCCTCCGTGTTCCTCGGGACGCGCTCCCGTTCCCGCGCTGCCCTGGTCGCTGCGGAAGGCGGAGGCCTGCGTGGAGATCCGCGTTTGCGCCGGGACTTCCTGTTGTTTCAGAGACACTTGCTGTAACGACCTTTCTTTCTCCGTGGAGTTGCCTTCGCGCGTTTGTCAGGTTAGTTCACGGTGCCTGTCGGCCGGCTCCCGGCCTCTGCCCTGGTCTGTTGATCTGTGTGTTGATTCTTTAACCAATAATTTACTCCATTAACACAGCATCGGAGCACGTCTTAGAGTAATGTGAGTCCCGTAATCGCTCGTCTCGCTGGTATTGTGCTGGGTCTGGTGCCTTTTCATACACAGTTTAAATCAGTGTTTGTACCTGTGACGTATCGATGGGGGTAACACTGACTCTATTGCTCAGCTGGGGAGAATTGACATCTTGACAGTATTGATCCCTCCAGCCGCGAACACGGGCTCCAGCCCCCGCGGAGGCAGGCTGCTCTGATCCCTAGTCAGGTTTCGTAGCTCGCTGCTGCGTCTCGTTCTTGTAGGCGCTTGTTGGATCGACACGGGTGTTTCGTTGTTCGGTGCTGTTGTAAACGGGGCTCTGCGTTTGATTTCAAATCCTCACTGTTCCTTTCTGGCACGTGGACAGCAGTCGTGGTTGGCGTGCTGACGTTTTCTGCACACAGGCTGTGGCTGCTGACTCCCAGAAGGGTCTTATCCGTTCTCTGTGTGTCCACATAGACCAGGGGTGGGCAAACTTTTTGACTCGAGGGCCACAATGGGTTCTGAAACTGGACCGGAGGGCCGGAACGAAAGCATGGATGGAGTGTCTTTGTGAACTAATATCAATTCAAAGTAAACATCATTACATAAAAGGGTACGGTCTTTTTTTTTTTTTAGTTTTATTCATTTCAAACGGGCCGGATCCGGCCTGCGGGCCGTAGTTTGCCCACGGCTGACATAGACAGTCACGCCACCTGTAGGAAATGGTAGCGTTTTCTTCTTCCCACCGACGTGCTTTTACTCCTGTCCTTGTCTCATTGCCTATCTAGTCCCTCCAGTGCAACAGGGAGAGTATTGAGATGGACACTCTTGTCTTGCTCTCCACCTCCAGGGGCAAGTGTCCAGTTTCTCACAAAAAAGGTAACATTTTTGTAAATTTAAAAAAAAAAATCAAGTTGAGGAAGTCCTCTGTATGTCTGGTTTGCTGCGAGTTGCTCCAGAAGGATCGTGAATGGGTGTTGGTTTTTTCAAATGGTGCTTAGGCATCAATTCGTATCACCACATGTTTTCTTTTTCCTTTCGATCGTGTTGATGTAGCCGACATGGCAACATAACAAAAACCATGCACACGGAGTAGCTTTTCCCACCGTTGGGGTTTTCAGTGAGGAGAATAGACAATGAGTAGGTGTGAAAACACAGTATCAGCCACAATGCAGCTGAAAGCTCCAGTAAAATCACGGGAGCAGCCCCAGCTGTGCGTGCGTACAGCCCTGGTCGTTAAGAACGTGTTGGCGGCGTGGTCGCTCTTCACCGTCTGTGCTGTGTGCTGCCGATCCAACCGGGCAGGGCTGCTACTCGGTGCGATTGTGGACGAGCACAGTGTGCGTCTGTGGAGTCACCTCCGCGTTAATTTCTGGTTTGCTCCCCGCCTCTCGGTGACTCACGGCTCCTACCCTTTCTCTCCGAGAGGACGCGGGGACCCTGCTGATGGGGAGTCAGGAAGCCGGCTTCTTTAGCGTCAGCTTTACAGTCACTGGCTCGGCCTTGGGTGCACGCAGCAGCCATTGCCCAGGGCCTGGGATGTGACTGGACCTGCCCTGACCTCAGGGGACCGGCCAGCACTCTGACCCTGTGACCCTCTGCCCCGGGCCTGCCAGGGCGACGTGCCTGAGCCACTGAGCCCCGCAGAGAAGTCAGCCCCCAGGACGAGATAAAGGATCACCCGTCAGGTCAGCAGATGAGGGGATGCTGGGAAGTCACAGCGACTGCAGCTCTTATCTGATCAGCCTCCTCCCCGAACTCCAGTCCCCCCTCCTCCCCGCTGAGTCCTGAGCCCTTTACCCACATTTTCTTCTTCTTGTGAAAAGGCTGCGCTTAAGAGGAGGTGGGACGTGGTCTTCTCGGGGCACGTAACCCACTGTCTCCCCAGGTCGCCCGCCACCTGAATGAAGCACCAACAGCGATCGACCCTCGTCTCTCTTCACTGGTCCTGGTGATGGGAGTGGGGGGGGCGGCAGCGGGGTCACAGGCTTTTCCGGGTTCAGTCTTTAAGCAATAAATGCAGGAGTAAGTGCATTTCCTCCTCCCGGGGCTTCCCCACACTCCTGCTAGCTTCCCCTATTGTGAGAGCACAGTACACACAACACAGCACATACCTGTTAGCTATGTCATCAGGAGGCTATTCCTAAGTTGTTTTGGGGGAGTCAACACTTACATGGGAGCTTTTTGACTGCATGGGCGTCGGCACCCCTCATCCCCGCGTTGTTCGGGGTCAACTGCAGTCACCAGAGGGTATTTCCCCCCATTGCTTCTCAGAGGGAGTGGGAGGGAGGAAAACATTGAGGTGAGAGAGACACAGTGACTGGTTGCCTCCTGAACGCTCCCGGACCAGGGCCTGGGAGAAAACTGAACCCCAGGTTCGAGCCTGGACTGGAAATCGAACCCGAGACCCCCCGATGTGGAGGCCGACACTAACTGTAACCGGGCAACCCAGGGGTCCAGCTGCCTGGCACCACCTGAGCCAGGTCAGCAGAGACAGGGTTGAGTCATGTGAGCATCTATCCCAGTCCTGCCGGCAGCAGGGAGAGCAGGGGGTCACCCACAAGCATCTGCTCTGCCCCCCATCAGCCAGCGGCTTGTATTGGGCAGAAGGACGAAGATTACACGGAGAAGTAGGGGTCACAGGGTGGGGAAGTGGGCAGGTGTAATGGGTACAGGTTACAGGCCATGCGGGCTGGGGAGGGGGTCGTAGAGGTGGGGGCGCCTCAGGGACCAGATCACAGGCCATGGAGTGGGGCGAAGAGCAGGTGCCTCCGGGACTGGGTGCCGCGAGGCTGTAAACCTGTCCGTGACGACAGGCAGTTCTCGAAGGAGGACCGACCCCGTTCTGAGGTCAGCTCCCACTCCCAGGGCTCCAGCTCCCAGTGGGTGAGCGAGTGCTTTCTAATCAAAACAACCACCACGGCTAAAGGAGCAGGAGCACGTTCTCACCGCTGCAGCTGCTCCCCATATTCTGTGTCTGCCCCTAACGTGGCCGCTGAGCCCACCAGCCAGGCTCAGGGCTTCCTTCGACCATGACTGAGACGGAGCCCCCAGCCTCACACATGTGGTTGGGACGGGGGGTGGGGGGGCGTCCCGGGAGGAAAGGCAGCCTGGAACAGGGACCCAAGAGCAGAGACGGGGCCTCCCAGCTGCCTTTCCTGTCCCCCGCCTTCCCTGTCCCCCCTTCCCTGTCCCCCGCCTTCCCTGTCCCCCCTTCCCTG
>NW_006295736.1:728062-737913 GCF_000327345.1 Myotis davidii
TTTGCTTCCCTGTCCCCCCCTTCCCTGTCCCCGCCTTCCCTGTCCCCTGCCTTCCCTGTCCCCTGCCTTCCCTGTCCCCCGCCCAGTTCAGAGGCTGAGAACTCCCCGGAGCTTTGCCGTCGGCCCAGCTGTCCCCGAGGAGGGCGGGCAGCCAGTCCGTGCCCAGCATTGACACGCATGTTTGTAGCCAACACAAATCATATGTTTTAAATATGTAAGCAGAGCCATCTAAGCAGTTTCAACAGAAACCATATTAGCGAGACAGATCTGAAGCCAGAGAGTGTTATGGTTTACAGAAGGAACTTTTAGCAGCAATTAAACGCATTGTGCTGGGTTATTTTTAGACCCATCCCACCAGCCCAGCCCTTTGAAAGCAATTGTTTATGTGCCAATGGCCTCCATGCCCAGCAGAGGAGGAGGGGGCGGGCAGGGAGGGGCAGCAGGAAGCAGGGGGAGGCAGGCTCCAGCGTCACCCCAGGACATGTCCCCCCACAGGGACAGCCAAGGCGGGACTGAAGTGCCCAGCACAGCGGATGTGCCCTGGCCTGGGGCCTGGGGGGAGGGGGTCTGTGCCCTGGCCTGGGGCCTGGGGGGAGGGGGTCTGCATCCTTCTCTCTGTCCGTCCGACCGAGGACCACGGCAGCAGAGGCCGCGTCTCACTCCCGTCGCCCGATGGTTTTGCCGCTCGCCTGGCCCCATGTTGTCTCCGGGCAGGTGTGTGTGACCCGGGGAGCGGATGTGCCCTGGCCTGGGGCCTGGGGGGAGGGGGTCTGTGCCCTGGCCTGGGGCCTGGGGGGAGGGGGTCTGCATCCTTTTTTCTGTCCGTCCGACCGAGGACCACGGCAGCAGAGGCCGCGTCTCACTCCCGTCGCCCGATGGTTTTGCCGCTCGCCTGGCCCCATGTTGTCTCCGGGCAGGTGTGTGTGACCAGGTGTGCCCTGACCAGGAGCCTTCGCGGGCTGAGGACAATGACCCGCAGACATGCCCAGGCCCCTGGAGACCAAGCGGTCCCCCTAGGACAGTGGTTGGCAAACTGCAGCTCAGGAGCCACATGCGGCTCTTTGGCCCCTTGAGTGTGGCTCTTCCACAAAATACCACGTGCGGGCGCACGTACAGTGCGATTGAAACTTCGTGGCCCTTGCGCAGAAGTCGGTATTTTGTGGAAGAGCCACACTCAAGGCTAGTACTTCTGACAATCGACACAGGCCCAGTGCTCTGCTCCTGCCCCTCACACCAGGCCTGGAAGGGAGGCGGCAGCCCGACCACGCGAGCACCACTTGAAACTGAACCGTAGGTAAGGGGTTTGGAATTCAGGGAGGAGGCTGATCAGATAAGAGCTGCAGCTATGACTTCCCAGCATCCCCTCATCTGCTGACCTGACCGGTGATCCTTTATCTCATCCTGGGGGCTGACCTTCTCTGGAGGAGCTCAGTGGCTGAGGCACGTCCGCCCTGGCAGGCCTGGGGGTGGTGGGGGTGGGGGGTGGAGACACAGGGTCGGAGTGCTGGCGGGTCTCCTGAGGTCAGGGCGGTCCGGTCACACACCCAACCCAAGCCACGCCTGGTGACCATAAGGCTAAAGCTAAAATTTTAACTTCTGGATTCCCCATCAAAATGCATTGTCTGTCCCGGCCGGCGTGGCTCAGTGGTTGTGCGTCAACCTATGAACCAGGAGGTCAGGGTTCGGTTCCTGGTCAGGGCACATGCCCGGGTTAGGGGCTCGATCCCCTGTTGGGGGGCGTGCACGAGGCAGCCGATCAGTGATTCTCTCTCATCATTGATGTTTCTCTCTCTCTCCCTATCCCTTCTGCTCTGAAATCAATTAGAAAATATCCTATATAAGAAAAGCGTAATATGCTAAGTGTCTGACCAATCGGTCGACCATTTGGTCCATTGCTCTACCAATCGCTATGATACGCACTGACCTCGGGGGGGAAGATGCTCCCACTGGTATGTTAGCTTGCTGCTGGGGTCCGGCCAATTGGGACTGGGAAAGAGGGCTGGGCACGGCCTGGAGCCCTCCCGTGGCCCTTCCCCGGCCAGTCAGCCCATTGGCCCTGATCAATCAGGACTGAGCAAGACAGCCCTATTGCCCCAATTGCCAGCCAGGCCGAGGGACCCCGCCTGTGCATGAATTTGTGCACCGGGCCTCTAGTAGATATATATGAAAGGGTCAGGGCAGGATTTCAATCCAGTAAGAGGTAGACCGGCGTCCCAAATAGCTTCTATTTATGATATATTTAAGGCCCGTCACCTATGTCAAGGAGTAGGGGGTTCCCATATAGGTGCTGCTCCTAAGTGGGACATGCACCGGTGGTCTGGACCATCTGCCTGAGGCTTGTGTCAATACCTCTGGTCAGACACTTTCACAGAGACAGCACCGAGATCTGAGCCGAGCCGGAGAAATTACACACAGACAAACACACAGGGGGTTTATTTACCAGTTCCTGACGGGTCTCAGACGCTGGGAAGGATCCACCCGGCGATGCTCGCTGACACACACACCCGGGTAGATGGCGCCGTTGGCTGCTGGCTCCTTCGTCGATCGACAGTTAATTGGGCAGAGTTTCGTGCTGGGAACCGAGACGTGAGCACATACAGGTCCTCACGCTCTGGCGACCGGAGAGCTGTGCGCTGCTGGGTCGATCAGACTGTCTGGTATATACCCCCCTATGGACGTGGTCCTCGCTGGTGTGTGTGCTATCAGCGGCTGCCATGTGTGGACCCACCCGGGGTCTGCTAATCTACGGGTGTGTACGGGCTCTGGGCGTTCCCATCCGAGAGGTGGTTTACCAGGACTAGTGGGGTTACCAGGTGCATTCTTGGGTCCCACACAGTGTTCCTATATCTAACATTAGGTACTATCATAATGACTGTAACAGTCCACACAGGGTTACACGCCTTAAGTCTTACATTCTAAGGTCCTAACAGTAAGTACCATAATGATCATTATAACAACCAGGACACAGGTTTTAGCTTACACGTTAGGAAACCGGGTTTGTGCTGTCCTTCAAACATTTCGTGGTGCAGCAGGAGATGCGCCCCGCCCGAAGCTGAACGCTGGGCACCTACCCCCAGGCCCGGCCCTGCCGCCGGGGGCTTTGTCTCCGTCAGGGTCCGGCACTTCGGGAAGCAGCCTGTTTCCCTCACGAAGCCTCATGGGCCTGTGCGCCGCTCGCGGCTTTTAGAAGGGAGACGGTCTCTGGTTCCGAAACACTGGACGGATTTAACTTCCCGTGAAGGAAACTCGCAAGTAAGGAAAAGGTGGAGAGAAAACACGTTCCCCCAAAACCTGCCACCGTGTTTTCATGTGTGAAAAGGAACGGAACACACCACGTTCCGACAGAAACGCGGCTTCCTGCTCCTCTACAGGGGGTGTCAGGGCTCGAGGCCACAGAGTCCACGCAGGCCGGCCCCCGTGGAGCCACACGACCCACTTTCTCCTGGGTCACAGGAGACACAGGCCGGGGTGTGGAGGCGAATCCTTGCCAAGAGCAAGCTCCACGTCCCTTTGCCAAGAAAAGCTGTTTCTATTTATAGCACAGACGGGCCTCTTGGACCAGGAGCTGCAGGTGGCGGGGCGCAGGCCGTCGGGCTGGGTCTCACTGCTCTGAGGGTCGTGGTGGCTTCGGGCCACGCCCACGGAACACTGAGCGCCCCTCCCCCCAGACGTGCTCTGAGTTCGGAGCAGACTGCTCCACAGGGACTTCTCGCGGCTCTCAGTTCGGGGGGAACGGGGGTGCCGGTTGGAGTTAGGCGAGTGTGGTCACTGACCTCCCTGTTCGGGGTCCCAGGAGCCCTGGGCAACCAGCCCCCGAGGCCCACTCTGTAGACAGTGATGATGGGTGGGTTTTCTTTCTTTTTTTGTTTATAATATACTTATTATTGACTTCAGAGAGGAAAGGAGAGGGAGAGAGAGATGGAAACATCAATGATGAGTAACAATCATGGATCAGCTGCCTCCTGCACGCCCCCTCTGGGGGTTGGAGCCCGCAACCTGGGCCTGTGCCCTGACCGGGAATTCAACCTTGACCTCCTGGGTCATAGGTCAGTGCTCAACCACTGAGCCCCACCGGTTGGGCTGGGTGGGTTTTCTGGGTGACCTCAGCTCTGCGTGGGGCTCAGGGTGCTGGGTGTCCCTGGGGCCACCCTGGCTCAGCCATGCACTCTCAGTGGGGTCCCTGCCCTCAGGCGGCACGTCACCCCCCACTGGCTCTCCCTTCCTCCTGCAAAGACACACAGACACACACAGACACACACACACAGACACACACACACACACACGCGTCCGGCACAGCCTCATGCTCCGGCCCGTCCGTGGCTCACCTGGGAAGCGGGCCCTTCCTGCTCCCTCGTCTCTCACGTCCACCTTCTCGGCAGTCCCACCATCGAGGAAAAGGCTTCCTGACGTTAACTTTAGGGACACAGACCGTCCCTCCCACACGCCTGCTGTCCTGCGGTTTCTGCATTTCACAGCCTTCCCCAGAGCGGGGCTGTTTGTACGTTCTCTCCTCCACTGTCCCAGAGGGACATCTAGACGCAGGACAACAAACCACCCCAAGTGCTCATCCTCTCAGAAGGGAGCCAAGAACTCAAAAACATCATGTACCCAAACTCTGCCAGGACCGGGGGACACCGCGTGAGGATGGGCAGCCAGCCTTGCTGGGCTCGCAGTAAGTCCTGGTTTGTACATTCTGATCACGACGCCCCAGCCCCACACCAACTAGCCAAGATGGGCGTCTGGGGCCCCGGGGCGCACACGCCCAACGCACAGGACGGGGCTGCGAGCACGTGACCGGGATCCTCGCTGCTCGGCTGCCACGGAAGCCAGAGCAAACGGTGGATGTTACAACGCCCTCATTTCAATCACTGGCCTTTATGGAATTGATCGCCTGTCCTGGTGGCTGACCTTGTGGCTGACCTTGGGCAGATGGGGTGAATGAGGCCCAGCCGTTGCCCTCAGAACATTCCCGTCCAGTAGGGGCTCAGCTCCTCACGGTGGACACGCGTGACCACCACGGAAGCAGAGGCCACGTGCCGAGGTGTCACTGAGGGGCCACCCCCCCCCTCACCGTGTCCGGGAGTTTCCGTAAGGAGCTCTTTCCTGCACCCCCATGGCTTGTGGGGTCCCGTTAGCGTGTGATCTGTGGCTGCTCATAGTGCAGGGAAAGCTGGGGACGCTCAGGCCCGTGCTGCCTGTCCCCTGGGGCCTCCCAGAGAGGGAGGGCTGCACGGGGACACCCTGGCCACACCCAGGCCCCGCCCATGGGGACCTGGGGAGCTGGTTCCGTCGCAGCCAGCAGCGAGGTGGTCCAGAGGTCTCAGGACACCAGTGCCTCCCTACCCTCGGTGCCACCCTCCTGCCAGGACGGGAGGAAGTGTTTGGGGAACAGAAAGGCGGCCAATAAGCTGAGTGGTGGCAGCAGAGGGGAACTGAGTGGACAAGAACATGGGGCCACCGGACAGGTGTGGAGAGGGGGAGTCGTAGGACCAGGTGCCCAGCGTCGGGGTCCCGTGGATGGCGGGGGATGCGGGTGAATGGGGGAGGGTCCAGAGGGCAGCTGCTCCTGGGTCTGGTGGGAGGCGCGTGGGGGGGGCTGTTAGCATGGAAGGGGTTCCTATGTCCGTGGGCGGGGTGCCCACAGCACCTACAGATGGATGGGACGTGCGGGAACAGGAAAGAGTCAAGAACCACACCCAGCCCGGCCAGCGTGGCCCAGTGGTTGAGTGTCAACCTCTGAACCAAGAGGCCACGGCTCGATCCCCAGTTGCGGCTCGAGGGGCGTGCAGGATGCAGCTGATCGATGACTCTTTCTCATCATGGAAGTTGCTCTCGCTCCCTCTCCCTTCCTCTCTGAAATCAATAAAAACATATTTAAAATAGCAGCACCCAGGGCTTTGCTGGGAGCACCAGGGTGGAGCGTGTGCGTTGAACGGAGCTTGGGAGGAGGGAGCGTGGGAGGGAGGACCCTGGACTTGTCACACGGCGTTGCATCTGGGCACCTACAGCAGCTCAGTGCCGCCGAGACGTCACATGTGACCATATCGGGGAGTCAGACGGGGCCTGAAAATGCAGAAAAAGGTAGATTATGGAAGGCTTCCTCAGGGGGTTATCACAAAATAGAGGGAGGCCCCACCCCTTTCCTAGAGAAATGGTGGCATGACCTGGAGACATGCCCCCTGGGGATGGTGTAGGGCAAGCGTGTCAAACTCGCAGCCCACGGGCTGCATGTGGCCTGCAATGAATATTTTTGTGGCCCAGCCGATATAACGGCATGTAAGAAACATTTTAATAAAAATTTTGTAACTTAATTTTTATAACATCCTGTTATACGTAATCTATATATATAAAAACCTAAGCAACCGAACAACCGAACAACCAGCTGGCCCACCTCCTGCGCCCACTCCCCCCAGCTGACCTGCCCCGACTGCAGGCCGGGCTGAGGGACCCACTGTGCATGAATTCATGCAATGTTCGCTAATGACTGGTTACTATCATTGTTTTGCATTCATTTCCCTTATGTGCCTTACACGCAGGCCCACCATTTCTCATCACTAATACCAGCAGTGAATATTCTAGCAGCCGATGGCCACGTCATTCGTCTTGGACTGACTTGTTTGGGGTGCACAACAGGAAACATTTCGCTTTCGGAGAACAAGAAAAATAGGTTTATTTGTGTGACGCTTATTGTGCAGTTATTCAGTGTCTGGTAAGTTAATGTTCAAGAAAAAATCTTAATTTTTATTAAAATGTCCTATTATTTTATGTTAAGGATGACATTTGTTTCAGCTCTTTGTCTTCAGCACGTCTCTATCGAAATAAACCTACGTTTCTATGGAAATGGAAGCTGTTGTGTTTTTGCGGCCACAGGAACTTACACCTTGTTTATTTGGCCCGCGTTAGCCTTTGAGTGTGACATGGAGGGAGGAGGCGGGCGAGGAGGCTGGAGCCAGGGCCCGTGACTGAGGCTAGAGCTGCCGCTCTGAGACAGCACGCCCGCCGACGTCAGCGTTCGCGTTGCCAAAGCTCTTCGTGCCGAATGCAGATTCCAAGATGCTTTTGGCAAAGGACGGCCTCTCATTATCTGTGATCCCCTCACGGTGCCTCCTTTCTCCCTGGGTGGAGTGTGTGGCTCTGGGCGTGGGGAAGACGGGGTCACGCCTCCTGGGAAGGAGCCCGAGTCGCTGGTTGCTAATTGCTGCTGCGGGTTCTGGCTCCGCGGGCAGCACAGCGACTTTCCGAGGCCCCGGGCAGTGAGCAGACACCTGCTGGGGCTGGGAGCTGGCTCGGGGACCAGGCGTGCACACTCCTGCCACCTCCCGTGGGGCTTCTGCACGAGGTCCCGGCTGCCAGGCCTGGAGGGTGGTGGTGGGGCTGGGGCGAGGGGCCCCCCTCAGCACTGCCTCTGGGAGCGTCACAGAGAGCCCCCAGGTCCCTGATGCCCGGGAGAGAGGACCGCAAGGGGAAGAAACAGCCCGGCCGGCGTGGCTCAGTGGTCGACCCACGAACCAGGAGGCCACGGTTCTGTTCCCCGCAGGGCACAGGCCTGGGCAGCGGGCTCCATCCCCAGTGGGTGGCGTGCAGGAGGCAGCCGATCCATGAGTCTCATCATTGATGTTTCTGTCTCTCTCCCCCTCTCCCTTCCTCTCTGAAATCAATAAAAATATACTTAACCAGTTAACTGCCACGAGTCCGACACGGAAACCATGCCCACACGCCACGGTGTTTTGAATTTAACTAAGAGAAATCAATTTGCAATGAATATTATATAAATATATTACTTGCAATTCGGGTGTTCTTGAATATTTTCAGCTCAAAATTCTCACAAAAAATCATTTCAAAGTCGGTCGGGGCTGCCGCTTAGGGAAAACATTTTTTTTTATAGACGCACATGGCGTGTGGGGAAGGTCTGCCCCTTGCATCTGCCGGCGCGTATGGCGCACAGTGGGTTAAAAAGAAGCGACGAAAAGGAACGAAGCAAACGGAGCGTCTTCACTTCCTGAGACCCCGGTGCAAACCCTGAGAGTCAGGGACGCGGGCGGCAAGCGGCCCGACCACTGCCCGCCGTGCGTGTCTCTGCCTGGAGAACGGGGGGCATGGTGACCCCCCCCAGCTCAGGCTCCTGAAGGAGGAGGCACACGATGTGCCTACATGGCTTCCACGTCTCCCTGCTGTGGTGAGTGACCCCCACTGTGCGCTGCTCATGTCATTGTTGCTATTACTGTCCCCCCCAACCCCCGCGGCTCCGGACAAAACCTGGGTGTCACACCGGGCACCTCTTGGAGCCATTCCTCCCAGGACACGTGGCGCAGTGTCTCCTCCGTCACACGGACCCTGTGGCGTCCTCGCGTCGTCCCCCCGCCTTTCCCACCACTGACACCCTGTTACAAGCAGCGCATGCCTTGGTTACCTCTTAAACACGTACACCTCTCATTACTATTACTCAACATATATTTTTATTGATTTCAGAGAGGAAGGGAGAGGGAGAGGGAGAGAGAGACATTACCTATTGGCCGCCTCCTGCACGCCTCCTACTGGGGATCCAACCTGCAACCCCGGCGTGTGCCTGGCCTCCGGGCTCCTGGGTGGCTCCCCGCTAAGCCACCGGCTGGGAGTGCGCATGCACATTGCACGGGGGGTCAGGCGCTTGGACATGCCGGCCCGCAGGGATACGGGCCCTGGGAACGCCTGGGAGCTGTGTGGCCGCTGCTTCTGTTTTGCAGACGGTGGGGGACTTCGGGGAGAATCGGTTGGACGCTCCCGGCCGGGAGGACAAGGGGCCCTTCCACTGAAGGAGGGTCCTGCCCATTGGGAGTCTCCCACGGAAACACAGACTGGCAGGGAGCGGGGTCTGCAGAACTGGACCCGCCCACCCTGGGCTGGACCTCATGCCCGCGACCCCTGACCCCAGAGGCTCCCAGTGTACAATCCCACCCGGGTTTGAAGCGGGTCATCTTGGCGCCTCGTTGCTTTAAGGCTCAGCCAACCCCAGGACACGGCTCTTCTGGCTGAAAACGCCAGTCACCTGCTTCTGCTGGGGGTTCGTGCCCGCCTTCGGCTGCGTTGTAGACTCTGTTGGTCCATCTGTGTTTCTCTCCCCTGGTTCCGTTTTAAGCACTAAGCCAGTGGTTCTCAACGTGGCTGCACATTAGAGTCACCTGGGAATCTTTTTAAAATCCTGATTTCCGGGCCTCGTCCTCCGGAAATTCTGTTTCTTTGTTATGGGGTGGGGCCACAACATTAGTAACAAAGAAACAGAATTTCTGGAGGATGAGGCCCGGAAATCGGGATTTTACAAAGACTCCCAGGTGACTCTAAGGTGCAGCCGAGGTTGGGAACCACTGCACTGAAGGGTGAAGGACGAGACTGTTTTAAAGTTCAGGGCGCTGTCGTGTGGAGTCAGATTCCCCGTCCGACTGGGCGAGCGTCTACCTCCCAGACCAGCCTCCGAGAGGAAACACCCCACACTGCCTGTGGGGTGACCACGGCTCGCTCCTCCCCGCCTGAACCCTGGCTGTCCTCAGTTCGGCCGTGACGCCCGTGATCTGTTTTTCTTCGTGCTCCTCTCGAACGCCAGAGGCTAATTCTTCCTAGAAAAGCCCCTCTTTGGCGATAACGCGCCACGTGTTTTCAGTTAAGGAGGCGGCCTGCGGCTGGGGGAGCATCTTATCCTCACAGGCCTGCGGCCTGTCTGTGCACGCCAGGCCCCGGAGCCAAAACGCCGCCCTCCGCCCTGCGAGCTGGTTCAGCTGAGCCGTCAGCCACCCGGGCGCCCTATCGAGATGGCAGCGGGCGCCAGCGGCTGTGGTCGCAGTACCTGTGGCTCATCTCCAGTGCAGGGGGGCGGGGTA
>NW_006295736.1:738017-742744 GCF_000327345.1 Myotis davidii
TTTGGGAAATGCTCCCTGGGCGGCCGGGCGGCGGGCGAGCGGGGGCTCAGTCGCGGTCCTGTGTCCGAGGCTCTGGGGCCTGTGCAGCCGCCTGGTCCCTCCCGCTCAGCCACCACGAGTGCCTGTCCCAGCTCCGTGACGAACGGCCGGTCGTAACTCTGAGGACAAAGACATTGCTGTTCTTACGTTTGATTGATTGATTGATTGGTTTTAGGCAGAGGAGCGGGGCGGGGGGAACATCAATGTGTTGTTCCACTCGACTGTGCATTCGCTGGTTGACTGTGTGTCCTGACCTGGGACGGAACCCACAGCCCTGGTGACGGGGACGATGCTCATGAGAACACAGCCCATCCCCAAGCTCACGGAGGCATAAGTGATGATGAAGACCAGGGCCATCCGTGGCCTCGGACCAGCCCACGGGCCGGGTGTGCGTGGCACCAGGGTCCCGGCTCCGAGCAGCTCCCGGGACACGTAGTGAGCGAGGCCCGGGGGCGGCCGGTCGCTGACCAGCCCGAGAGCCCCCCTGGGCTCGGCGCGCAGTCACGCCTCAGAGCAACCCCAGTGCTGACCTGTTTCACCCCAGAGAGTCCACGTGCTTTTCGGGGGGGAGGCCAAGGGTCACACGCAGCACCCCTCGGCCCGTTTGGGTCGGGACCAAGGGACGGCATCCAAACGCGGGTGTGAGCCCAGGATCGGGCCGTCCGAGCCCAGAGGACGCGAGGAGGTGAGAGCGATGCTGAGGACGTGACGGAGGGCTTACCAGCGGTTCACAGTGCAGGCGCCCGAGCCAGCACCAGGCGTGTCAGCGGGACGGGGGGGAGGATGGGCACCCTCCGTGTCTGAGGGCCACTGGCCCCGGGCCCTGCGTTGTCTGGAGAAAAGTTTAAATTCTGTTCCTTCTGTTGAGCTTCGTTGCCTGTCGGATGATTAAAACGGTTGTTCCCACCCTGGCTGGTGTGGCTCAGTGGATAGAGTGTTGGCCTGAGGACTGAAGGGGCCCAGGTCCGCTTCCCGGTCGGGGCACATGCCCGGGTTGTGGGCTTGGTCCCCAGAAGGGACGTGCAGGAGGCAGCCGATCAGTGATTCTCTCATCATTGATGTTTCTCGTTCTCCCTCTCCCTTCTTCTCTGAAATCAATAAAAATCTACTAAAATAAAGTAGTTGTCCCTAACTCCCCAGGGCATCATTCCTCAGCCACCCCTCCATCTACAAAGCACCAAGACAGCTTTCCAAGGGGCAAAAGGCACCTCTTCCCTCAGTGATCAAACCCAGTGATATCCCAGTCCCGCCCTGGTCGGGGGTGGGTGACGGTGAGATTTGAAGCTATAGGCCCGCTACCCGTTTTCCTGGCTTGCTTTTAAGAAACAGAGAAAAGAATTTTCATTTCGCGGGGACAAGGGCCCTGATGGTCAGGATGTATTCCTCCTTCTCGCTGGCCTTGCCTTGACAGTAAGGCAGACCCCTTCCCAGCATCCTTCCTGGGGTCCTCCTCCCTACTCACCGGGGCCAACCTGGTGCAGACGAAGGTCCGGGGACCAGCCTCCAGGACCTTGGGTAAGACGCCTCCTCAATGTTCGAGTTGTCGCATCAGCGGTAATACTCTCTCCAGACGTTCACATGACCCTTACGGATCAATTCTTGCCAATCGATCAGTGTGGATAGCATCTCCTCGTAATTTGACTGCACGTGCATGGTCTCCGGTGACTGGAGGAGCTGTTCATGCGTTTCTCTTTGCTGAATTGTTAGCTGGGTCTTTTGTCCAGTTTTTGATGGGGTAGTTTGTCTTTTTCTCATTTATTTGTACATGATAGACGGATAGTTGGATGGATAGGTGGATGGATGGATGGATGGATGGGTAGATGGTGGAAGGATAGGTGGATGGATGGATGGATGGATGGGTAGATGGTGGAAGGATACGTAGATGGATGGATGGATGGATGGATGGGTAGATGGTGGAAGGATAGGTAGATGGATGGATGGATGGATGGATGGGTAGATGGTGGAAGGATAGGTGGATGGATGGGTGGATGGATGGATGGATGGATGGTGGAAGGATAGGTAGGTGGATGGGTGATAGGTAGGGAGTGCACTTAAACTATGGGTATTAAAAATACGTATAGTCTTCTCCCCTGTTTTCATAGGATAGTTTGTGATCAGCAGATGTTTTTAATTTCTAAGGAGTGGATTCCTCAGTCACTTCTTTTGTGATGAGTGTGTTTTCTGTTTTGCTTAAGAAACCCCCCCAACCCCAAGGTCAGAAT
Organism: Myotis davidii; assembly: GCF_000327345.1. Lineage (NCBI taxonomy): Eukaryota > Metazoa > Chordata > Mammalia > Chiroptera > Vespertilionidae > Myotis > Myotis davidii. The sequence continues at coordinate 740,279 of NW_006295736.1, forward strand.
GAGTTCCATCTACATTGTTGCTCCCACCAGCTTTAAAGCGTTGCTTTTGAATTTAAGACCTTAATCCATCTGGACTTAATTTTCCCCGGGTGGGAGGCAGACATCTATTTCATAAATCCCACAGAGGAATACGCTTTCTTAATTCCATACATTATGTGTTCCCTTCTCTGAACAATGACTCCCATGACATTATCACCACCGATCAAAGCTCCATGTTGTCTCTGGTCTGTTTCTAGGGTCTTTATACTCTGTCTCGTGAATTTATTCACCGTCCCTGTGCGAAGTCCCAGTATTAACGCTGTGGTGTCATCCTTAGATGAGCGTGGGTGGTTTCTGCTTTCATTTCTTTAGGGATGACAGTCCTTCGGAGACAGAGGCTGCGCCTTCTTGTTCCTGTCGCCCCAAGAAGGGCCCGCTGTCTGACTCATAAATGCCCTCCTTCCTGCAGTTCTAACCGGTGATGACCCCATTGGGAGGCGGGTCTGTCCTCTCTCCTTGAGCCTGGGAGAGTGTGGCTATGTGACCTCTGGGGTAGGGATGCGACACTCTGAGGCTGGTCATCGAGGCTCTTCCCTCACTCACTGGAAACCATCACCTAAGGGGTCTGCGCACCCACGATGGCCACGCCTGAAGCCACGCCACGGGGAGCGCCCCGCAGCGCTGTGCGCGACCCAGGTGAGAGGAGAACTCTCCGGTGAGCCCAGCCCCGCCGGTGGGTGAGGCTGAGCCAGCCACACTGCGCACAGAATCTCTGAGTCCGGTAAGAGGGTGTTTTTGTGGCAGGAAGTTTGGGGCTGTTTACGCGGCTGCAGTGGAGCAGGACACTGTCAGAACCGAGGGAGACCCAGTGGACGGAGAGGCTCGGACGGCTCTGAGGCTCCGGACGGCCGGGGTGGGGGTGCCCGGAGCATTTCCGGGGCTGACGGGCCATCATCTCGCTCTGCTGGTCTCCTCTCCGAAAACCATCGTGTTCACGCAACGATTTAACAGTTTCCTTCCAGCTCTCCTGTCTCTGGTTGTAAACGAATCCCAGCTAATGATCCTGTCATTTAATCCAGGACACACTCTAAATTCCCTCGGAACAGCCACTTCCAGAACAGACAAGGCGGGTGCTGGTGGGACCGTGATTTCATTCACCAGGGACACAGCTTGCACAGCGGCTTCTGAACGGAAAGGATCCGTCACTCACACTGTCCGTTCTCACCGCACGCGGAGGGAAGAGAGACGGGGTCCATAGCTGCTCGACAGGCATCTAAGGGAACATGTGGACGGGGTAACATGCACCAAGTGTCTATCAGTATCGTCACCAGATGGTGACACACTCCACAGGGCCAGGTTCAGAGAGCCAGTCTGAGGGGCCGAGGAGGGGGCAGGACGCCGCGGGCTGCGGAACTCCCTGTCTGAGACAGTGCAGCAGGTAAACTTGTTTTGAGCATGTGCTGCAAGAATTGGAAATTCCATGTATTCACAGACCCCAGTGATGGAAGCAATAAAGCTCTCAGAGGTCGGAGACAAGCTCTCATTCCCACGGCCCGCGCTGACAGGGGGAGACTCAGGACTGCCATTTCACAGAAGGAAAAGCTGAGGCTGAGGAAGGCTAATGACAATGGCTCCAGGTGACACGCCTCCCCAAGGCCAGGACAGACTCAAACTTAGATTCATGATCTTAAAATCAACCTCTTGCCAGGCCAGTGTGGCTCAGTGGTTGAGTGCTAACCTACAAACCAGGAGGTCACGGTTCGATTCCCGGTCAGGGCACAGGCCCGGGTTGCAGGCTCGATCCCCAGTGGGGGGCGTGCGGGAGGCAGCCAATCCATGATTCTCTCTCATCATTGATGTTTCTCTCTCTCCCTCCCCCTTCCTCTCTGAAATCAATAAAAATATAGTTTTTAAAAAAATCAGTCCCTTTCCACCTTCCGTATAATAAGCGCCACATTCTGTTTAATGCTGGGCCCTGATGCCAGCCCTCGGCCAGCCCGTGGCCAGCGTCTCTGAGAGCAGCTGCTCAAACGTGGACACGTGACCCCTCCCTGCACTACCTGCTCCCAAAGCTGAGGCTACACACACCCTAGAGCACCCCCCCGCTCCCCCATGATGCAAGCGTGCTGTTTATACTAGGAAAATGGGGCCGCTGAGCAGAAGGTCAAAGGCTATAAAGGATGCCGGCAGCGCAGGAGGAGCCGATGGCGGCAGCCCTTATCTTTCTGAGAGATCACCCTCCGCAGCCGGGTCTCTGATAAGAGCTGGAAAGCAAACAGTTCAGAACCTGTCTTTCTTGGCGAGCTGGAGGAATAAACACCATTAAGTAAATTTATTGTGAGTCACGGCCGTGCTGGAACCTGCGCGGCCGCAGGGAGGGCTGTGTGGTCCGCGCTCCTGCTCAGGCTGGAGACGAGGCCGGCCGAGCACACGGCGTCCCTCGCGGCCAGCTCTAACGTCCGCCAGCACTGGCTTCGCGTCCCGAGA
>NW_006295736.1:742941-746369 GCF_000327345.1 Myotis davidii
TCAGTCTTCTTAATCGCCCCGTCCCCACCGAGGGCCCCCAGGCCACGGAGGAGCTGTGTTACCCGCAGATGCACAGGCAATGGAGGCTACATGTCGCCCCAACAGCTCCAGCCTCTGACTTCAGGTGACTCTCAGGAAAGGCTCATCCGGAGCTCAACGCATCTACAAGTATTTTTTTAAAAAAAATATTTTTTTATTGATTTCAGAGAGGAAAGGAGAGAGAAACATCAATGATGAGAGTCATTGATCGGCTGCCTCCTGCACGCCCCACACTGAGGATGCAGCCCACAACCCCGGCCTGTGCCCTGACCGGGAATTGAAGCCTGACCTCCTGGGTCATAGGTGGACGCTCAACCACTGAGCCACACCGGCTGGGCCTGCAAATGGAAATGGTCCACAAATCATAAAACCAAACAACAGAAACTCCCTCTTCAAGTTTAGGAATTAAAAAGCTAAGAGGGATTTTGAAATGGACCCAGATTCCAGCTTGGATGGGCTGATCTTCGTCATGGTTTGCCTTGGTTTGGAGGTTTATTTTCCTCCTGTCAGTCAGGAGCTCACAGAGCTGGCCCTGAGCAGCCAACTCCCAGCTCCTGGAGCGTGAGGCCCGCGGGGAGCGACTGTGTCCCATCACAGGAAGCAGGACAGCCTGGCTCCCCAGCCCGCCTGCCCCGAGCTGCCCCCGCTGCCCGCTTGGCCCGGACACGAGAAGCGAGCCCGCCGTCGCCTCCCGGCAGCTCTGCTCCACGCGCCACGGTGAGATGTGGCCGGGGTTCCTGCGGCCTCGCTCCCACCTTCCCTGTAACAGGGAGAGCCTCCACGGGACTCTGTCGTGTCTGCCCAGGGCACTGGCCTTTCCGTATGGACCCACCCTGTCCTGCCCACTTCCTGCTCCGGGACCTACTGAGGGAGGGAATTCCCGGAATGTCCATCCAGAAGAATCCCATCCCTAAGGGGCAGGCAGAGGACGCAAAACTGTCATCCAGGGGAGACAGAGGACTGACAGTTCCAGGAAAATGCCGGGCATCGCGAATGGGAAGTGGCACCAGGCCCCCACGATCGAGTGTGAGCCCGTCCCAGGCAGGAGGGCACACACCGTGTGGTCCGGGCGCTGACCGCTTCTAGCAAATCTCCCACGGATGACCCCGCCCGTTGACCCCGCCCGTTCATCGCGTAGCTACTCATTTCAGCTGCCAGAGGCACCTGCAGACCCAGCGGGGCTGTGACCTCTGGGCTCCCGGCCTCCGCCTGCCTGGACCCAGAAACATCCATGATGAGAGAGAATCATTGATCGCTGCCTCCTACATGCCTCACACTGGGGATGGAGCCCACAACCCGGGTACGTGCCCTGACCAGGAATCGAACTGTGACCTCCTGGGTCATAGGTCAATGCTCAACCACTGAGCCACACCGGCCGGGCTAAGGCCATTTATTACATTCAATTTTTATGAAGGAAGATGGAGGCTTTTGTATGCGAGGTGTTAAAGAGGGAAACATATTTAACTCTTGAAACATCTCTGCGACCCCCTGGGGCTCGGGCGGAAGTCTGCCTTTCCCGACGTGGGCCTGAGGCTAGAGGTGAGCAGAGACCCAGGCCTTCGTGTGGGGTTGGCCCTGGCTTTTGCACTTGGCTCCTCCCCTTCGAGGCAGGCGCTGTGACCCGTTAGTGCAGGAAGCACCAAGTGACTACCATTGCGAAGCCGTTTCCACGCTCAGCTGTGAGTCCGGGGCCCTTGGATTTCATGACGAATGCACCTTCGGTGGAAGTTGTCCATCTTCAGCTTTTACCCGAAGGTGGTTTGTTTGTTTTGGAAAATTTGGAGATATTTAACAGGGATCACACTGTAAGGTGTAAAAGTGCAGAATCGCTGTATTGTACACCTGAAACGAATATACTAACCTAAGAATGTATACCAACCACACGTAAGTAAAACAGTAACAATTATCCTGGAAAAATAAGCCTGCATTCCCCACAAAACTAAAGGATAAGCCGCTCATGGAACCCTGGTCAGCGTGGCTCAGTGGTGAGCGTTGTCCCATGCCCCAGGAGGTCAGGGTTCGATTCCTGGTCAGGGCACATGCCCGGGTTGCGGGCTCGATCCCCAGTCGGGGGTGTGCAGGAGGCAGCTGATCGATGATTCTCTCTCACATCCATGTTTCTCTCTCTCCTTCTTTCCTCTCTAAAATCAGTAAGAACAGCTCATGGAGGCAGGTGTCCCCAAACAACGCAGGCTTCTGTCGTGTGAGGGTGGCACCCAGGAAGGTGTGGGAACAGAGCAGGAAGGGAGCTTGACAGGAACTCAACCTCCAGAACAAACCCTCCCAGGTGGCATTGGTCAACATGTCAATTCCAATGGGCACAGCATTTGCAGGGTTTTCTCAGGGACTCAGGGTGAGCGGATCCCGCTCCTCCTGCAAGGCCCTCCCTCTCGTTCCTGCCCCCCACGCAGGGGCCCAGCAGGCGATGGACCGTCCTCCGCTTCTCTCGTGGCCTGAGCCCAGCCTCGTCGCAGGCGCTGATTCTACAGCTCTCCCCTCGTGCAGGTCAGGCCTGAGTTGTCCCTGGGCCTTGGAGCTGGGATAGAGTGTTAATGTTCAATGACAACATGCCACCATAGTCCGTTTAAATGCACTTTCTGGGCCCTGGCCAATATGGCTCAGTGGATAGAGCGCCAGCCTGCAGACTGAGGGGTTCCAGGTTCGATTCCAATCAAGGGCACATGCCCGGGTTGTGGGCTTGGGGGATCGTGCAGGAAGCAGCCAAGCAATGATTTTCTCTCATCATTGATGTCTCTATCACTCTCTCCCTCCTCTCTGAATCAATAAAAATGCATGTTTTAAAAAATCCTATCTAATAAAGAGGGAATATGCAAATTGACCGGCCTGCCATCACAAAAGATGGCGGTGCCCACAGCAGAGGCAGGGTTTCCATAACACAAGATGGCTGCACCTACAGCAAAGGCTGAGTTCCCGTAAGGAGCCTTAACGAGCAATCAGCAGGGACCTAGCTCCCCCTCGTGCAGGTCAGGCCTGAGTTGTCCCTGGGCCTTGGAGCTGGGATAGAGTGTTAATGTTCAATGACAACATGCCACCATAGTCCGTTTAAATGCACTTTCTGGGCCCTGGCCAATATGGCTCAGTGGATAGAGCGCCAGCCTGCAGACTGAGGGGTTCCAGGTTCGATTCCAATCAAGGGCACATGCCCGGGTTGTGGGCTTGGGGGATCGTGCAGGAAGCAGCCAAGCAATGATTTTCTCTCATCATTGATGTCTCTATCCCTCTCTCCCTCCTCTCTGAATCAATAAAAATGCATGTTTTAAAAAATCCTATCTAATAAAGAGGGAATATGCAAATTGACCGGCCTGCCATCACAAAAGATGGAGGTGCCCACAGCAGAGGCAGGGTTTCCATAACGCAAGATGGCTGCA
>NW_006295736.1:746541-751420 GCF_000327345.1 Myotis davidii
TCTGGATCTCGCCCAACGGGGGTGGGGCTGGCTGGGTCTGGGTCTCGTGTGATTTTGAGGCGGTACAAGTGGGCACGGACCTGACTCTGGGTCCCGTGGTGTGGCATGCCCCAGACTCTGACAGGAGGAAGATTTTCATATACATTTTACTAATTTTCTCTCATCTGTGACACTTCTATTATAGAGAAAGGGCAAATAGCAATATTAAAATATTTCCTCTAATCCCCTTTTAATGTGCACGAATTTTGTGCACCGGGCCACTAGTAAATAAAAGCCCTTTCCTGGCCATTCCTCCTGAACTCTGTAAGCAAACCCTACAGTGAAACCCCACAGTGAATCTAAGAATTGGAGTTTACACGTTGAGCCAATGCCAGGGGCTGTGTTCTGCCCACAGACGTTTATCTCTGGCAGAGGGCACTGGCTGCAGCCAGAAGCTTCCTTAGTCATTCCAGCTGCGTGACTAACAGGCTGCTGAGGCCCACAGTCTGGGCTGCAGGGACTGAACCAGGGCAGCAGGGCTGGGTTAGGACATCTGTGCCTCCCTCTCCATGCCCCGCCCGCCCCCCCTCCCCCCCGGGGTACGCTTAAGCGCACGGTGGGATGTCTGTAGAGTTTGCTCACAGAGCTCAAGAGAGATGACCAGGGAAGGGCTTTTACACTCTGCAGGAGGCACGGGGGAGGGGCAGCTGGCAGTGTGTGACTGTCCAACAGAAATTTAAATTTTGTAAAAACGACAGCTCAATGTGCAGACTCTGATGAGGCTAATGAAGGTGATGAGAAGGCATCAACTTTAGAACCCGAGGGCTTAATTTAGTTAGTACTATTTTTTAATTTAAAAATATTTTTATTGATTTCTGAAAGGAAGGGAGAGAAACATCAGTGATGAGAGAGAATCATGGACCGGCTGCCTCCTGCACACCCCTCACTGGGGATGGAGCCCACAACCCGGGCCTGTGTCCTGACCGGGAATCGAACTGCAACCTCCTGGTTCCTAGGTCGATGCTCAACCACTGAGCCACACCGGCCGGGCCATTTCTTGCCTTTCAACCTCACCTTGTAAAGAAGAAAATGTCTTCATTCTAACATTTCAGATTATCGCCTCCTGCACGCCCCGCATTGGGGATGGAGCCAGCAACCCAGGCATGTGCCCTGGCTGGGAACCAAACCTGCGGCCTCCTGGTCCATAGATTGATGCTCAACCACTGAGTCACGCCGGCCAGGCAGAAAGCGACTTTATTAAAAAGACAGTGAGCCAAGAAGACGGGAAATCGCATTCTGAATCACCACCTGGGGAAAATACGGAATTCAGGCTTCTTTTATGTCAGGGGAGGGGGAGGGGTTGAGGTCAGGAGGTGATGGATGACCACACAGCCAGGGCCCAGGGGGCTGGTGAAACGTCTTTGCTTTTGGTCAACACACTCGGGTTACCATGGTCCCCGTCGCCAGGTTCCTACAGCTTTCGATCAGCAGTTGTCGTGTGGTACAAAACTTCCTTATCTCCCAGGGGAGGGCGTGGGGAGCCCCGAGGGTGTTTCAGAAATTCCTGGGCTACAGGTTAGAGTCCTTCCCTGAGGAGTGTCTCTGTGCGGACTCAGCAGGAGTGCTGGGGCCTCTCAGATTCGAGCTGGACTGAGTCAGGAAGATGATGGCTTTATTCTATTTCTCGACTATTGTGAGGATATTCTGTCGTCATCAATGTTATACACGGCATTGAAAAAAGCTTCTGTGGCCCCGCTGGCGTGGCTCAATGTTGAGCGCCGACCTATGAACCAGGAGGTAACTTGGTCAGGGCACATACTCAGGTTGTGGGCTTGATCCCCAGTGGGGGGTGTGCAGGAGGCAGCCGATCAGTGATTCTCTTTCATCACTGATGTCTCTCTCTCTCCCTCTCCCTTCCTCTCTGAAATCAATAATCATATATTTAAAAAAAAAAGAGAAAAGAAAACCCCCCCTGTGTGTTGCAAAAGTCTACACCGGAAGTAAATGAGGCCCAGGTTGGACGAGGCAGCAGCCTCCGGGCCGGAGTTCCTCCTGTGCAGACGTTCCCTGAGGCCGGAGGCTGTGGCTTGAGCTCCCGATGGGCACCAGGGCAGATGCCACAGAGCAGGCGCCCATGAAGGTGCCACCTGGACAGCTGCCCCTTTTGCCTCTACTTTTTAGTGCCTCAGTTCCCACATGCATGCCACCAGCGGCCTGGAGGCCTGTGCACACACAGGACGCTTTGTGCCACCAGCGTCTGTGGGAAGGGCTGGCCCGGGGACAACCCCCCCTTCTCCCATCCATGAGTGCCAGGCCCCACAGCTCCTCGCGGCTCCGACGGCCGCGCCAGCTCCTCTTGGCTGAGCCCGTGGAAAACGCATTTGTATTTGGCAGAAGCTGGTAGAATGGGGCTCTTTAAAATTCCAGAGGACTTTAATTGCAGAAAATCACTTCGGCTTCAGTCCTTTATTGTCATTTTCTTTTCCTCTCAAGGCCGAGCGATGAAATGAGACCAATGAGAGTTCAATAAACACGAATTCCCTCTAGAAACGTCTCCAAACCGCCTCCAACCTCTGCTCCTGACGCGGTGCCCAGCAGCTGCGAGGGATCAACGCCTGGTTCCAATCTGCGCTCTTTTCTCCCTTCAGCGATGGGAGAGAAACAGCCAGAAAATAAGGTCTGAGAACTGCCTGGCCCCCAGGCCCCCTCCTTGTCCGCCGCCCTGCGTGGCTACCAGGCCTTGCGAGGTGCTGGGAGAAGCGGGGCCTGAGGGTGACAAGAGGGGACAAAGCACCCAGGACCAGGTGCCGGGCGCCCCACTCGGCGCGTGGCCTGGGACACACGTGCGTGGCGGTGTCAGGGTCCAGGGCGGCAGGGCCACTGTAATTATGTGCAAACTCCACGTGGTGGCCTCCATGAGGGCCCCTCCCCTGAGCCACGCCCTGCCCAGCAAACATGGGGTTCGCAGGTGCATTTTAATCCTGACACCCCAGGTATTTCTGGTCCCCTCGCCCGGGGCAGGGTTCTCTGTGTGTCGCAGACATGCGGAGTGTTTGCGAGGGAGACCCGCGGGGTTCTCTGGAGAGGAACCCACGCTGACGGTGTGTTCGCCGAGGCGGGGTGGATGCAACTCCGTTTTCAAGAAATAACAGTGTGTATCTGGCAGGAGTGGGGGACGCCCTGATCCAGGTTTTATTTCTGGGTTCTGAGCAGGAAAGAAAAAAGGAACCCTAGCTGGTTTGCTGAGCGGATGGAGCATCGGCTGCCGGCAGGGCACACGCTAGGGTTGCAGGCTTGATCCCCAGTGTGGGGTGTGCAGGAGGCAGCCAATCAATGATTCTCTCTCATCACTGATGTTTCTCTCTCTCTCCCTCTCCCTCCCTGAAATCAGTAAAATACGTATTTTAAACAAAGTACACTTTGTGCCCTGGCCTGTGGGCTCAGGGGTTCGATTCCCGGTCAAGGGCAGGTACCTGGGTGGCAGGTTCTACCCGGGTCTGGTTGTGGTGCAACCAATCAACGTTTCTCTCTCTCTCCTTCCCTCCCACCCTCTCTAAGATCCATGGAAAAATATCCTTGGGTGACGGCTAACAAAACATAATAAAAATAAAAAGGCATGTGTTCTATTAAGTAAATTACAACTGTTAAGGCATGTTTCTCAGACAGTACTGCGGCCCAGCAGCCTGACCCTGATCAGAGGACAGAATCCTGTGCCCATCAATTCACTTCATCCGCTCAGAACCCGCCCCGCGGGCCCCCAGCATCCGGAGCCGGAGCCGCTGGGACTGGCGTTGCCATGGGCAACATAACTCACGCTTCACTGCAGTGTCTCCCAGGGCGGGGTCTCCGCACGCGGGCCAGTCCGGGTTCGAGAAGCGCCTGGCCACCCCGGGCCTGGCCGCGGTCCCGCACAGCGACCTGGGCCTCGGCACCCGCGGGCCTGCTCGCTCCCCAGGTCCTGCACGCTGCCTTCTCCGCTGAAAGGTGGCTGGAGACCAGAAATGTACTTACTTATTCCGGTTTTGGCTTCCAGGAATGGAGCGCGGCACTGGCACCCCGAACCCCAAGTCAACACGAGGGGAAAGGCAGGGGGGGTGGGGGGGCAGAAAATCAGTCCCGACCTGCTCCACTTAGCAAGGCTCACTGCAAGTTAGAGACGCCGATGCGTTCCTCGCCCGGCTGAGTTCACAGGGACCCCGGGCGGACCTTCAGCTCCCGGCCCGGCGCCTCTAAGCGGCAGAGAAATGGCTGCGCGGTGTCCCCACGCGTCCCTGCGTCACGATTCCACCTTCAGTCCCGGCGGCCCCGGGGGTCACGGCTCAGTCACGGCCACAAACACCCGAGGAGTCCGGCCACAGCGCCCCTCTGGGAGCCACGTGCGGCACGCACGCGCCTCTCGTTGGCTGACGTGACTGACGTGAACTGACGTTGGCTGACATTGGCTGACGATACTGACGTCAGCTAACGCTACTGACGTTGACGTGGCTGACGTTAGCTGATGTCTGAGGTTGGCTAACGTTGCTGACATGCTGACGTCACTGACGTGGGCTGACGTCACTGACGTGGGCTGACGTCACTGACGTGGGCTGACGTAGCCGACGTAGCTCCCTGCTCGGGACGTGGGCTGACGTCACTGACGTGGGCTGACGTCACTGACGTGGGCTGACGTCACTGACGTGGGCTGACGTCACTGACGTGGGCTGACGTCACTGACGTGGGCTGACGTCACTGACGTGGGCTGACGTCACTGACGTGGGCTGACGTCACTGACGTGCACCCCCCCGGCCCCGGGAGGTCGGGCTGTGGCCTGGACAACGAGGCCCTTGGCCACCCGCCCTCCGGCCCGGGTGCAGGGAGGGGGCGCGGGTGCGCAAGGGAGGCCACGCCCGGGCGCCCCGAG
>NW_006295736.1:751679-755836 GCF_000327345.1 Myotis davidii
CCTGAGCCGTGCGAGAGCCCGTGCCCTGCGGGGCCCTGGACGCCCCTCTGCACGGGGCCTGCGCCCAGCTCCTCCCGACTCACTGGTGTCGACGGCTCATCCCCGGACCCGGACGGGGTCCTCTCTCCCACGCCCCGGGGTGCGGGTGCGGAGAGGAGGGCGGTGCGGCCGGCTGCGGGGCCGGAGGACGAAGTTTGCGGCTCCATCATTGACTCTCAGGGTCTTCGGGCTGCACCCGGCGCCGCGATGGGCTCCTCGGAAGCTGGGCTGCTCTGTGGGCTCTGGGACTCGATGTTGCTTTTAACTAAGCCCTCGCTTTTCTAAGGGGCACCTGCTGGTCAGCGGGTGGCTGGGTGGCCTCTTCCCCGAGCGAGGAGGACAGGTGTGCGGGGCCTGGGGAGGGGGGGGTCCCCGCCCCCTCCCCCCAGGAGGAAATGGGGGAGGGGGAAACGGCCCCTAAGTCTCCTTTTGCTGCAAGAGCCACGCTTTCCTCGGCGCACCGCCTGTAGCTCGGGCGTGGGAACGCCAGCTCTGAAGAACATGTTTTCAATTGTGTTTTATGGCCGAGTCCTGGCCAAGTGTCCAATCTCTGGACAACACGACCCTGGCGACTTCCCGCTGGAAAGTTTTGCACTTCCCTGACCCTGTCCCTGGGCTCAGAATGTGCTGAGGCCGGAGCTGGCTGGAGCGTGGCTGCCTCTCGTCTCCCCTTCACGCTTCCCTCTGCGTGTTCACCTCGTCCACACCTCTCACCTGACCACGGGGAGCGGCACCCCCACATCTGTGTCCTGGGAAACACCTCTCCCTTGAGCCGCCAGGAGTCTCCTAGGACCCTCGGCGCTGTCCTTCCCCAGGCACTGACTCACCGTTAACACATCTGCCCTGACACGGACCCTCTTCTCTGCCCTCGTACTGCACTCAGAGCCGGCCCTGTGCTGAGGCGGAGATCCTCCCCTCACGCGTGGACGTCCCGAGTGTGTCGGGCTGAGCACGCCTCTCTCTGCAGACTGCACACGCGTGTGTCCACCTCCCCTGACGTGCCGTTTCCTCAGCCCCTGCCAGGCCACAGAGCACGGGCCAAGCTTGAAGATGGGAGTGTGTTCCTCTCCGATGGGGCAGCGTTGGTTTTGATGTTGGGCTCTGACTCTCATCAGCGGGACGAGATCAGGCAAACGGCTTAACAGGATCAGCCACGGCACCCTCCTCTGTAAACTGGGAAGAACCAACACGCCTGCCCGGCCGCAGCGAGGACATGTCTGACTCTGCTGGACTGTCTGGGAGGAACGCCTGCTCGTGAGTGAGTGGCTGGAGCTCCGCTCTGGGACAGAGCACAGGGTCCAGCTGGGCCTTTCCCTGGTTGCCGGTGAACTGGGCAGTGAAGTCCTTTAAGCCTCGGTTTCCCCATCTGTTACTGGGATGCAGTCTCGTCAGGATTTTCCTCTATCGATTACTCACCCTCTTCACACCATCTGTGGTCGGTAAGGCCAGTGCTTGGAAGCACCAATTACTGGTGTCACCATGGTCATTGTCTCCGCATCCAGCTTCACCACCATCATTGACATTGTCACCATCATCATCACTGTCACATCTTCACCACCACCATCATCACCACCATTATCACCACCATCATCACCACTATCACAAGCATCACCATCATCACTGTCACCACCACCAGCACCACTGCCATCATCATCACCATCACTACCACCATTGTCACCATTACCACCACCATCAACACCATATCATCACCACCATCGTCACAGCTATCACTGTCACCATCCTCATCATCACAGTTGCAATCCTCATCATTGTCCCATCATCACCACCGTCATCCTTACGGCTGCCATCTCCCTCGTCATCACAGTCACGCTGGCTCTTGCTTGGCACACCTGTCTGTCTTGTCCATGCCTCACCTCATCACAACACTTTGGTAACATGCTCACAGGCCCCTTAGAATCCCTCTCAGGGGCCCCTGATCTCAGAGGAGGATGTCTGCCTGCAGATCGCTGACCGGGGACCTCGCTGCCTGGGGGTGTCACCTCTGCCCCGGGAGGTGACTGTACCATTTGTGGGACTCTCATTGTGCTCATCTCTACTTCAGCGTCCTCTTCGCTGGCCGAAAGGTGACGAGAGCCCCGTGCTGTAGGGGTGTCAGATGAGAAACGCGTCGGCCGTGCTGGGCCCCTGCTCAGTGAGCTGCCGGGTCCCTGGCTGGGACGGCCGCTCTGTGACTATAAACACGCAGACACCGGGCCCACATTCGAGCTCCAGGAACCTGCTCGTTGTTGGGAGCGTGGGTTGAGATGGTTTTGATATTCTGTCCTGGGGCCGAGGCCTGCCTGCTGGGTTAGCCTTGGGAAGTTAGAACAAATTGTGAGCTAAGGTGGAATCACTCAGCCTGAGGGGTTTCCTGCTGGGAGCGCGCGGAATGTTCTGGGCTGTGGTACATGCACTCACATTGTGCGGCCGGGGGGAAGTGCCCATTGTCTTGGCTGTCGCTGTTTCTATTTCAGTTGCAGCCCAGCGTCCAGAGGCCTGCCGGTCATGCCTGTGGACTCGGACGTGAGGAGAAGCAGTGTTGCTTTTATTTAAGTCAGGAATACGTGTTCACAGAAGCAAACATGGGAGAAAAACTTCAACAGAGAAAAACAACCCACATAACCTTTCCCTAAACAGCCACTTCCACCTTCTAACAGCCAGCTCGACAGGTAGATACACAGATTGGACATGCGTGTGCACGTATACACACAGGGAATATGTGTGTTAGATACATGTACGTGTGGGACTCGCTCCTTATGTTGTTGCTGTGGATATAAAGTGTGTATCGGCCCACACACAGCATTCACGATGTAGTGACTGGGACCGGGAGAGACGCCGGGATCTGAGACCGACCCAGTTCTCCATGGACAGACGCCAGACGGGGGAGGACTGGTGGAGTCTACACACCATGGAGGGTCACCCAGCCCGAGACAAGGCGGGAACCACCGTGCCATGGGAGGGCGGAGGGACCTGGCGGCTGTCCTGCTGGGGACGTGAGCCGGACTCAGGACTGACCTGCTGGGTCCACAGACAGGCGGGCAGCGGCAGGCCGGGCGGGGCGCCAGGCGATGGCATGGGGGTGAAGTCTGTCGGCTGGACCGGCAGCGCCTGCGGTGAACAGGGCGGCGTCTCCCAGTGACATGGTTAGAGGGCAGCTCCCTGGGGCGCGGCCGCATCGCAGCATCACACACAGGAAAGCTCAGGAGGGTGCCCGGCATGGCCGCGCATGCGTATGGCCAAACTTGTCGACCTGCACCTCAAAACTTATCGACCTGAACCTCAAAACTTGTCGACCTGCACCTCAAAACTTATCGACCTGAACCTCAAAACTTGTCGACCTGCACCTCAAAATTTGTCAACCTGAACCTCAAAACTTGTTGACTTGCACCTCAAAATGGGTGCTGTACACGTTACACCTCCTGACGTCCAGCAGCAGCAAGGAAATGCCAAGGAGCATTGCGTGTCGTCGGTGCGGCCAGTGGGGAACCTCCCTGTGGTGCTGGGCAGGTGTGGACAAGAGGGGAGGCCGCTGGCCTGAGAAGCTTCCTGTTTCTTTATTTTTAATGTATTTTTATTGACTCCAGAGAGGAAGGGAGAGGGAGGGAGAGGAACATCCATGCTGAGAGAGAGTCATGGGTCGCCTGCCTCCTGCACGCCACTCACTGGGGATGGAGCCCCCAACCCAAGCCCGTGCCCTGACCAGGAATCGAACCCTGACTTCCTGGTTCATGGGGTGTCACTCAACCACTGAGCCACACCAGGCAGTCCATTCCTGTGTCAATGCACCAGGTCCCGACCAGCTGGGATGGGACCAGGGGGCGGGAGGGCCCCTCATAGGGACCCCACTCCGTCCACCACGGACCCTGGGGCCCCGGGCCTCCCACTCCCTCTTGGCCCGTCTGCACCGTGGGAAGAGTTACCCGTGTTTCCTGTGAGGGGAAAGCTAGAACAATGTGGGGAACGCCAGCGAGAGGAGCTCCGGAAAAAGCCGCCGACGGGACTTCCGCCTTCGGGGGAATGCTGGGACTTGCCAGCCGCACACCTGGGACCCGGCCCTGGGTCCCAGCCCGGGACACAACAGGTGCTCGCACGGAGCCCAGCCCCCGGCCAGAGGCGGG
>NW_006295736.1:756188-758121 GCF_000327345.1 Myotis davidii
CCGAGTCGGGCACCCCCACCTGCTAGGAGAGGCTACAGGCCCCGAGCGGACGTCTCGCTGTCACGGTAACCGCCTCCAAGAGCTCAAGATGCTCAGCTCGTTCGGGCTTTAGAAAGCATCACTTCTCCAGAATCCGTAAAGCAACGCGTCTGTTTCCCAGTGCCTGTTGGAGACGGAGCTGAGGCGCGGGCAAGGACTCCCCGTTTTTCTGGACGTGGCACCTTGCAGCGCCCCTCGCTGCTGGGAGAACGCGGGCGGGCGGGCGGCCCCAGGCAGTGCGGTGTGGGCGGAGGGCGGGGAAACAGCCTGCCTCATGGGAGGGCAGAGACCCGTTCTGTGTCCCAAGGCGGTGGGGCAGCAGGGGGGTCCTGGGGAGCCAGTGCTGGGCTGAAAGAGACGAGGAGACGCCCCAAAGGCGCTGCTTCAGCTCCTCCAGGGGAGAGGGCCCCGGGGCAGCCAGCTCTTCTTGGGCCTTAAAGAGAAGGTCTGCGTGGAGGCGTTTGATGTTCTTTTTATTGGTCTCAGGGAGGGAGACACCAGTGACGGGGGAGAAGCCTCCTGCAGCCCCACTGGGTGGAACCGGGGCATGTGCCTGACCGGTAGCACCGTGAGCCTGGTTCCTAGTGGACACTCGCTCAGCCACGAGGCCAGGCCGGCCGCACTAATGCGTTCAGTGGAACCGCAGGTTCCCTCCCGTGGGCTGAGACACATGGCCTCGCTGTCGGAGGTTAAAGGGCGGGCTCCCTCCATCCTGTGAAAGCCAGCTCGCCGTCGACCGCGCCCTCAGCCGCAGGCGGGCGCAGGCTGAGCCCCACGTGCTGCTGGCATTTTAAGACCTGACCCTGGGAGGGCCCGTGACTTCTCTGCGATGTTTTGCCATCGGGGGAGAGGGGCCTGGCCGCTTGGACCTGCCCCTCGGGGCCTCGCTCCTCCATGAAACCAGCAGCTCCCGGGGTGCCTCCTGCAAATGCAGCCAGAAAACGGCGTTACAGGAGTTGGTCCCAGCTGGGCCTGCGCCTGGGCTGTCACTGAATTCCGGCTCCCACAGGGGTCCCTCCTGCTCCCCATCTGAGGCTCCCCGAACGGAGGCCACAGCAGCAGAGGCTCCCCAAGGGCACCCCCCTATGGCCTGGTCCCCACAGGACCTGTGCTGTGCCTTCAGTCTCGGGTCAGCTGGAACCCCAGTGACCTCGGGCTGCGACGAACTCTGGGAGGCAGCGGGAGGGAAAGCAAATGTTTTGACCATTAAACAGCCGACGCCCAAGGCCTGATGTTAGGCATCGTCACTGCCCCCGCCCACTGCCCGCAGCTTCCGACCTGTCCCCCGCGGCTGGGACCCCGTCTGGAGGTGTGCGGGGTGTCCGCAGGACAGCACCCACACGGGCAGGGGTTCCTCCAGTCCGGGGGTTTCAGCCCCTTTCCTACACGTCTTCCCTGGGGACCCGGGCGTGGAGCCGGTGGGAAGGCGCAGGGCGTGTGGCGGACACTCACAGGCATCGGAGGTCACCCCAGAGCCACCGCCTCCCTCCCTCCGGACTTTCCTGCGGGTTTGGGCCGGTTCCTTTGAACAGATGGGGGGCTTTTAAGAGTGTTTGTAAGTACCTGGTACGTGCGGGCGTGGAAGGAGGGGCCTCAGTGTTGCGACAAGCAGTGGAGGACCAGGTACAGCAGGAGGTGCACCGAGCTCGCCCGTGTCTCCGCCTCCCACCCGCTGTGGGCAGAGCCTGGGGCTGGGAGGTGTCTGTGCCGCGGCCTCGGGGAGACAGTTTATCACGTGAACTAACATGTCTGCTCCGGACCCTGAGACACGAAGACCTGTGTGTGCACATAGCGTGTGTGCGCGGACACAGCCGCTGAGACGTGCACGCAGCCCGGATGCGCGTTAGCTCTGGGTCAGGGAGACGGCCACGTTCCCACGGTGGGTTACCACGGA
>NW_006295736.1:758557-758814 GCF_000327345.1 Myotis davidii
TCAGGCGTGTTTATTTGGTTTGACAGCAGGGACGGCGTGGCCGGGCGGCGAGGATGGGAACGGCTCCTGTCCTGCCCGCGACACCCCCTCTCCAGTCACTGCAGGGCAGTGGCATCTTCTGACCCCGAACAGCGAAACGCGGGTGCCCGAGCGAAGCAGTCGCCTCGGGAGGCAGAAGGGAAATCGCCGCATGCGGTGCGACACTCGAGATTTCCTCTGCGACTCCACAGCACAAGCGCACGGTCGGCCCGCGTGGG
>NW_006295736.1:758850-760688 GCF_000327345.1 Myotis davidii
GCCCTCGCTCAGCTGCTCTGACGCCCTCCCTCCCCCCGTTGTGGACAGTGTTGCCTGTATGTGTGTGATCTGACATGGCTCCCAGCTCTCCAGGACCAGGCAGATGCGCCCCTTCCTCCGCCCTCAGCGCCGCGTCCCCGCCCCCTTCCTGGCCAGCGTCCTGGTGTCCGTCCAGGGTTCTGTGTTTGCTCTGGCTTTTGCCATGCGGTCCGGTAGGCATGCGACGCACGTGCCCTCCTGCGGTAGGTGGGTGCAGGGCGCCCCAGATCGTCGTCTCCTCCTCATGCGTGTTCCCTGTGTGAGAACCGCGCTTAGAAACCGCTCCCCTCTGCTGGGCCCCTGGGGCTCCCAGCATTTAGCCGTTGGAGCAGCGCCGCGGGCCGAGCTGCACACGTGGCTGTGGCCTCGGAGTGTGAGCCGGTGGATTCCAGAGCCGGTTGCCGGGCACAGCGTGGACCCTGTGGGATGCTGCCCAGGCCGCTCCCTGTGGCCGCCCGTCTGCTGCCTCAGGTTGATGTTGGAAAGCTGTTTCCCCGTAAATTACCCTTTTATCCAGGCTTCTGCCCGTTCTCACAGACACAGGCTGAGTCGCCTCAGCAGCCTCAGGAGGGCTTGGGTCTGGAAGCCCCCATCCCTGCATCCAAAACCTACCCCTTCTCCTCCTCTCCCTCCTCCCCCTCCTCCCCCTCCTTCCTCTCACAGCGTCTCAGCGTCTCTCCCACCCCACATACCTCCCCTGTTCTTTTTTAAAAGAATATATGTTTATTGATTTCAGAGAGGAGGGGAGAGAGAGAGAGAAACATCACTGATGAGAGAGAACCACACTGGGGATTGAACCCGAAACTCAGGCATGTGCCCTGATCGGGAATTGAACCCGGGACCGTCAGTCCCTGGGCCCATGCTCTACCCACTGAGCCACACCAGGTGGGGCCACCTCCCCTGTTCTTGTCTCTGTTTGTGTCTTTTATCCTCTTTTGCTCTAATTGTATCCAGTGTGTTGCCCCGCCCTCCCTCTGGGTTATTTTCTGATGCTTTTGTTAAATTACAGAACGTCCGCGCGGAGCTTCCGTGACTAGTCCTGTCTCCTCTTTCTTGTCCTGGCCGTAGTCGCAGTTACTTCAAGTCGGCACATGAGGCCCAGCCCCTCAGCCCGTGGGCCTCCTCCCTCCGGTGCCTGGTCTTTGGGCCGCACTCCCCTCTGCCGGCCGGAGCCTCGCTGCCTTTGGTGCGTGGCCGGCGTCGTGCGTGAAAACTTAGACGCTCGGTTCATTCCCAGGGACGCTTCCCACCGGCGACCGCTGACCCCCACCTCGAACCAGGTGCGTCCCACGAGGGGCGGCTGCGGCCCCTGAACGACCTACTTGAGCTTTAAAAACACCCCGACTTCAGGACGCCCCGCTCCCCTGTATTCCCAAGGGCACCCGCTTTGTTAGCGGAGCTGGAGACGGACCGAGGGCAGGTCGCCGTGTTGCTGGCCCTTGTGTGGCTTTGGCCTTGGAAAACCCCTAAAAGTCCCTCAAAGAAACAGATTGTGTTTTTAACCCCAAATCCAAAGGCACAGAACAATGAGCGTCCGCACACTGTGACCCGCGAGGGAGGCCGCGGCTGCCGGCTGCCAGCGCGCTTGTTTATTTTCCTTCGTGTCTGAGGAGAGTGAAGGGCGAGGTCTTCGCTTTGTCTGCGTGGAAAGAGGTCCCACGAAGCTCACGGCTTCTGTCGTTCACTCCCTCCGACCTACCCCTGGCTTGCTCGCCCCACCGAGGGGCTCCTGGGTCCGAGAGGTGACCCACAGCCCCCGGGCCCGGCCCCCTCTGCCGTGACCCTCACTGCCCTCCTGG
>NW_006295736.1:760766-763960 GCF_000327345.1 Myotis davidii
TGGCCCCTCCCCTGCGCCCGTCCTGCCCGGAGCAGGGCCTGCAGGCTCCTTGCTAGGCGGCGATGGTCTTGGTGCCCGCGGCCCGCGGCCAGGCCTGGGAGGAGCGTGTGGATACACGCAGGACGGCGTTTTCCGGTGATTTTAAAAGCGTGGGCTTCTGGGTCTGTTCTGGCCAGATAGCTTTTTTCCATTTTGTCTATAATGAGTCACAAAGATTAACTAGCCATAATCTTGTTTTCAACTATGAATTAAATTAAAAAAATCCTTTAATCAGTAATTTTTGAACGAGAGTTAAATCTGAATAATGAGTTTGAACCCTTTTAAACGGAAATGTTCAGGAAACAAAGTCCACGGCAAGTTTCCGTGCGCCTGGCCAGCGCTGTGAGGGCCTCGGGGCTGCGGGCCGCAGGACGGCCCGAGGGCCCAGGTCTGCTGGGAGCAGGGGCAGGGCGGCCACTTCACACGGAGCCCGAGCCCCCAGGGAACCCCCTCACGCCCCAGGCCTGGAGCCCCTGGATGGTCTAACAGGCTGAGCGACCTTCTCTCGACCTCAAGCAACAGTGTTTCCCAGGAGCTGGGAGCAGGGATCACAAGACGGAGGTGCCATGACTGCGGACGGAAAACTAGAAACACTGTTTAGACCAGCGGTTCTCAACCTGTGGGTCGCGACCCCTTTGGCGGTCGAACAACCCTTTCACAGGGGTCGCCTAAGACCATCCTGATGTCAGATATTTACATGACGATTCATCACAGTAGCAGCGTTACAGCTGTGAAGTAGCCACGAAAGTAATGTTATGGCTGGGTCACAACGTGAGGAACTGTATTTAAAGGGCCAGAAGGTTGAGAACCACTGATGCAAAGGTTCCCCTTCCCTTTCCCATAAACGCCCGTCGTCCGGCCATCGGAGCCTGGGCTTCCGCCGGCACCAGCTTCCCGAGTCCCTGCCGCCTCTCCCTCCGAAAGGCCACGCGCGTCTGTTATAATAAAGTTTCTCATTTTGAAAAGTAAAAAGTTGAATCTGACTTTAGAGTCCACTTTTATTTATTGTTTCAGGAACCTGCAAACGTATCCGTGTGGGAGTGTGTGCGTGCGTTCTAGGATCTCGTCTGAGCGAACACCTTCCCCTCCACCCCGGCCTCTGCGCGCACCCTGTTGTCCCTCTTACGTTATTTTATTTGATTTGCGTATATTGCATATTCATGTAGTATTTTTGCTAAAGTGTGTTTTATTTTTTAAACTTTGTAAAAAGCATTGTTCTGTGCGGAACGTGTAGCTCTTTGAACTTGCTGCGATGTGTTTCTGCGGTGCTGGCTTAGCTTCCTCCCCCCTCCCATGCAGAGCCCCACGCGTGAGCTCCCGGGTGCCGTCCTCGCGTAAAGGGGCGGCAGCCGGGCGCCTGTCACCTCCGAGTGGCTGTGCGGAGGGGAGAGGAAATGCACAGACAGCGGCCGTGCTTGTTAACGACCGGGACCTCGTGAGCCGTGACGCGGGCTCTGCCTCGACACGGGCGGCGAGCCGGTCCCCTCGGGGCGCAGACTGTCCCCGGGGAGGCGAGAGGCCGATGAAGCAGAACGGCACCGACAGAGACGTTTGCCACGGAGCATTGACACGTGGGCTCTTCCTGAAATCTGTTCAAAAAACACCAGAAACGGTGAAAGGCCGTGGTCAGAGCACCTGGTGCGTTCTCAGGAACCGGCGCGAAGACAATGGGAGGCATGCGTGCACGTGTTCGGTGCCCGGGTTTACAAACCCTCCCCCTTTCCAGCCAAATCCTGTGTGTTTCCTGCAGAGCCAGCCCGACGCACAGAGTGGGCCAAGGCACCCGGAGCCCGCGCTTCCCACCGGCATGTGCTGAGTCATCGCCGTGGGAGTAGCTCCTTTGCATGAAACGCCCATAAAAGATCCAGGAAAGTTCGGCTCTCAGGGCCTCGGTGACTGACGGCAGCAGGAAATGCTTTCCTGTCCTCCCACGTGTCCACACCCCGGACCGAGCCCTTCCCAGCGTCCCCCCCGACGCGGAGGCTGCCTTGGCCCCCCGGGAAGTGTTCCCTTCCCCGAGCGTGTTCCCGGGCGCGGTCCCTAGCGCTGCGTCTATGGTTCATAAGCCCAGGGGTAAAGCACTCACTCGCACGGCACAGGTGGCCCAGCGGGAGGTCTCTGGTACTGGCAGTCACGTGGCTAGCGTGTGGCTAGCGTGTGGCTAATGTGGCTAGCATGTGGCTAGCATGTGGCTAGCGAATGATGATGGGTCTGTATGCAGTGGAACAGGTGAATCCACGTCACTGCAACCGTGTGAGAGCGACTCCCTTCGTTACAAATAAGCGTGACTTGGTCCTCGTGACACCGCGTGTCAGGGGTCGAATTGCCACCCCCTCTTATGTTGAAGCCCTAACCCCAGCCCTGAGGACGGGGCCTTCTCTGGGTGTAGGGTGTTTACAGAGACAATCAGATTAAAGAAGGCCCGATAGGACCGCTGTCCTCATGGGGAGGGAATGAGGACACAGACACGGGGAGGACCCTGTGAGGACGTGGGCAGACGGCTTGAGCCCCCGGCCGTGGTGCTTAGGGCTGCCCGGTGGGCTGATTCAGGACGTCGCCCGCTGCAGTCACTGTCCCTCCAGCCTCAGCCACGATGCCTTCAGGTGGTGCCCTGGCCGGTGTGCGCAGTGGGTGGAGCGTGGACCTGTGGGGGGGGAGGAGGAGGAATGATAATGATGATGATGATGATGATGATGATAAACCCGCCCGAGGAGCGGTGAGGGAGGAAGGTGCAGGTGCGGAGAAGCGGGGTGTGGATGGAAGAGGCCGGCTGAGCAGCGAGCCCTCGGTTCGTAGCCGGGGTGTTGGGTGTGGCTGTGTGTCCGTCCGGCTGGAGGCCCCACTCGGGGGTCGAGGACTCGGGGGCAGGTCAGCTTTGGGTGGAAACGTGTTGGAGGTGGGGGCGCCCTGCTGGTCCAGGGACGTGCTGTTCGAGAGGGAGCCGCCCAGGTTGCTGCCCGCAGGCTCCGGGGTGGGGGGCGCGGCAGCCACGAGGGCTGAGGAAGGTGACTGCCCTCGGGGAAGGTGACCCTCCTTTTCCTTCCCTGTCCCCCGACATCAGGGAGAACCACCTTTGGCTGCTTTGGGCTCCTGATGGGCGCAGAGGTGACGCCACGTGAGTGGCCTTTGGCCACATCGACGCTTCCCGCCCGAGC
>NW_006295736.1:764339-764972 GCF_000327345.1 Myotis davidii
CACGTGAGAGACGTGGGTTGGCTGCCTCCCGCACACTCCCCGACGGGCCGGAGTCGGGCCTGCAGCCAAGGTGCGGGGCCTTCACTGGGAATCGAACCTGAGACCCTCGAATCAGCACGAGCCCACACCCTAACCCAGTGACGGCGGACCTTGTGAGCTCGGCGTGTCAGCGTTTTGAAAAACCCTAACTTCACTCTGGTGCCGTGTCACATAGAGAAGTTTTTTGATCTTTGCCACCATAGTAAAACACTTATATTTTTGATATTTATTTTATATATTTAAATGCCATTTAACAAAAATCAACCAAAAGAGTGAGCTCACGTGTCACCTCTGACACACGTGTCATAGGCTCGCCCTCACATCCCTAACCATTGAGCCACCGGGCCGGGCGTGAGGTTTTTCTTAACAGTTGTTAGGATAACTCTCCACGTAGCCAGTGGTACTTGGTTGTTACTGTGCCTTTGATTTTGAGGTGACAGGACACGTGATCCGTGTGTAATGGTCGCATTAAAATGACCGAGACCCCGCTGCCAGGGCTCGCATGTCTGGCACCGCAGATGGCAGGCGGGCACTGTTGGTGCAGAAGGAGACAGTGCCAACGGAAAGCAGAGATTTCTGTAAAAAGGACTCGCA
>NW_006295736.1:765064-765558 GCF_000327345.1 Myotis davidii
GGACGCAGGTGACACTGTTCTCGCGACCGAGACCGTCCACGTGCGAGGCCACACGGCGTCCCCACAGGAGCCCAGCGGACGAGGTCGCCGAGGAGCCTGCTGGAAGCTGGACTGAGGGGCACGTTGCTGTAAGATGCGACGCCCAGATCGTGTTTTCTCGCCCACAAACTGCACAGAAAGGCGGGGGAAGGGGACCGGCCGTGGTCGGCGTCCCTCACGAGGCTGTCACACGGGGGCCCCTGCTTCAGCCTGGAAACCGCCCTGCTGACATCACGGTCACACCCCCCGCGGTCGCCCGTGTCCCCACCAGGAAGCTGAACGATCGTGAGGAGTGGGGAGAGAAGGGGAGGGGAGGCCGGGAGCCCTGAGAGCATGGACAGGCCCCCCGTCTGTGTCCCCTCCTTCCAGGCCTGAACCCCAGGAACCTCCCCCCACCCCGCCCAGCGGCCGGGACCATCGTCGGCATCGGTCCCAGACCCTTTGCTGCTCTGGAC
>NW_006295736.1:770165-770983 GCF_000327345.1 Myotis davidii
ACCAAGGCATGTGACCAGGAGTCTGACCCTGACCAGGAATCGAACCGTGACCTCCTGGTTCATATGTCAATGCTCAGCCACTGAGCCATGCCAGCCAGGCAAGGCATCCTTTCTGAAGAATAATGTAGACTGCCAGCAGTTTCTGTAACCAACACAGATTCTTACCTTTTTGTGCATATTTAATGCAAAGCACATTTCAAATATGAACCCACAGGGTGAAGTGAGGGAGCCAACTCGAATTAAAATGAGAGTAAATGACTGGTTTTAAAAGATAATTTCCTCCCCATGGTCTTTGAATCTACGTTAGTGGTTACATATTGCTTGGCATGAAATTTCTTTCCATTACGTGGGGGTTTGGGAGAGGATATCAGTGTAGAAGGTGCTGAAAAATCAAGCGCTTGAGTGTTTTTTGTCACAGCACAGCCAAGCTGCTCCACTCTGAGGCAGCGGTTCTCAACCTGTGGGTCGCGACCCCTTTGGCGGTGGAACGACCCTTTCACAGGGGTCGCCTAAGACCATCCTGATGTCAGATATTTACATGACGATTCATCACAGTAGCAACATGACAGTGATTAAGTAGCAATGAAAATAATTGTATGGTTGGGGGTCACCACAGCATGAGGAGCCGTGTTAGAGGGTCGCGGCCTCAGGAAGGTTGGGAACCGCTGCCCTAAGGAAAGGCAAGGGAAACATCAGGGTGTCGGGGGCCAGGCTCACAGGACCTGAGGGACACTCCTGAGCCGCGGCCGCGAGGAACGGACATCAGAGAACAGCCGCTCACTTTGCAGAAACGGAGAAGCTCGCAGCCGGTCACCGAG
>NW_006295736.1:771282-771957 GCF_000327345.1 Myotis davidii
ACAGGTGCCCCTTCTTTCCTTTGTACGCCCACCGTGACTTGGTTTTTAAGCTGCCCAGGTAACTTAGCTAAGTTCACCCTGTACTAGGGATGCCTACTTTTATTATATTTCAGGCGTAGCTCAGAGTGCTTGACATATTTTAATTCATTTAATTCTCATAGTTAATATGAACTGAAAGTCTGTGTCCTCCCAAAACCCACGTGTAGAGCCCTAACTCCTAATGTGATGTTGTTTGCAGGTTGGGCCTTTGGGAGGTACTTGGGTTTAGATGAGGTCATGAGGGTAGAGCCCTCATGATGGGATTAGTGCCCTTGTAAGAAGAGGAGGGGCCCAAGCTCTGAGCTCCACCAAGTTAGGCTACAGCAAGAAGGTGGCCATTGGCAAGCCGCCCACAGGAGCCCTCCCAGCGAAGCGAGGCCCCCACGAATGTCCTGCGTGCAGCAGTTCACAGGTCGGGCCGCACGCGTGTCCCAGGGGCTGTTGACTCACAGTAAACACGCGCCACGTGACCGCGAAGAGGGACTGTCCCAGCTGTGTGTTTGCAGCGGGCGAGCCCGTGTGTGGGAGGCAAGTCCGTCCGGCCTGGGCGGCAGGTTCTGTGGCCGCAGATGGGGGGCCTTGGCACCAGCTCCCCAGGATGGTGGGCGAGGGTCCCTGCTTCCCCCCTCAGCCCTG
>NW_006295736.1:772273-773467 GCF_000327345.1 Myotis davidii
CGCCCTGGCTTACAGCTTCCAGATCCCGACACCGGCTGCTGGGGCTGCAGGCACTTCCTGAGCGAAAACCAGTCAGTGGCTCTGTCCTTCCATCTGTCTCCCTGTCTCTGTCTCCCTGTCTCTGTCTCTGTCTCCCTGTCTCTCTGTCTCCCTGTCTCTGTCTCTGTCTCCCTATCTCTGTCTCTGTCTCCCTGTCTCTCTCTGTTTCTCCGTCTCCCTGTCTCTGTCTCTGTCTCTCTGTCTCTGTCTCCCTGTCTCTGTCTCCCCCTCTCCCCTGAGCTGCTTCTGAGTCCACTGGGCGTCACGAGGGGGATGTGGGGACTCGGGGACGATGCCAGCAACGTCCTTAACCACAGCTGTTCGACTGGAAGGGCGTCACCACCTGTGGGGGGAGGGGGCGGTTTGGGGGTGTCACTCAGCCCCCCTCAAAGATGGCTCCTACCCATGCGGAGCAGTCCCGACGCCCCCCATGCAGGTGCTGTGGGGTGAGGTGGGCAGCCGTGGACGAGACTCCTTCGCTCCCCCCGGGGCTGGGCGCCCCCCCATGTGCCAGTGCTACCGGCTCCCTGGGCGCGTCCACGCCTTTGCCTTTCCTGGGGCCCAGATGCCTGCTCCGTGGGAGCCCCCCCCGCCCCCATGCCCTCTGGGCTCTTCTCCTGGGAAGGGGACCAGTGCACGTCCCCTCGGCCCGAGGAACTCGCCCTGACGGTGCGGGCGGCGCTGGGTGGGGCCGTGCGCAGCACCCGATCTGGCAGAAGGATCTCTGAGAGCGAGTCCTGGGCCTGGGCCGCAGCTTCCGCCGGGGCAGCAGGGTTCCTGCCCGAGGCACCGGCTGACGCTCCTCGTGGACACGGATCCGTGCGTGTGCGCTAGGCCAGCCACGGCCTCGCGCCACCCCGCGTGCCCTGGACCGCGGGTTACGGTGGCCGTGCCGGCTCCTGGCTGAGGGCGGCCCGAGGTGCGGCAGGAAGGGGGTCAGTGGGTGGACCCAGCCACATGGGCGGCAGGAGCCCCTGACCCTCACGCTCCTTCAGCGTCCCCCACAGAACAGCCCGAGTCCCCGGTTCCTTTCCCTCCACACCCCCTGCCCAGAGAGGGGCCCAGCCCCGCTGCCCCCCGCCCCCCGAGGTCCCTGCTGCTTGGTGGACCCTCCTATGGGGACAAGACCATCCCGTGAGCTGCTGAGGAGCCGGG
>NW_006295736.1:773527-774390 GCF_000327345.1 Myotis davidii
GGGGGGCGCGCCCTCCCTGCACTAGAGACGTGGAAGGAGCTGCCAGTCCCCCAGGATTCCTCCTCCCCGATCCCCAAAATGAGTGCATCCGAGGCATCCAGCAGAGGACTCTGGGCAGAGTGTGGGACGTCCATGCGGACGGTCAGCGTGGCTGGGCATCGGGGGCCAGCACGTCTGCTCCAGGACTCAGCTCACCTGCCCCCAGGACTCCGTGCTGCGTTCCCACCACGAAGGCTGCTGAGACCACCCCTCCCCCTGGACATGCCCACAGGGTGGCTCATGAGGCCGCCGATGGGTGTGGGCCTTCCTCATGGCCACGGGATCTTAGAGGCCACCTGTTCCCCTCAAAGCAGCCCCTTATCCTTGGCCAAACACCACTGACAGAGAGGGTGCCTTAAAAAAGCCCGAACACTGCTTGCTGACAGCTGTCAGGAGCTCCAGGAGCTCTGCACAAAAGGATGACATCAACAGGGGGACAGACCCCTGCCAAGTGCTGGACTGGGCACCCTCTTATTTAACAAATACCCAAGCCTGTTCTGACTGGACGCCATTTAATGCCCTGAAGAAACCTAACGCTAAGGCCTAACCTTAACCCTAACCCTAACCCTAACCCTAACCCTAACCCTAACCCTAACCCTAACCATAAACCTAACCATATCCCTAACCCTAACCCTAAACCTAACCCGATCCCTATCCCTAACCCTAACCCTATCCCTATCCGTAACACTAACCCTAAACATATCCCTAACCCTAACCCTAAACCTAACCATATCCCTATCCCTAACCCTAACCCTATCCCTATCCGTAACCCTAACCCTAAACATATCCCTAACCCTAACCCTCAACCTAACCCTATCCCTCTC
>NW_006295736.1:777250-780493 GCF_000327345.1 Myotis davidii
ACCTAACCCTAACCCTAACCCTAACCCTAACCCTAACCCTAACCCTAATCCTAACCCTAACCCTAACCCTAACCCTAACCCTAACCCTAACCCTAACGCTAACCCTTACCCTCTCAGGTTGGGCTTTCGTTGGTTTCCATGGCGGTAGCTGGGATTGCCTCCTCTCCTCCTGTGGGATGTCCATTAGCTGATTCTGATGTAAGTAGCTCTCTTCCCGTTTTCACTGATTTCCAGGACTCCACCTTTCGACTCCATTTTTTTAAAAAATATATTTTATTGATTTTTTACAGAGAGGAAGGGAGAGAGACAGAGAGCCAGAAACATCGATCAGCTGCCTCCTGCACACCCGCCACTGGGGATGTGCCCGCAGCCCAGGTACATGCCCCTGACCAGAATCGAACCTGGGACCCTTCAGTCCGCAGGCCGACGTTCTATCCACTGAGCCACACCGGTTTCCGCTCCTCTCCATTTTTAAGGTGTCTTGGTTTAATGACTTTCTCCATCTCTCAGTACAGGATGGACATGGGTTTGGTGTGTGTGTGTGTCCCTTCCCCTGGCCTCCGGCTGCCCCGGGGAAGGGCCCGCTGTCGCTCACTGGCCCTGCTTGTCCGTGTTCACCGTGACCCGAGCCTGTGTTTGGGGCGGCGGTGCCAGTGGACAGCGTCCAGCAGTCTTCCATGGCCGCTGCTGGCCACACCCTCCACCACCCGTGAAGATGGGGGGGTTGGCCCTGCCAGGAGGCTCCGTGGTGGGGCGTCCACCTGTGACCCAGGAGGTCAGGTTCGCTCCCCGTCAGGGCACAGGCCCTGGCTGCGGGCTGATCCCCCGTGCGGGGCGCAGGGGCGGCCCATCCATGGTTCTCTCTCATCATGGATGCTTCTCTCTCTCCCTCTCCCTTCCTCTCTGACATCAATAAATGTCAATTTTTAAAGAGAGAGAGCTCGCTGGTTTGGGGTAAAGGAACCTGGCGGGTGCCCCAGGGGCCATCAGCCTTCACAGGACGCGGGTCCTGCCAGTGTGACCACCCGGTGCACGGGGGGGTGGCGCGGGGGGCGGTGGCGCTGAGGGAGGGGGACACGGGGAGCAGAAGCCAGGGCTTCTCCAGGGGGTCTCCCCCACGGGGCCTCCTCCAGGGGACCTCCTGGTCTGACCCGGGCAGAGAGAGGGGGGGATGGGCTGGTTAATCCAGGCGCAAAGCTTGTCAAACAGCAGAGAGGCCCCCGCAGCGCGGAGCACAGCCAACACGGCGCCTGCGCTTGAACCCTGGGCACCCGCCCCCTGCCCCCCGTAAGTGTTCTCACAGCGACTGCACCTGAGAGGGAGAGAGCGGGGGGGGTGTCCATCCCGGTGTGCCCCCCCTGCCCCCTCCCGCTCCCCGGCCTTCGCTCTAAGTAGGTCAGGCTCCCTCCTCCTCCCATTCTGAGTGTTGGAACTTCCCATGGTGTAAATACTCCCACCATGCTTATTTCAAGCTGCCAACCACAATGTCATCAAATGGGAACTGGGCAGAGAGGCACAGTAGCATACCCTCTGTAATATTTCCACCAACAGACACATTTGATCCAAGAATGTAAATAATAATGGTAGCAATATAATTACAAAAAGTGATGGTTTAGTATTTACTAGGTATTAACTTTGTGTTTAATATAATGCATTTAATTGTAAGTTATTTAATTTTGAATGGTGGCTGTGTTTAGCAACCAGCTTGCAAAGCCCCTCGCCTGCAGCTGCGGGGGGTGCGGTGGCTGAGGAAGAAGCGGAGTCAGAAACAGCAGTTTTGTGGGGGAGCAGGGGTGGTCCCTTCACTTTTTAAATGTTTGTATTGATCTCAGGGAGGAAGGAGAGGGAGAGAAACATCCGTGATGAGAGAACCAGGGACCGCGGCCTCCTGCGCGCCCCGCACGGGGACCGCCCGCAGCCCCGGCGTGGCCCTGCCGGCCGGGATCGAACCCGGGCCCTTCAGTCCGCAGGTCACACGCTGTCCACTGAGCACACTGGCCGGGGGGTTTCTCTTTAAAAGCGTTAAGCAGGCACACCCTCTCGCGCTTGGCCAGGAGCACCTCTGCCGTGCGGGCACACGGGACGGAGCGATGCCCACGACCGGTCTCAGGGCAGTCGCCCGTCGCTGCTACCGGTCGATGCTTGTTACTCGAGTGACAGGAGGGGCGCAGGTGGTTCCCGCGGCCGTAACTTCCAGGCACAAAACACCTTAAACTTTGAGCCAAACTCAGAGCCCGGAAGCCGGGGTGGCCTAGCTCTGTGAGCCCCGGCAGACGTGCCACCTCCCCACCAGCTCCGGCGTCTTATCGAGCCGTGGCTTCGTTTCCCACGAGGTTCCCGTCGAGGAGCCCGCACACCTTGCCCCTGAGCAGCCCCAGCGTGCGGGACGGTCTGAGGAGCAGGTCCTCGAGAGAATGGGAAACAGCCGCCGGCCGGCTCCGTGGCTGAGCGTCCACCTCTGACCTGGTGGCCAGGGCACCTGCCCGGGTGTGGGCTCCATCCCCAGTGGGGGCAGCCCATCAGCGATCCTTTCTCATCACTGGTGTCTCTCCCTCTCCCTCTCCCTTCCTCTCTGAGATAAACAAAAACATATTTAAAAAGAACAGCTAGACTCCTCCTTTAAAAAGAGAGAGAAAAAGAAGAGAGACGGAGAAATTCCCAGACCTCGCGCTCCAAGGCGAGGGTGCCCGCGGGGCCTGACAGCCCGGGACCGCCCCTCGCTCAGCGAACCGCGGGTGCAGGCGGGGACCCTGCGCCCGGAAACCCCGCGGCCTCGGCCTGGTTCTGTTCTCTGCGTCCCCGTGTCCTCGGAGCAAAGCCAAGAGCCATCAAGGGAACTGGAGGGCGTGTTTTTCCACAAACTAAGGGGTTCTGTGGCCCGAGGTGTTGAGGTTTCACAAGAAGCCTCTCCCTCGGGAACAGCGAGCGCCAGGCCTGGGAGAGAGGTGGGAGTGCCTCCCATGGCCTCCAGGTCCAGGCGGCTGGGTGGAGGGGACGCCGGGCCCACGCCTTTCAGGGGCTCAGGGCTGGAGCCACGGCAGCCACCATCGGGGACAGCGACGCCCGAGACTTCCTGTCATTTCTCAGACACATCTGTCGCCGGGGCAACGCCTCCAAACAAGAATGGCGCGTCCGGTCACTCAGTGTGACCCTGCTCATGTGGAGGGGACAGAAAGGCAGGCGCCCGCGCTCCGCGTCCAGCCCACAAGGGTGCTGGGGGGCTGCTGGGTGCTGGGGAGGTGT
>NW_006295736.1:781657-784934 GCF_000327345.1 Myotis davidii
GGTGCTGGGTGCTGGGGGAGTGCTGGGGGCTGTGCCCGCGCCCTCTGCTCAGCCCCCACGGCAGCCAGGAGGCGAGGGCAGTGCTCATCGGGTGTGGGAAGCCGCAGACTCCGCCCGTCATTAGCTCCCGTGTCAGCCCCCCCTCCTGCCAACGTGCGCCTCGCCTCGCGGGGGACCCCGGGGAGATCAGCCTGAGTGTAGTGCCTGGGGGAAAGGCCACCAAAAGGCCACCGCCAGCGTCATGGATTAACTTGGGGAGCTCTGGTATCACGGGGCCCCCACGCCAGAGTGTGCACGGGACTCCCTGGGGCGTGGCCGTGGAGCGCCTGACACAGCCTGTGCGCGGGTAACAAGCGCCCACGAGCTGTGGTGCCGCTGGTTCTGGCGCCGCGTCCAGGAAAAATCCACGATTCACTGGCGACGGCACTGCTCCCCTCGCCATCAG
This sequence comes from Myotis davidii, assembly GCF_000327345.1. Taxonomy (NCBI): domain Eukaryota; kingdom Metazoa; phylum Chordata; class Mammalia; order Chiroptera; family Vespertilionidae; genus Myotis; species Myotis davidii. Next base: position 782,103 of record NW_006295736.1, read on the forward strand.
TGAGAAAGGCGCCGCGAGTCAGTGGGCGGAGGCTGGGAGGACACCGAGCCACCGGTTTACCTGAGGCCGCAGGCGGTTTATTTCAGAGGCAGACCGGCTCCCGGAGCACCTGGGCCCACGGAGACAGGACACGGGCAGCCCCGCCACGGCCACCGGCGTGTGCAAGGACCTGAGCGCCAACTGCATCTCCAACGAAGACGGGATCAGCCTAGAAACGGAGAACACCATTGCGGGGAACCCCCAGAGGTTCAGGAATTAAATGAAATCCGTCTGAACAACACGTGGGTCAAAGCAAAAGTCTCCAGGGAAATTAGAAAGGGTTTGAGTGGAATGAAAACAAAAATACAACATATAAAGGTCGCGCGTGACGGAGGCAGTGCTTACGGGGAAATTCTTAGCATTCGGGCAGGTGTGGGCCAAGGCCCAGGAGGCCCCACCAGATGCTTCCTCTGCATCTGATCGTCCCGACTGAATCACAGCGCGTCCACGGAGCAGGGTGTCACGGAGCAGCGCGTCCACGGAGCAGCACATCCACGGAGCAGCGCGTCCACGGAGCAGGGTGTCACGGAGCAGGGTGTCCACGGAGCAGCGCGTCCACGGAGCAGGGTGGCCAAGCCAGCAGCTCCTGGAATATTCAGCCTCTGAAACAGAAGGGGCTGGGGAGCTGGGGTGCTGGCTTTGTCCCCATGGCCCCCATTAGCATCAGTTTGGGGGAGGGGTGCTCCGGCCACTGGCCACCAACAGGCCCAGGCCAGCAGGATCCACTCTGTTGGTTAAAATCTGACTTTCATCAGAGGAGCACGTGCTTCGGTTTTACAACGGAGCCGTCACCTTCGGGAAACACTCATCGCCGTCTAGGCTGTGGCTCCCAGTAGGTGGTCTCCGGGGCCCTGGCCAGCCCTCCCGGCCGGGCAGAGCGGAGTGTCCCATGCTGCCGCCATGGACTGGCCTCTATGCCTGAGCCACCCCGAGATCCCCTTTCCCGGCCCCTGGAGCCGGGGCTGCCCCTCAGCAGGCGCCCCTGGGGGCGGGGGCCCAGGCAGGGTCCGTGTGAGCTCCAGCCGCGCCCTGTGTTGGGGGGACGTCCTCGGCCTCCTGGACGGAGAAGCCAGGACACAGCCTCTCCGGCTGCTGTACTTTATGAGCCGTTGGTGCCGGCACATCAGCCAAGCATGGCCCTGCCGCAGAGGCCCCGCTGGGATGTGCCTCGGGCTGGGGCCGGGCTGGGGCCGGGACGGGGCGCACAGGGGGGCGGGACGCCCCGTGGGGCAGCTGAGTGTCTGTCATTCCAGGAAATCTCCGAACAGATGTCAGTCCTCCTCGGCTCCAGTGTTTGCCTTTGGTTGGTTCCTAACGGTTGTCCTGAAGTTGTTCTGACAATTGACCTCTTTTTGTTGATTTTTCGGAGAATCCTCATCAGGAAAATAAACAACAGTCTAGGAAAGTTGCGCGTGTCCCGGGCGGAACGCCTGTGGCGGCCGAGCCTGCTGCTGGCACGGCTGCTCCCCCAGCCTTGCTCCAGGGTCAGCCTGTCCCAGCCCTTCCAGCCTGGGCGGAGCGGAGCTGCACACTCAGCATTCCTTCCAGCACGAAGCCCAGTAAACAAGGCGAGGCTGGCCCAATGGCCAGGGAGGGGGGCGGGGGAGAGGGGTGAGAGCGTGGCCCCGGGGACCCCCCCAAATGAAACTGACAGCCGGGCCCTGTCATTGCCTCAGGGCTCCAGGCTGCAGCTTCTTTGGGTACAAAAAGGGAAGGAAAGTGTAACTTCTTAGAGCTGCTAGGACCTTCCGCCCCAGCTGACCACGTGTGGAGCTGGCGTCCTGCTGCCCCGCGAGGACCCCGCTGGCCGGGGGCTGCCTGGCGGGAGCACGGGCTGGGGCGGGTCCACCTAGAGAGACCGGGGGCTCCCTCGCGGCCATGAGGCTGGCGGTCTGCAGGCAGCACTCACCCAGCCCTTCCTCCGGTCACATCGCGGGGCGTCCCAGGCCTGAAGGTGGAATTTCTCCGTGTCCGGCTTTGTCCCGCCCCGGCTGTGTCCTGGCTCGGCCAGTGGCTGCTGCTGACATGGAGCCTCTCCCTTCCCCTGCGGTCATGGCCCCCTGAGGCCTCCTCCTGGTCAGCTGGAGCCCACACTCCTCCAGGCAGGCACCATCGCTTGGTGATGGCTTTGGCCGAACTGCCTCCCCAGACGCGAGAAGAGGTCTGGCCAAGGTCACAGAGCAGAAAGTGGTAGCGTGACCATCACACTGTGGCCCCCCCGCCCCCCGCAGTCTGGTCTTTCCGCCGCATGTACTGCCCCTCGACTCCCAGACCCTGCGTTCAAGGCCAACAGGTGCTCGTGGTGAAATACACACAACGTGCAATTCAGTCTCAGCCACTGCAGAGGTGCAGCTCGGCACATGCTTAGCACACGCTTAGCACACGCTCAGCACACGCTCAGCACACACTCAGCACACGCTCGAGGGGGGAGAGCCCCCAACTCAGCACATGCAATGTGTGGCTGGCCCCCTGGCCCAGAGCCTGTCATCACAGACAGGAAACCCGTCCCGCTCAGCAGTCACTCGCTCCCCTGCCCCCGCCCGCCTCCACCTGCGTCATCTGCACGTGTCACCTCGAGAGCTCCTACTGCGCGCTGTGCCTGGTCCTACTGCGCGCTGTGCCTGGTCCCTTACTCACAAGGTGTTGGAAGCTTGCCCATGTGGCCGCTGCCTCGGCCCCTCTCAGGGCTCCTGACCTCCCACCGAGCGCAGGGCTTTGCTCCATCCGCCGGGGAGGACAGACGCCGGGGTGGACAGACATCGGGGTGGACAGACGCCGGAGTGGACAGATGCC
>NW_006295736.1:784995-786326 GCF_000327345.1 Myotis davidii
TAGACAGACGCCAGGGTGGACAGACGCGGGGGTGGACAGATGCCGGGATAGACAGACGCCGGGGTGGACAGACGCCGGGGTGGACAGACCCAGGGAGGACAGACGCCGGTGGACAGGTGGTTGGCTCCGCCTCGGGGGCCGGCTGCTGCGTTGGTTTCCACCGTCTTCAGCTCCTTGGACGGCAGGCCTAGCAGTGGAGTTGCTGGTCACGAGGGACGGTGAGGGCGGCCTCGTCACCGGGTCGCGGTGATGCTGCGTTTAGACGGAGTGTTGCAGCCTTTACGTTGATGGAGGAAGGGAGAACGACTTCCATTGTTCTGACGACGATCCCACGGAGCGGACCTGCCCTGTTTTGATAAACGAGACGGGGTGTGGGGCGAGGAGAGGGGAGGGGCGCTCGCCCCCGAGGGCTTCGACCGGGCTGTTCCTCAGGCGGGAGTGCCGGTCTGTTGTCCAGTGATTTCTCGGATTCCCGGACACAACACGTGACAAGACGCCTGTTCACGCTCCTTCACAGCAAAGGTCACGGTCCGGGGAGCAGGGTCCCAGCAGCCGGGGCAGGGGCGGCGCCACGTGGCCAGGGAGGTCTGGCCCAACAGCCCCGCTGCTCCGGAGGAAGGAGTCAGAATAAGGTGGTTCCAATGACTTTAAAAATAAGCGCAACACAGCGTTTTTCCTGATTTCCGGGAAAAGCTGTGCTCAGGGTCAGCGGTCAGCCGATCGGGGAGAACATGGGACAGTGAACGGGACGCGCAGGACCGTCCCCTCGGCGACCCTGACGTCACCGCACGTGACGTCGCAGCACAGGCCCTGGACCGAGTCCACCCACATCCACACACGGATCTACGCACGGATTTCAGAGCCGAAGGGAGAGGGGGCAGGATCGCCAGTGACGGGGCGTCACCCACGGGCTGGCTCCGCTCAACCCCCTGGAGATCCAGCCCACGGCCCGGCCTGTGCCCCGACCCGAACTGAACCGTGACCTCCTGGTTCCTAGGTCGATGCTCGAGTCAGGACTGTCTGCACCCCCCGCACCCCGACCCGGACGCCGGCTGCCCGGCTGCCCTTGGATAAAGGGCTGCAGTGTCGGGGCCATTCCTGAAGACTCACAAAAAGGAGAAAAATCCGACCTGTGGGGGCACAACTGCATTTTTTAACTCCTGCCCGGCCTGGAATTAAACTCTTAAAACCCTGTACGCACGTGTTCAAATACCCGAGTTCACGCCGAGTCCATCAGCGATCCTCCACTCCCCTCCCACAGACACCCACACACAGCCCCCCGTCCGTGTCACGCACACGCCACGCCCCCGTCCATGTCACACACACGCCAC
>NW_006295736.1:786527-786995 GCF_000327345.1 Myotis davidii
ACCACACCCCCATCCGTGTCACACAGCCCCCCGGCCGTGTCACGCACACGCCGCACACCCCGGCCCTTCGGTCTCCACAGGAAGCAGACGGGCCGGTTACCAACGTTAATGTTTATTATACTCTGGAGAGAGATGCAGGGAGCAGACTGCACACAGGGCGCATGAGCAGCCGTTCACACGCTGGATACACTTACAACACGGGGGAGGCACGAACACCAGGCGTTCAGGCACCGGAGACGCGAGGGCTTCGGTGCCGAGGGCTTACAGGTTAACACTGAGGGACGCAGTGGCTGGTTAATGAGGGGCTAGGGGACCCCGGCTGGGACACCTGAGGGGCACACTGCCGGGAGCGCCCAGGACAGTGCCCTGTGCCCGCTGGTGCCCGGGACCAGGAGCCGGGGGAAGGGTCCTGCCGGGCGGGCGGCGGGCTCACCTAGGGCCGACACCCCCAGGTGTACACGTGAGGCC
>NW_006295736.1:787064-787849 GCF_000327345.1 Myotis davidii
GCAAAGGTGCCCGGCTCCTCGGGCGTCCAGACGGGGCCTGCGAGGGAGGCCCAGGTCCCTGACTCCCGTGGGCTGCGCGTCTCACCGTCTGGCTCTGGCTTCTCTGCAGGCCTGTCCATCTTCATCCGGGCGGTCAGGGCCGGCCCTGCAGCCTTGGGTCAGACCTGGGTGTGAGCCCTCAGGGGGCGAGGCCTCCGGGGGCAGCACCAACCCGTCTGCTCCCCGATTCCCGCAGGAACCGCGGGGGGCTCCCAGGAACCAGGACCTCGGGCCCAGCAGTCCCTGCGGCCACAGGCACGAGGAGGAAGGCCGCCCGGGGCCCAGGCGGGGTTTGGCACAGGAATGAGGCACTTGCGTTTGGTGCTTTGGTGGGAGCTGCCGGGGCCCACCCCCTCGCGGTCCCAGCCCCTCGCCCAGGCGCTGGCTGGTTCCTGGAGCAGAGAAGGGGCCTCAGGCGGAGCCTGTGGGGCTGGGCTCGGAGGAAGGAGGCGGGGACGTCACTGGGACGGCACCTGCAGGGCCACCAGCTTCTCCTGCACCGAGATCATGTGCAGATCGGGCGACGGGCCCGGCACCGCCACGGCCATGGCACATGCCCGAGGGGGGAGAGCCCCCAAACATCCACGAGAGAGATCTTCGCCGCCCCTCCAGGAGCCGCAGACGTGGATGAGGGGCGGGACGGGAGCTTCCAGAGCTCAGCACGTCCCCCTCTAGACCCTCCCTCCCCAGGAAGGACGGCGCCTGTCCTGGTGCCCTGGGCACGGCAGGCACGGTGGCTGCAGCAG
>NW_006295736.1:788164-788424 GCF_000327345.1 Myotis davidii
GTGCCCACCTGCTGAGGCAGAGGCCCCGGGCGTTGGGGGCACAGGAGCCCTCGGCCACAGTGAGGGACACTGGGGGCCCCTCAGGCCACGGCGGAACGGGCAGGCGGCCCCTCCCACAGGCCCGGCACGGGGAGCCTGCGTTTGCACACACGTCCCGGGTGCGGGGCTGGGCCGTGCCCTGGAGCCCCGTTCTGCCCAGAAGGCCCGGCTGTGGACGCGCGGGCGTGTCCGTCTCGGGAAGGGACTGGGGCGGTGTGGGG
>NW_006295736.1:788886-790377 GCF_000327345.1 Myotis davidii
GCAGGGGCCACACAGGGGCCAACACCAGTGACTGCTCACCACCGACACGCCGACCCCACCCCGGTCCCTCCCCGGTCCCCACGCCTGCGTCACACTGCACACCCCCGGGAGCACGGGGCTTGGGGAGGCTCCTCAGATCTGCAGGCTCGACACTAGTAAAGTGCTCAAATTCATTATTATAAAATGCTAGCTAATATTGCTTTAGATTTTTTTTGAATTTGGGTTAAAGGAACAAATTTTCTGATAAAAATAACTTAGGGATTCTGGGTTTTTGAGTGTTGTTTAGAGAATCTGCTTTCTGGTCTAAAGGTTGAGTATCAATGAGAAATCAAAACTAGAGAAAAAAGAGTATTGAATGATAAGCTCTCTTTCTAGAGATATTTACTCTACGTCTGGTCATGTGCCAAGTTTAGTTATTCCTATGGTTTTTATTTTCCATTTATTAGGGCAGTGATACTTGTTTAGTCACCATATGCTGTGATAATCTGTTGGTCTCATCAGAGACCTAGAGAGACCTACTTATTACCCAGATGCAAAGCTTGTTTCAAAATCTATTTGTTGGCTCTACCTAAGTTGTGGCCCCGGGCAGCCATTTCCTCCCAGGGACCCCCTCGGAGGGAAGAAGCCGGGCGCTCACCTGCACGCCTGGCTGTCCGCGACCCACCTGCCAGGTTAGAGAGAACAGTTAGATCAGCGTTTGTGCGGGCTGGGGCGCGGGCGCACGCACGCAGGGCACCCCCGCTCTTACTTCCTGTCCTGCGGGTCCAGCGCGCAGAAGATGACGCTGCTCACGGGGTAGTGCCTTCGGAAGAAGAGCCTGCAGGGGAGGGGGGGGTGGAGGGGGGAGGGTGCCACTGGACTGTGATGTGAGTAAGAAATAACTTTTTATAATACTAAGCCCACTGAACCCAGCGCGGCCAGGGGAGGCCTGAGGGGCGCGCCCGGGTGTGAGCAGAGCCCGCCCGCCCTGCCCGCCACTCACTTCCTCTGGTTGTCCGTCAGGGTGATGCCCTGGGCCGACACCTTGAAGTGCACGACTGTCGACAGGGGTGGCGGCTGCTGGGCCAGGGTGGCGCTCAGGGCCTTCTGCACGGCCTGGTGGCCCGTGAGCGACTCCATCTCCAGGGAGCCCAGGTACCACACGTTGCAGGCTGCGGACGGGGACACGGGTCAGCATGTCGGACACGGGCCGGCGCTGGGTGCCTGGGGCTCAGGACGACTCAACCTGTGGCCGTGCCAGGAGCCCCGAAGGCTGCCCTTGCCTGATTCTGAGGCGCGGAGAGCGAGTGACCCGGACACACATGGTGCCCAGGCTGACGGGGAATGAACACTGCACTGTATGCCTGGCATCCCCGGGGCTGGGGCACCTCCTTGGCTTCACGGTGGCCTGGGCGGGCCGGACAGGAGCCCGGCCACATGGAGTGAAGGACACGCCCGAGAGGGGGGCATGCAGCCGGCACCCCCATCACGGCCCTGCTGGAGCCCCATGTT
>NW_006295736.1:790478-793238 GCF_000327345.1 Myotis davidii
CAATCGCTGTGTCTCTCTCATCCATGTCTCTCTCTCCCCGCCCCGTCTCTTCTATTCTCTCTAAAAATGAATGGGAAAAATGTCCTCACTCCTTGGTGAGGATTTAACTAAATCCCTTGCCCTGGCCAGTTTGGCTCCGTGGATAGAGCCTGTAGACGGAAGGGTCCCGGGTTCGATTCTGGTCAGGGCACATGCCCAGGGGGTGGGCTCGTCCCCAGCAGGGGGCGTGCAGGAGGCAGCCGATCCATGATTCTCTCTCTCTCCCTCTTCCCTCCTCTGAAATCAGTAAAAGTATTAAAACAACCCCAGCAAATTCCTTTGTAGACACTGAGACACGGACTCCGAAGTTCACAGGGAGGCCACGCTGTGTGGGAGGGGGACCTGGAGACCCGGCGCCGCTGCAGCTGCCACAGAGCTGCAGCCTCAGGCCCCGTGGTGTCGATGCAGGAACAGACAGGTCCACGGACAGACAGACCCACAGCAGGACGGACAGATCCACAGCAGGACAGACCGACCCACGGCAGGACGGACAGACCACGGACAGACAGACCCACAACAGGACAGACAGGCCCGCGGACAGGCTCACGGACAGACCCACAGCAGGACAGACAGACCCACGGCAGGACAGACAGACCCACGGCAGGACAGAGCTGGACCTGGTCCCCACACCCAGCCCCGACCCTCATCAAAGGGGTGGGGGCAGCCAGCAGAGGAAAGATGGTCTTTCCAGCCAGCGCTGCTGGGACCGCGGGGCGTCCACATGATTCTCTCTCATGGTGGATGTTTTTCTCTCTCTCCTCCCCCTTCCCCTCTGAAACCAGTAAAATCATAAAAACCCAAACACTGGGTGATTCCACCGTGTGAGCCCTGGAGCAGGCAGAGCTGCGAGGCGGTGACGGACGGTGGTCGCCGGGGCTGGGAGGACGGGCGGGTGGGAGGCTGAGCCTGTCAGTGTGCACCTGTCCCACCCCCTCGACGCCACCGAGGGGCCCTCGCGGAGTCCTGGACCTGGTGGTGACGACGCGTCGGTGAAGGTCCCTCAGCCGCGAGGCCTGTACCATCCGGTGGGGTGTTTACAGCCGGGGGCGGGGGTGCAGGGGGAGGGCTCTATGGGAACCCAGTGGCTTCTGCTTCATTTTGCTGTAACCCTAAAACTGCTCTATACAAATAAAGTCTATGAATAGGGAAAAGGGCTCTGGGGAGGCTGCCGGGTGGGGGGTGTCGCTCTGGGGTGCGGGTGGGTGGGGGGCATCGTTGGCTTATTCAGTGGCATCCAGAAGGGCAGGTCCCCCATCCTGTCTCATGACATTTCCCCCAAACTCAGCACAGACGTGGCACGTAACCCCCTGAACTGGGCCACGTCGGAGTCCCAGGCATATTTCCAGCCATGGAGCCGCCTTCCAGCCATGATGTGGAAGGAACCGTCGGGCATGGAGAGGAGAGGAGCCCCAGACCCAGAGGGGACCCCAAACCCTGCCGCCTCCCGACCGGGGGAGGGGCGAGACCCACCTGCGCCCTGCTTCAGCAGCTCGGCCGCGGAGTTGGCCGCCGTCTGGGGCGGGCTGTCTGGGGCCTCCTCCAGCGGGTCTGCGGGAAGGGGCGAGACACCGTGGCATGAGATGCTGAGCCGGGAGCGATCTTCCGACAACCCGCAACCCCGGCTGCGCACCCGGACGGCCTGCCTGGCAGTCAGGAGCTTCTGGCCATGCCGTCCAGTCGAGGCCGCCCCCCCATCTGAGAAAAGCCGGGGCCCGGCCAGCATGGGGCGTCCTGACTCTGAACTCAGAATGTATTCCTAGCAGCGATTTTCAGCGTTTTCATTTCAGGCACATAAAGTAAGGACTAAAATTCTGTGGCTCAGCAAGAAATATGTATTTTGCCGCCCTGTCAAGAGCAATAGGTGTGACTTCATTCCTTCCCCCGGCGGCTGGTGTTGGGTGGCTGGCCAGTCGTTGGACAGCCTCGGGGAGAAGAGGCTGGGCCGGGCTACAGGCAGGGCTGTGTGTGCCATAACCTCGCGGCACCGGTGGAAACCGTGGGCCTAAATCCATCTATATAACAGCCTAAGCGACCTTCCAACTGTTAGGCCGCCCGACCGGTAGCTATGACGCACACTGGCCACCAGGGGGCAGGCGTTTCTCGGGTGACGCACTGGAACCAGAGAGGAGGGAGCCCGATTCCGGGGTGCGTCACCTGAGAACCGCCCTCTCGCAATCCGGGACCCCTCGGGGGGTGTCGGAGAGCCGGTTTCGGCCCGATCCCCACAGGCCAGGCCGAGGGACCCACCTGAACACGACTCGGGCCCCGGCCTCTAGTGTGTTCTACAAGGTCAACGACACTGACCTGGGCTGTGAACCCCTTGTCTTCAGGGAAGAGAATAAGTAACGCGGCCGGAGCTGGGACACGGGGGTGGACACGTGTGGGCGTGTGCGCGGCTGCCTGTGCCCATAGCTGTTCTCACACCATGAAGGGAGCGAGCGCCCGCCTAGCGCCCTGAGCCTGCATTGCCCCCCCCACACCCCCCACTGGCTGTGGGATCACAGGTGAGGTCAGCGGCCCGAAGGGCGGCGCCGCATCTGCAGGTCTGAGCCGGAGCCTTTGCTGCAGGAGCCTCCCACGAGGCCGGGTGTCACGGCGGCCGGTGAGGGCGCAGGGACCACCTTCCTGTCCCTGACCTGGTCGGCCACCCAGCCTTCTCTGGGGCTCAGCCCGGAGGGCAGGTGGGAAAAACCTCCGCCCGGCTCTCCCCGGGCCTTGGCG
>NW_006295736.1:793417-793655 GCF_000327345.1 Myotis davidii
CTCGGGGGGACCCAGCCAACGCGCTGCCTCATGGGGGGACTTTGTGCAAAACGTCAGCAAACAGGGAGGGGAGGTGCGAGCGGCGAGGGTTCGCGGCAGACGCGGTCCTCAGGCTTCATAAGAATAAGCCGCTGTCCGCCAGTCAGGGGGCAGCGACCCTCCCGGGTCTCTGGATGCGGCTCCAGGGCTGCGGGAGAGCACCCAGGCCTCGCCCAGCGCTCAGGGCCACCCCACAGGC
>NW_006295736.1:794087-794488 GCF_000327345.1 Myotis davidii
TGGTCAGAGGGAGAAGGCGGTGGTCAGAGGGAGGCGGAGGTCAGAGGGAGGAGGTGGAGGTCAGAGGGAGGAGGCGGCAGAGGGAGAAGACGGTGGTCAGAGGGAGGAGGTGGTGGTCGCGGTCAGAGTGAGGAGAGCGGTCAGAGCGAGGAGCTGCCGGGAGGCCGCCCTGTGGCACACCCACACACGTGTGGACGCAGCCATCTCGATCCCCTGAGCAGGAGGCAGGTGCTGTCCTTGCCTGAGAAGGACAAGGTTATGCCTGCAGCCACCAGGCCGTGAGTCCTGGGGCAGGGCTGCACCGTGCACACAGTGCGCCCTTTATGTAAGGAAACGGGCGCGGGCCGCCTGCTGGGGAGACATCCCCGCTGGACGGAGGGGAGCACCTGGGGGGAGCTGAG
>NW_006295736.1:813296-816212 GCF_000327345.1 Myotis davidii
TAATGAATGACTTCCAGTTTTCCCAGAACCATTTGTGAAAGAGACTATCCGTTCCCCTTTGCTATACTCAACGGTGAAAAATTGCAAGCTTCACTCATGCTCAAGACAGTTCTGAAGTCTTAGCCAGATCAACTAGGTAAGAAAAAAGAAATAAAAGGCATCCACATTGGAAAGAAAGATGTAAAATTATCTCTCTGCAGATAATATGATCTTATGTGTAGAAAATCCTACTGACCACACACACACACACACACACACACACACACGCTCAGCATAACCTTCCCAAAGCACTTCAAAACCTTCAAAGGTTCTCCAGTTCAGGTCCAGCCCCTCTCACTACTTCCCCACACCCCACAGCCACACTGCAGTACCGGGGTCCCCTGTGACCTGACCCTTTCACCTCGCTACTGCCCACTCTCCTTAGGTCTCAGTGTGACTGTCAGTTTCTCACGTGAGCCTTCCCTGCCTCCAGCTTCTGCATGCCCGCACAGAGGCCGGCCCATCTCTGCTGCCCCCACGGTTCCGGGCCGCCCGGCTCTGCGTTTGCTGGGCGTGGAGCAGGCTTTCCAGGGCCATTTCGCACCCGGTTCACTCAGGGGCGGGCGTGGGGGAGAGGAGCCTGGGAAGCGGGACTACGGGAGACGCTGAGAGGGACGCTCCCAGGAGTGAAGGCCCCGCTGGGGCCGGTCTGGCCACGCCCGCACTCACCGAAGTAGGGCTCGTTGGAGCAGCCCTTGAGCCGCACGCCCTTCGGGGTGCACTCGACTAGGAAGTGCCGGACCAGCTCGTTGGCCAAGTCACCGGCTGTGGAGGAGGGTTAACAGAAAGAAAGAGCATTTAGAAACTGGGTGGGAGGGCGGGAAGGCAGTCAGAGGGAGGAGGTGGTGGTCAGAGGGAGGAGGCGGTGGTCAGAGGGAGAAGGCGGTGGTCAGAGGGAGGCGGAGGTCAGAGGGAGGAGGTGGAGGTCAGAGGGAGGAGGCGGCAGAGGGAGAAGACGGTGGTCAGAGGGAGGAGGTGGTGGTCGCGGTCAGAGTGAGGAGAGCGGTCAGAGCGAGGAGCTGCCGGGAGGCCGCCCTGTGGCACACCCACACACGTGTGGACGCAGCCATCTCGATCCCCTGAGCAGGAGGCAGGTGCTGTCCTTGCCTGAGAAGGACAAGGTTATGCCTGCAGCCACCAGGCCGTGAGTCCTGGGGCAGGGCTGCACCGTGCACACAGTGCGCCCTTTATGTAAGGAAACGGGCGCGGGCCGCCTGCTGGGGAGACATCCCCGCTGGACGGAGGGGAGCACCTGGGGGAACCTGGGACAACCATCGGATCCCTGGACAGTGGGGAGGGCCACCTGTTCAATGAGGAAGTAAAACTTACGAAGAATTAAGCTCCTTTTTCGCATGAGGACCGAGCTTAATAAATGCACCGGAGAAGACAGATACCGAGAAGACACCTGTGAGCACCGCGTCCCGAGGGCAGGCACAGAGCCAGGACGTGGGGCAGGCACCCACCTTTCTTGTTCAGCTGCAGGACGGAGGGTGGGGGCGTGGCCACCTTCATGGCCAGGCCATAGGCGCCCCGGAAGGAGTGGCTGTCCCTGACGACGAAGGCCCCGGGCTCCTTGTCCCTCAGCATGGCGATGGCTGCGGGGGGCGGGGGGCAGAGGGTCTGTGGGCGCACGTGCTTCCCCGTGATGCCCCGCAAAGGCCCTCTTCTCCTCTTGCCACCTGGGCCAGCGGGTGAGGGCCAGCTCCCGCTGGGGGAGGTCTCCGGGATGACGTGTTATCAGAGGCCCCCGAGGATGCAGACGCAAGAGGCGGCCCCTCCCTCCAGGTCACAGACCCCCGTCCAGTAGCCACAGCAGCTGTGAGGCCCACACGCAGCCCGGGTGGGCAGCCAGGGCCCAGCGCAACCCAGCGCACACAGGCTGGGGTGCGGGGGTGCGGGGGGGGGGACCAGCTTCCCACAGGAGGAAAGAGGTTCCCATCCACATAGACCTGCCCTGAGGTGTGACTCAGGGTTCAATAGTTAATACCAATTCCAAGACAGGCCTGAGGGGTGGCTGTGCGCCCCTGGACCAGCACCCACTCGGGCGACAGCGGAGCTGGCACGTCTGGGCTCCATCTCTCCTGGGTGACTGGGGCATTTAGCTCGTAACTGTTCCCCAAAAATACCCCCTCCCTGCTGGGGCCTGGCACCTGGTCCTCTGCTCACGGTGGAGGAAGAGGGGCGCCTTGGGGTGACAGCACCCTCAGGGCGATGCTGCCCAGACACAGCCAGAGTTTCTCTAGTAACAATTCTTAGAGTTTCTTCTATAGGGTTTGGTATTTACAAAAAAAAAGAAAAAAAAAGGGAAAAAACTAGGGATTTCAAGCATAAATACAAATTCCAGCCCTGAAGACGGGGGCCCTCTCTGGGCAAAGGACAGACTAGTGAGGGGCAGGAAATGGCATCAGCGACGTCAGTGTCCGTCCGAGGCCGCCCCCCATCCCCCACAGGCGCCTTCAGGGCCCAGAGCAGCCGCGGGACAGCTGTGTCCCGTCCGCTTCCTGCAGCCGCTCCCTGAGCTGTTTACGTTCATCTCAGAAGCACCCAGCGAGCATGTCCCCACGTCACATGGGACCCACTGGGCTCCACTCGGGCTGGTGGCCCCCCTGCCTCTTCCTGAAGCTCCCCTGTGGCTCTGATCGGAAAGGCGCACCCCGACCCTACAGACAAAGCAGCCCACAGCGCTCTGCCCCGGGGGCGGCACACCCCACCCCGTGGGCGCCCGTCGGGACCGGCCTCCTTATAAACGTCTAGAAGTGACGTGAGTTCAGCTCTAACATCACCAGGCGCACGGTAGCGGCTCTGAGATGAGCTGTACCCGAAGGGGCCTGCGCTGTGCGGCTGAGCCTCGACAACAGGCGGTGCCCCCCCCCCCAG
>NW_006295736.1:816354-816714 GCF_000327345.1 Myotis davidii
GGCGTCCTGCCCTGTCCTCCTGCAGCGTCCCACCTCGTCCCCACCCCAAGACCAGGGAGTCACCTGCCCACGGCCACACCCGCCTGCTTCCTGGGGAACCCTGGTTTCCCCTCAGAGGAGGGGCGGCCCCGCCAGCCCAGCCCCTGGTCTAGAAGGCTGCTCTGGTGGAAGACGGGCCCACATGGAATATTCTAGAACACGGTGCCCAACAGCACTTGTGGTCAGCGTCTGTCCAGCGGCCGAGGGCCGAGGCCTGGAGCTGACGGCCACAATCGTGGGGATTCTTGCGACCAGAGCCGGTGGCGGGTCGGGGTGGAGGCCTGACCGCGGAGCCGGCTGGGCCACGGAGGCCAGCGCAGG
>NW_006295736.1:817028-818360 GCF_000327345.1 Myotis davidii
TGGCTGTGACCAGCCTCCCCAGGGCAGCAGGCCCGTGGGCGGAGCAGCGCCCTGGGGACCATGAGTCCTGCTGGGAGGCCTCTTCCCCCCGGGGCCCCGCTCGGCTCCCAGACGGCAGCTCGTCTACTCTTGTTCCCGAGCGTGACCCAGGTCTGAGCTGCTCAGAACCACGGGTGCAGCCCGGCCGGTGGCTCAGGGGTGAGCGTCGGCCTAGGAACCAGGAGGTCAGGGTTCGATTCCGGTCAAGGGCACGGGCCCGGGTTGTGTGCGGGCTCCATCCCCAGTGTGGGATGTGCAGGAGGCGGCCGATCCGTGATTCTCTCTGATCACGGATGTCTCTCCCTCCCTCCCTCCCCCTTCCTCTCTGACAATTAGAACATATTTAAAAACAAAAACCCACTACGGTGCCTGAACTCCTGCTGCCCGAGGCGCCCGGACAAGGTGGTGTGGGAGCGAGGGGCTGGTGACAGACAGCGCTCGCCTCTCCCTGTGGACAATCGCAGGTGTGCCCTGCAGACGCCCGGGACTCCAGTCCTCCCAACGCCTGGCCCCCTGGCCCCTGCGCCCGTGCCATGATCGAGCCCGCACGCACCTTGCTCCCTGGAGATGTCCGCCTTGTACCAGAACTTGGAGGTGTCCTGCACAAAGCTTACCGTCACCTGCTTCTCACCTGGGTTTTCTGCAAAACGGGGTTGAAACGGGCGCTGTGAGGAGCGCTGTCACCAGCTCTCACCTCCCGGGGGCTGAGGGTCGTGCCCCCCGGGCTGATGGGGGTCGGGCACGGGCTGGGGGTGAGACACGGAAGTCGGGTCCGGGGAACACCCAACAACACATCCTTAGAAAGATGGGGGCTCAGCCGGCCCAAGTGGCTCAGTGGTTGAGCGTCAACCCATGAATCAGGAGGTCAGGGTTCGATTCCTGGTCAGGGCACAGGCCCCGGGGGGCAGGCTCGATCCCCAGTGTGGGGCGTGCAGGAGGCGGCCGATCCATGATTCTCTCTCATCGTTGATGTTTCTCTCTCTCCCTCTCCCTTCCTCTCTGGAGTCAATAAAAAGTCTCTCTTCTATATTTTAAAAAGAACGGAGTTCTTCCTTCATTTTAAAAAAAAAGCAGACAGACAGACGGGCACAAAGCAAGGCCAGCCGTGCTTCCCGGTGCCGAGCTCGTAAGAGTGTGAAAGAACGAACTGGAAAAGAATTCGCTTAATTTGAAACCAAAGTTACTTCTCCAGGCCCTGGTTCCGAGGGAAGGGGGTCGCCCACGGCAGACGCTGCCTCTCAGGGGCAGGGAGGCCCCCGGGACCCGCAGCCGCTGTGGGGAGGACGGTGGGAG
>NW_006295736.1:819396-825344 GCF_000327345.1 Myotis davidii
AGGGTCACGTGGTGTCGGCCCCGCACAGCGCTTGGCACGGAAGCGTGAGCTGCTGTCCTCGCCGTGCAAGCAGGGGGTCTGGCGACCCAGGGCCGTGTCACCAACAAGGGCAAGGCCACCTCCCAGCAAGCGCCGCCGTGGGAGCCGTGGGAGGGCACACAGCCCACACGCCCCCCAGCTGTGGCAGGCCACAGCTCTGGGGAGACAAAAACTGGGGTTCAGGGCTCAGAGCGAAGGGCTGCAGAGGCGAGGGACCCTCGGAGCACTGTCTCCCTGCCAGGCATCCTGACTCCCAGGAGCAAAGCCAACGCGGCAACCGGGAGGACAACCAGGAGGAGGCGCTGCTGAGGAGCCAGGTGCGGAGGGTGGGCAGGGCGCTCTCAGCCCGGGACTTGAGGACCCACAAGCCAGAGACGGACGGACAGACACGCAGTTCTGTGGCGAGTCACTAAAAGGACTGCCCGCCTGGCTGCCCGGCCCGGCTCTGGGCTCAGCTGCGGTGGCCTGGGCACCATCAGAGCAGGGCGGGCTCCAGCCGTCGTGGGAACTTAGGGTGACGCTCCTGGGAGCCACCTTCTGCGGGGCCTGTGCAGGGCTGGCCGTCTCCGCTCCGGACGGGAAGCCACTGCGGGCGCACGGGCCCTTCCCCAGGTCCGCGGGGGGGCCCTTCCCCGGGTCCGAGAGGGGCCCTGGGGCAGTGCCCCAGCTTCCTGGGTGCGGCCCCCTGGGACGAGCATCACAGTGTGGGGGACGCCCACGGGGACCCCCGCACCTCAGCCCCGACCCCATCGGGGACCAAGGAGCTTCCTTAGGTCCCTGCACCTCCCCACACAGCCGGCCGTGGTCCTGGCCACACCCTCCGTCCTCGCCTCCTCCCTTCCCTGCCACACCCGGGGCGGCCGGCCTCAGGGTCCTCCGTGTTTGGGAATCTGACCTGCCACTCACTCCCTGGCTCCTGGTGCCCGTGGGTGGCCTGGCCTGGGACCAGGGCGCCGGCTCCCTCGCCCGGGATGTGGGGAGGAGGCCATGCCCGGCTTCCCCTCCTGCACTTCCTGCACCAGAGGGCGCGGGCGTGAGGGGTCAGGGCTCCTCCGTGAGTCTATTTTAGGCTCCGGCTTGGGGTGGGGGGGCCTGGGCCGGATGACGCGGCTCCTGCTGTCCACTGTTTACATTGCGTGCAAGTGACAGGAAGAAGGACCCACTGTGCAGAGCCCGTGTCCGCCGGGGCTGGGGCTAGACACTGAGGGCACAGCCCGTGGTGGACACGGGGAGACGCTGGGCCCAGGGGCCACACTCACTAACGAAGTCGGGCAGGTGACGTCTATAAAGACGAGCATCAGCGTTTCCATGTCCGTGTTCCCGCCCAAAACCTTACAAAGGTATAAACCTCACTCGCCTGTCAATCACTGTGAACTACAAACGGCCACTGAACGCCTATGTGGCCTTTAATGAGAATAAGGTCACTTTACGGAGGTCAAGGTGGACTTGCCTACCTCCGCCTGTGACCCCTGATCAACAGGCGTGTTCGTGATAAAGCGTGAGAGTGAGAGCATCTTTCTTCCTCCCTCCCTCCCCTTTTCCTCCCCTCCTTCCTCCCTCCCTCCTCCCTCCATCTTCCCGCCCTCCTATCTGCCATCTGTGGTCTTCGGGGAGCTCCCCGCGGAGTGGAGCCCAGGCCAGCCCTCCGTCTCCCCTTCGCTGCACTTCAGGGGGAACCTGGGGCTCTGGGAGGAAGAGCTCTGACCTTGGGTCCTGGTCTGGACTCCCCACCACAGTCCCAGGCCCCAGGGCACGACCTTGACCTCTGGGACTTCTGGGGTCGCCTTGGACAGACCCCAGGGAGTGGGTCTGCTTGGCTTGGAGCCCCCCCGCCCCCCAGGGGCCGGTTTTCCTGGGGATTTGCTGTCTCCCCTCCCCTCGCTGCTGCTCCAGGTTCTCGCTTTCCAGTGACCATGAGGCTCACACACCACGTCCCGTGGACAAGCAGCCCTTTCCTGCCGGCCAGCCACGCGGAGGCCCCTGTGAAAGCAGCCTTTGTGCGGGAAGCTGTGGCGTGTTTCAGCCGAGCCCTCGTTTTGCAATTCTTCTGTTAATTGTCTGCGAACAAGGAGCCATTTACCAGCCTCTGGGAGGCGGGGCGGACGGGCCAGCGGCCAGAGGGGGTGGCCGGTGGAGGCCGAGGAGGAGGCGCCATCTCGGGCCTTTTCTGGTGAAACCCCCGTCCCGTGTTCTGGGCCCCACACAGGCTCCCGAGCGACCACGGTGAACACGCACACGCCTTCCCAGTCTCGCCTCCTCTTACAGCCCCACGTCAGACACACACGCGTGCTCCATGCGAGGCCGCTTCCTGCGAGTCCCCGGGAAGCTTTCTCCCAGACCCGGTCTCAGCCTGTGGGTCGCGGCCCCTTTGGGGGCTGAACGACCGACCCTCTCACAGGGGTCACCTAGGACCATCGAAAACACATCTATAATCACATATTGTTTTGTGATCAATCAAATGCGTTAATGATGTTCCATCTGTAACAATGACATTGGGGGTCACCACAGCATGAGGAGCTGGATTACAGGGTCGCGGCCTTAGGGAGGTTAAGGACCACTGCTCTAGAAGCATCCGAGGTCCCACTCCCCCGACGGGCTGGGTGTGCGGCCCACAGGACTCGGGGTCCCTGTCTGTGAGGTCCTCATGCAAACGGGGAGCGATCCTTCAAAACCTACGGCCCCTTTCCCTTCCCCCAGGCACACGAGGACCAGAAAGCGCGACCGAATGGCTCCCGCCCGGACCCTCGCGAGGACGTCCCCTCTGGGAGGAGGCACACGTCCCGTGGGCAGGCGCCCGGGAATTCCTTCCCTCACAGACGGTCTCCCCGGCAACGTCCACACACAGGATGGTGCCCGTCCGCCCAGCGAGTCTCCGAGTGGCTGACCAGCCCCTGGCAACCGGGAGAGCCGGCCTGGCGCCTGCCTCGGGGAGCTCCCGGGACGCGCTCTTCCCTGCCAGCTCAGGAGCTGCAGGGGCCGGGGGCTGAGGGGGCCTAGGCCGAGGATGGGGTGCACCTGAGGCTGGGGATGCTGAGGGCACCCAGAGCACCGGGGCCAAGAATGGGGTGCACCCAGAGCTGAGGTGCTGGGGCGGGGAGAGGCCTCAGGACAGCAAACCTGGCCCAGCCCCTGTGCTCCTTGAGTGCCCTTCCTTCCACGGGGGAGCACACCCAAGGGCTCGACCGCCTCCCCCAGCTGCAGGCTCTGCGCCCTCAGCAGCTAAGGGAGGCTGCTCCCCATGTCAGAAAGTGGGGGCTGCTGCTTGTAAGGCCCCCAGGACAGCTGAGTCCCCCGGTTCCCTCGCTGATCCCCCGTCCCCTCCCTGATCCCAAGTGCCCCTGGAACACGGGACCACACCACATGACCCTCCTCGGGTCTGCACTGCGTCCAGCCCAGCTGCACCTCCTGTGGACACGGCTCACTGTGCCCCACGCTCAGCGCCCACGTGCCCCCCACTCCACGCCCAGCACAGGGAAGCTCCCCGGATGCTGATGTGACCGGGCAGTAAAACAAGACAGGAGGCACGCGCCCCCGACCCATGTCCCCGGCCTGTCAGTCCTGCCCACCTGGGCCCTGTGGGGACAGGGCACGGGGTGCGCCTGGGCAGCCCCCCTTCCCGCTGGCCCTCCCTGGCCTCGCACCAGGGTCCCCGCCCCACCCAGACCTGCCCACGTGGCTTCAGGGCGTCCGCCTCCTGCAGGGCAGCCACCCCGGGTCCGGGGTCCTCACTACACAAACCCCTCCCTCCCCCGCCAAGCTCCACGCAGAGCCTGGTGCTACTTGGACCGAAAGCCCGTTAATCCCAGACCCGTCGGAGGCCTGCCCCTCGGGGACACGGGCTCCCCACCCGTGAGCGTGCCCTGCCCCCCCACCTGACCTATTCATGCGTCTGAGTGAACCCCAGAAGGTTCCGTCCCTGCAGCTACTACCCCCGCTCCCCCCATCGCCGAGGGCTCTGGCTCAACCTCCCCAGCGAGCTGTGAGCTGCGAGGGAACTGCCCCTCGCGAGGACGGACCGAGCAGCAGTGGGACTGACGGACGGACAGACGCCGGGACGGCTCTGCGTCTGCTCCGGGCGATGCACGTGGCCGGGTCCCAAGACCCCGCCCCCAGAGCCTTCCAGAAGCATCTTTATCGTCGCTGTCACTCAGTCACCCAGGGGAGCTGGCTGCCCTGTGCTCTGCCCCCGCCCCTCGTCACACCCGCCCTCACACTCCGCCTGCGAGGCCCTGTCCATCCTGACCTGGCTCCGGCGCCCGCCCCTCCCTCTGGGCCGACGGGGGCCACACCAGGCCCTGCCCAGGCGGCTGCCTAGTTGGGGCCGATGGGGAGGCTGCCTGGTCCCGACTCCTCAGCGCCGTCCACGCTCCAGGCTGAGGCCGAGGCGCGGGAACAGGCCGTGAGGTCTGTGGTGGGTCCGCGGGGCCCGGGGGAGCGCGTGGAGGAGCTCTCGGCGGTCCAGGGCCTCGGGGTCAAGTCCACGGGTTCACGGACGGCCGTGCTCCCTCCGCACGGCACTGCCACCGACACCCTCAGCCATGCGCCCCCCCCCCCCCCCCGTGAGCAGCTTCCCGCCTTTGCCTGCCGTTTCCTTGAACCACAGCGAGGGGAGGCCAGAGACGAGAAGGCACAGCTTCCGAAACGGCCTTGCGTGTGAGCCGCGCCCAGCGCCGACCGTCACAGCCACGTCTGCACGGCCACGGCTCACGGCTCAGCGCCACGGCTGTGGAGTCACTGGAGGCTCCACGGGTTAACTCCCGGGTCTGTGACGCATCCGCCTCCTCTACAAGGACAATCCTGACATCGGAGGCCAGGCTCCAGGCTGCGAGCCCAGGACGTGCGGGGACAGCTGAGCCGCGGCCTCCCCAGGACGGAGCCTCATCCCACGGCGCCGAGGTGACCGTTCTGAAAGGCTCCCAGGCCCAGGGAGGCCCATGTCCTGCTGTAGCTACACTCTTCCCATGCGAGGTCCCTCCTCCACACCTGCCTCCCTCCTCCCTCCTCCCTCCTCCCTCCCTGCCTCTGTCTCCCCTACCGCCATAGGGACATCTGACAGTCAGCGCCTAACTTCACAACTGCACCCACCTGACGGGGAGGGAGCCATGGGCCTCATCCGTGGGCATCATTGCCGCTCAGAATGCCCAGACCCTCAGCAGGACGCTCCAAGCTCGGCCGGAACCCCCGCGGCCATCCTCGCCCATCCTCGCCCCCGCCTCTGCCCACCAGGCAGGGTCCCCTCCCTCCGCACGCAAACCAGCCGGGGCCTGTCTCCCGTGGTGAGAAAGCCATCGCCATCCTAAGCAGACAACTCCACGGCCACACGTGTGGGGTCCACGGAAACGACACGGTGCGTGAGGGGCAGCGGAGCCCCAGCCACAGGAAACCTGGACAGACGTTCTCTCCACTCGGCCCAGAGGAGCCCCTGGACCAGAGGGGCCCACGGACTCTGGCGGGCGAACAAGCGGGCGACCCTGGCCACGGGCGTCTCCTCTGGCCACTGGCTTGCTCTCCACAAGGCAGTGTTTTGGGGTCCCCCCTCCTTGTTATTTGCCCCCCTTCCTTCCAGCAGAATCCACCATGTCGGCCGGGTCAGCAGAATCAGAGGCAGCAGGACCCAGACACAGGCCCGGCCTGTCCACCCTGTCCCTGCCCCTGCCGCCCAGGCAGCCTGGAGCCACCGCTCACCGTGGAGGTGGGAGAAGTCGGAGGGGAGACTCGGGGAAGGACCCCCCGCTCCTGTGAGGCGCAAGGGGAGGAGCCGGGCCAGCCTTAGCCCTGTCCTGGGGGCCCCGGGACAGGACGGGCCGGGCGCATTTTTTTCATTTTTCTGCATTTCTTGGTTTTAGCAAAAGAATGTGCTGTGCCGGGAAACAGCCGGCGGCAAGCCCACATCTGTGAGCCAGGCTCTC
>NW_006295736.1:825817-826146 GCF_000327345.1 Myotis davidii
GGGCCTGGCGGTCAGTCCGGGCAGTGGCCCCGCCCCGCTCAGCTACGTGCTTGCTTCCTCTGGAGTCCTCCCCCTTTTCCTCTCCCTGCCCTTTCATCTCATGAACTCCCAGCCAGTGAAACCCTTTGCTCTTCATTTCAGTCCCGGGCCAGCGCCGCCCTGTAGGACACCCAGACCGGCCTGGGGGGTCCCCCACTCCAGGACCTGCCCCTCAGGAGCCAGCTCCCCCAAAGTGGGACCTGGCTCCCTGGTCCGATGCTCACAGCAGAGAACCAGCCCTCCAGCTGCCACCAGAATCCGGGTCAGCCCTGCGCCTGGCCCCTGCCCCT
>NW_006295736.1:826201-826728 GCF_000327345.1 Myotis davidii
CTTCCACCCACCCCTGCCCTGCTCTTCCTGGCCCAGGTGGACTCCAACACCCTGCCCAGAGCCACCTGCAGGCTCCCACCTGCACTGCGCCCAGCACCGGCTGGGACCCCCCCACCAGCAGGCTGCTGGCCACACACGCTGGCCCTTTCCTCCTTTCTCGGCCCATATTCTGCCCTCTCTCTGAAAGGTCAGCCCCCGCAAACCAGCTGGTGAAGAACTCCTATACATTCATCAAAACCCATTTCAAATGGCCCCCATTGCTAGAGGACTTGGGACCCTGCCCCTCAGTCAGCATGTGCTCCATTCCTGTGGCCTGGACAAGTGCCTGGAGCGGAGGAGGGGCTCTGCCGTGTGTGTGACCTTCGGGATGGAAGCCTTCGTTTACCCCCAAGCCCAGCGCAGAGTGGGTACCCACCCTCGCCTCGCCTGCCTCCTGGTCGGGCACAGCCCCACCCACCACCAGCTCCCAGGGCTGACACCACCCCCCTGCCCTCCAGGACACGGGCCACCCCCTCCCAGCCGGCACC
>NW_006295736.1:827377-827706 GCF_000327345.1 Myotis davidii
GGCAGAGGCCTCGGGAAGTCCTGCTGTCCGGGTGCGAGAAGGTGGGAGCTGTGGGGGATCAGGAGGCAGACTCGGTGCCTAAGGTGCCTGGAGAGGGCGCAGGGGAGGGGGGAGTGTCCCCTGGGTGCCCCGTCCTGGCCCAGCCATCCTAAGGCACCAGCAGGACAGTGCTCCACGCCCGCCCAGCCCCTGGCATGCCCGCAGGCCCGTGGGTCCCGGGGGTCTCTGTCTGCCTGGTGCCACTCAGTGAAGGGACCCAGGTTCCCCCATGACAGGCGCGTCCAGGAGGGCGGGGCCAGGACAGAGAGGGCGCCTCCGTGACCCACACG
>NW_006295736.1:827882-828559 GCF_000327345.1 Myotis davidii
CTGCCCCCCGCACGCCCTCCGCAAGGCCCTGACTTTTCTCAAAAGGATGGCGTTCTCCTGGCTTTGGGGTTTTTACAAGCTCCCTCTTCCTCTACACGTGCACGTGTGTAAATGCGCAGGAAGCCACGAAGACCTCGACCAGGCACCGCTGTGACCACACACACACACGGGACACACACACACACACGTGTGCTGTGATAAAGCCCATGATAACAGACTAGAACGTGGCAGGATCTAACCCAAACAGGATGCTCGGCCGGGGCCCCTTTGGCCAGGGGGCCCCCTAATTTGGGGCCAGCAGGTTCCACTGTGAACACCCCAAGGCTCCGACAGGCTGGGCCACACCAGTCACCAGGTGAGCCTGGCGCCCCGTCCACACCCCGTCTCTCCGAGACTCAGGCTGACCCTCCTCAGCTCCACCCCTACCTCCTCCCCCGGGAGTCCCGCAGGGCGTGGGCAGCCAGGATGGCACCGGCCTGCCCTCCCTCCGGGCTGCGAGGGTGCCGTCCGCACGGGGCCCGGCTCAGAAGCCTGGGAAGAGGACAGCCCGCAGGGCGCTGGCGGGTACTCCCAGGGGAGAGACCCAGGTTCACAGGCCAGGGCCGCCCGCACCCCCATCGCCTGTCCCAGCGGGGTGGCATGGACGGGGACACGGTGCCCTTGTGGCTCCGGGGGGG
>NW_006295736.1:828616-828942 GCF_000327345.1 Myotis davidii
ACCCAGTTTCCAGCCACCACCTTCCCTTTCTCGTGTTCCACTGGGGGGCGGGGAGTGGGGGGACAGGAGCTGCCCCACCCCAGCCTGGGGGTCCCCGCCCACGGGGCCTGACCAGGTCGCACACGCCACCGTCCCACCGGCTCCAGCCCCTGGCAGACATTCTGAGGAGTCCGCAGGGAGGGGGCAGGCCTGGCAGAACGTTCAGTGTCAGGCTTTGAGGACTGACCACTTCTTCTGAAAACAAAACCACAGCCTCCCCGCAAGTGCCTCTCCCTGGACGGGCACGAGGTCTCCTTGCTTCCTGGGGAAGGCGCGGCAGGGGGCTG
>NW_006295736.1:829287-829622 GCF_000327345.1 Myotis davidii
GTCACCGATGCCACCCCCGCGGGCTGCACGGTGCGTCCCTCCTCCATCAGAGCCACCCTCCCCGTCGCTGAGACGCAACACACACAGGAGACGCGCCTGGAGCAGGGGGGGCGGCCCTTACCGTGAGCCGCTCGGTACAGGCCGCTGGCGCTGCCCACTGGGGGCCCGGGCGGGCTGAAGGCCGGGTGGTGCGGGGGCGTGGTCACTGGAAGAGACGCAGCGTGAGCAGGGCCGTGACCCCGGAGGCAGGGCAGGGACCGGGGGTACCCTTCCCTCCGTCCTCACCATACGGCGTCGGCGGAGACACGGGGAACGCCGGGGTGGGTGATGCGGAG
>NW_006295736.1:829811-830113 GCF_000327345.1 Myotis davidii
TTACATTTCACATCATTAAAATCAGAGTTTGAAAGGAAAAAATTACATGTAGAGTCTTGGACCTGAGTTACAAATCTACGGGAAATTCAAAAAATAAAGACTTCTCTCCAGTTGAGTTTGTGGCATATGGGTATGGCTCACAGCTTGATTACCCCAAAGTACTGGCCCAGTTAATGCAGTGGGGGTGCCATACCTCCTTGGCATCTGCTGGCGACAGGAAAGGCGCCCGGCCCGGAGCCTGCTCCACGCCCAGGGGTGTCCCCCACCCGCACTGGGAGAAGGCCGGCCCCCCAGTGTGGTTG
>NW_006295736.1:830143-831769 GCF_000327345.1 Myotis davidii
CCGAGTGACTGGGAGTCAGCAGCCGCACCCCTGGGCCCCCCACCGCACCCCTGCTGCTCAGGAGCCCCTGGGGGACGGGCGGGCAGGGAGGCCGGTGGGGGATGGGCTGTGGTGGGGGATGGGCTGCAGTGGGGGTGCCATACCTCCTTGGCATCTGCTGGCGACAGGAAAGGCGCCCGGCCCGGAGCCTGCTCCACGCCCAGGGGTGTCCCCCACCCGCACTGGGAGCAGATGCCTACATAAGAGGAAGACTATTGAATACCAGGGCAAAGTGGGTGGGGAGAATAACAAACAACAACAACAACAAAAACTCAACAGAAAGATCAGAAATACTAGTAATGTGAGGAGAGACACACGGCTGCGGGCGGGCGTCACGGACTCGCCCAACGCTCCTTAGAGACACGCCCGCTTCCTGTCCACCTCCCGGGCTGGCGCCAGGAGGGACCGTCTGCTCCGCGTCTGGAACTGTCTGCACACAGTAGGTGCTCAGGAAACACGGGGAGAAGGGACGCTGGCCCAGTGACGGAGGGAGCCCCAGGGTCGGGCACAGGGAGGTGAAGGCCCGGGTATGAGACTCCTGCCCCCTGAACGGAGCCCCTCTCCCCGGACACTGAGCTGCCTGGCTGGTGGGGACAGGAGGCGTCTGAGGGAGGCGTCTCGCCATGTCCCGCTCCTACGCGTCGTAGCGTCGTAACTATCACCGAGCGCAGGGTGAGGGGCTGGGACGCTGTTGACAGGGCCGGCCGCTCCCGATCCTCCCGCGCATTTGAATCTCTCCTTCGTCACCTGCCCCCCAACCGCGTGCCTCGCTGGCCTCACACACGTCACCTCTGAGCAATCACAGTGCCTCACGGGCTCCCCGGGCCGCCCGCCCTCGGGCCCACCTGCTGTTTGTTTTCTCGCTTCGGAATGCGAGGGGGTTTCCAGAACCCTCCATGGTGCCGGTGCCACGGGGAGACGCTCACGGCTTTCGTACGAAGTCGGAGCTGTGGCTCCCGGCCGGTCCCCACCGCCCTTGTCCTGACCTCTGACCTCCACCCACCTCATCAGGTGAGTGAGTCGTTCTCCCGGGGGCCCTAAGGGGCTCCTCTGTGCAGGCCGCAGGCGTCCACCCGGACACGGAGCCACCCTCCCCCCGGGCGTCCTCCAGCCGCCTCACACCTGCGGGCGGCTCCTCGGCCGTGAATGAACTGCCTGCAGGTGTCCAAACAGACCCCGTGCCTGGGCACTCACGCACGCGATTCCGTGGCCAGAAAGTTAAACAGCTCAACTGTCCGTCACCAAGGAGCGGACAGCCGCCCCCAACGGCCGTTCACACACGGAATATTGCTCAGTCCGAAGCAGGGACGAGCCCGACCCACGACAATGCAGGGAAGTGGGAAACATGCTAGTGAGGGGCTCAGTCCTGCCCACTGTGCCCGCTGCCCACTGTGCACGCTCTGCCTGCTGTGCCCACTGCCCGCTGTGCCCGCTCTGCCTGCTGTGCCCACTGCCCACTGTGCCCTCTGCGTGCTGTGCCCGCTGTGCCCCCTCTGTGTGCTGTGCCCTCTGCGTGCCCTCTGCCCGCTGTGCCCGCTGTGCCCCCTCTGCGTGCTGTGCCCTCTGCCCGCTGTGCCCACTGCCTGC
>NW_006295736.1:832281-833361 GCF_000327345.1 Myotis davidii
TTGCTGCCCGCTCTGCCTGCCTGAGGCCAACAGCCAGGCCTGCGTCTGGCCACCTGTGGCTCGGGGTCAGCTGTGCACAGCCCTCCTGCCAGAAGGTCAAGGTCATTCCCAAATGTCACGAGGGTCTGAGGATCAGTGTCTGGTTTGCTGAGACGGAACCTGCGACATGACCACGGTTCTGAGCATGACGCCCCTGAAGGCCGTGCTTCCTGCCACGGGGAGCAGAGGGCTGAGGGCTCCGCCGCTGAACCTGCAGGCGAGTGAGCAGGCGCGGAGAATGCCGCTGGTCGGGGCCGAGGCATTCAAACGCCACGGAGTCACTTTTACATAAAGGAACTGAGATTCTCTCAAAGCAAAATTCCAGCTCCGGCCCGGCCGGTGCTGTTGGTGGGAACATCATCCCGCACCCCCAGGGGCTGCAGGTTCGATTCCCGGACACAGGCCTGGGTTGGGCTTCGATCTCCGGTTGGGGCACACGCAGGAGGCAGCCGATCGATGTTCTCTCTCCCTTCCTCTCTCTAAAAAGCAGTAATAATGTTAAAAATCTTTAAAAGGAAAATCCCAGGAACGAAAGTGGCGAGTTTCCCGAGCGATTTCAGCGGGAGCCGCGGAGCAGACACCCAGCCCCGCTCTGTCCCGCATCACCTCGAGGATGGGGAGTCCTGGGGACTGCGTTCCATCAACGGGAAACCATGAAGCTAAAGCCGCTGGGTGGTCCTCAGCCCTGACCTCCCCTCCCCCGTCTGCACGGCAGGTCACTGCTTGTCCACTACGTCATCTGCCTTCCCAGGTCCAGCGGCTGGGCAGGACGGCCGACCGGTCCTTCCCCCACATCTCGGGGACGAGGGCCCTGCAGCCCCGGCTCCCTGAGTATGGGCCGCTACCGGGAGCCGGTCCATCCTTGCTGTTTCAAGGGACCTGGCATATATGGCATGCTGTTCTTAATATATTTGCTCACCTTCTTGGCACTATGTGTTTTAACCAAAGTCACCTCTCCGAGAAAGGTTGTTTCCCCAGGTAGAGATTTTCCCCTGAAGTTAGGGAGGGAATAAAACCCCTTCACTAAGTGCCAGGCGGGTA
>NW_006295736.1:833954-834707 GCF_000327345.1 Myotis davidii
ACATGGCTGCAGACCCTGGCTGGAGAACCTGGCTGGAGAACCTAGCGAGAGAACATGGACACAGAACTTGGCTGGAGATTGTGGCTAGAGATCCTGGCAAGGCTGCTGATCAACTGAACACTGTCTCCGTGTCATTCCTTCTTCGCCGACTCTGTCCACACCTTTGGGGACCCCTGGATCTGCTGGGGTTGGACCCCGGCAGGCTGCTCGGCTGCAAGGGTGCACCCAGGGTCCCCATGAGGCTGCACTGCCCGGTGCTGGGCACTGGAGCTCGCGCCCTGGATTCCGCCGCCTCAGCCCCTGCTCTCCTGGACCTGCCTCTCTCCCCATCGTCCCTCCGCACGCCCCCTCCACCCACTGGCAGGACCGTCTGCCTGGTGCTCAGCCACCTGCTCCTGCAGGGCAGCTCGGGGCCTCTCACACCAGGATGGGGCCTCTCACCACCAGGATGGGGCCCCAGGGTATGCACAGGGCCAGCTGCCACCTTCACCCCCACTCCGTCCGAGGCCACGCTGCAGAACACGACGCGTGAGTGTGCGCCCGGGAAACGCCAGCTCACCTTGCTGCCCGGGGGCCCGGCCGGGGTCCTCTCCTCTGTCCTGCAGGCAGCCGCTGGCCCGGGGCCCACCCCCAACGCCGTCTGGGGCCGAGGGGCTGCTGGCCAGGCTGCCCAGCTTGTTCATGTAGGTGGGGAGGGGCTCGAAGGTGGGGTCCAGCTCCAGGATCAGCCTGTTGAGCTGGTCGATGGACTGG
>NW_006295736.1:836219-836842 GCF_000327345.1 Myotis davidii
GTGGGCGGGGCTGCCGGCGGCGGGGACGCCGGGGTCCAGGGCGCTCTTCTTCCGCACCTTGGCGTACAGGCTGCCGTCCACGGGGCCCTGCGTGTGCAGCACTGGGGGAGGGAACAGAGAGGCTGTCAGTCCCGGGGGACGGGGCCCTGGGAAGGGGGTGGGCATCTGCCCAGACAAACAAACTCCGGACAGCGCACAGCACCGGGTCCCCCAGCCCTGCACCCGAAAGCCCACAGACAACAGCTCAGGTGACCAGTGTCTGCCCGGGACGTTTCTGCCTTTTTCTTTTCTTTTTAAAGGAATTTTTCTTTTTAAAAAAATATTTTTATTGATTCAGAGGAAGAAAGAGGGAGAGAGAGACAGAAACATCAATGATGAGAGGGAGTCATTGATCCGCTGCCTCCTGCAGCCCCCACTGGGGCTGGAGCCCGGGCATGTGCCCTGATGGGAATCGAACCCGGTACCCTTCGGTCTGCAGGCCGACGCTCTATCCAATGAGCCACACCAGCCAGGGCCGCGTCTGCCTTTTTACGCAGCGACGGTCATTCAGAGTCGCCTGCCGGAGGGCTCGCTGTTAGGTCCACCACCGGGGGGGATGCTGAGCTCAGTCCTGCCTGCTCATC
>NW_006295736.1:837527-838860 GCF_000327345.1 Myotis davidii
GTGCAGTCGGTGCCTCGTTAGAGGGCGGCGGCCACGTCACCAACCCCCTCCCCCCCCACTCCCCCAGCCCCTGGCCTCCGACAGGTACGTCCTCACAGGAGGGGGAGGTTCTCCGAAAACATTTCCAAAGCAACCTGAGCAAACGAGGACGCTCAGAAAAGATGAAAACGTCCTTCCCATCACGGCTGAAACAAGTTAACCAGTGTCCACCTGTGCACTCAGGCGTGTGCCCAGGTGTGTGCTCACACTCATGTATGCAGGTGTGTGCCCAGGCGGGGGCTCACACATGTGTGCCCAGGTGTGTGCTCACAGGTGTGGGCCCAGGTGTGTGCTCACAGGTGTGTGCCCAGATGTGGGCTCACACGTGTGTGCCCAGGTGTGTGCCCACACGCATATACCCAGGTATGCCCAGGTGTGTGCTCACAGGTGTGTGCCCAGATGTGGGCTCACACGCGTGTGCCCAGGTGGACGCTCATAGATGTGTTAAGGATCAGCCAGATAGAGACACTCCTTCCAAATGCTAACCACTGAGCCACCGAACAGGTGCAGAACTGAATGTAAGACCCCCAGCCCTGCCTCCACAAAAAGTCACCCTAAAACAAGGTGGGCAAGCCAGCTGGCTATCAGCCACCTGGGCCCTCTCCCATCCCTGCCTCTGAGTCTGTCCTCCATGGTGACAGGTTTACTGAAAAAGCAACTTTTTGTCCGGCCGGTGTGGCTCAGCGGTTGAGCATGGAGCCAGGAACCAACAGGCCACCGGTTCAATTCCCAGTCAGGGCACAGGCCCGGGTTACAGGCTCCACCCCCTGTGGGGGGTGTGCAGGAGGCAGCCGATCCATGATGTCCCTCTTTCATCGATGTTTCCATCTCTATCCCTCTCCCTTCCTGTCTTTCTCTAAAAGAAAATCATTAA
Source organism: Myotis davidii (assembly GCF_000327345.1). Taxonomy (NCBI): domain Eukaryota; kingdom Metazoa; phylum Chordata; class Mammalia; order Chiroptera; family Vespertilionidae; genus Myotis; species Myotis davidii. The sequence goes on from NW_006295736.1 coordinate 838,441, forward strand.
AATACATACATTTTTAAGAAAAGCAACTTTCTACTGTGAAAGAGCTGGAGTGCCCCTCCCCCCGCAAGCCCTCCTCGGAGAATCGGCCCATCCCCAGGCTGGATGGGGAGGGGTGTGTGCAGCTACCCCCCATTTTCTGAGACACTTTGGAAATACTTTCTGAGAGCCTCTCCCTTCTGTGGGAATGTCCCTCTCAGACGGCACAGGACTCACCCAGCACAGGCCGGGCTGCTGGTGCTGACGGCCAGGGACCAGGGGCGCCTGGGGGTCCTCCCGGGGCGGGGGGTGGCCTGGGGAGGGACGGGAGCAGAGGGGAGGGGAGGCAGGTGCACCTCCCAGGCAGTCAATGGGCAAGAGGCGGGAAGAGGGAGTGGAGGAGAGAAGGGGTGTGGCCAGGCCAGGCTGCTCCAGGTGAGTTAT
>NW_006295736.1:839077-839351 GCF_000327345.1 Myotis davidii
ACCGCTCAACACCCCAGGAATTCCAGCCCGCCTCGCCCCTGCTTCCCGCTCCTTAACCGAGGAATCCCAAACCCAACCCACCACTTTCTGTGCGATCAGCAATTTAATGTCCGAAAGGAATTTGCCGGAATGTTTTCTCTGCTGTTTCACACACACACACACGCCGTTCCTTAGCAACGACTGGAGTGCCCTGTCTCCATCCCGCCCCCTCCCCCACCATCCTGGGGTGGCTCCGTCCCAGGCCTGGGCTTGGCGGCTGCTGGGTGGACGTGGG
>NW_006295736.1:839689-840806 GCF_000327345.1 Myotis davidii
AATGACGGGCAGAAGGAAGGTTCTGCTGGTTCTGGTGGGTTTGGGACAGGACAAACCCCTACAACTGCGCACTAAACAGAGTGAACGTCACCGCATGTAAATCACACCTCAATGTAGAAATGACCGTGGGCCCGGCCGCGTGGCTCCGTGGCTGAGCATCAACCTAGGAACCAGGAGGTCAGGGTCTGATTCCCCGTCAGGGCACAGGCCTGGGTTGCGGGCTTGATCCCCAGCAGGGGGCGTGCAGGAGGCAGCCGAGCCAGGATTCTCTCTCATTACGGATGTTTCTCTCCCTCTCTCTTCCTCTCTGACATCAATAAAAATGTATTTCAAAAAATAAAATAAAAATGTTCATGAAATTAAGACAGAACGAGCCGCCCTGCGGGGCCCCTCCGCCTTGCGGCTGGCAATTAGGGCTGATTTGTGGGGCGACCGGTGGGGTGATTGGGGGCCCCTGCTCACACCCGCCTTGGCTCATCTGGCATCGCCTGCTCACCAGCTCCACCCCTCTCCACCACTGCTGCTACTGGTTGGTTTTTATGTGAGTAACACCGCCCAAGGAGGTACTGGACAGCTCAGTCTCCCGGCCCCGTGGGCAGCGACCAGGCTCTTCCCTGGGAGCCTGGCCCGGCCCCGGCCTCCTGTGCTAAGCTGGCGGCCTTTCTGTCAGGGGCTCCGCTGCCTGTGTCCGCTCCCCTCCAGCCTTCCTGGCATCCCCCGTCTGGGCTTGCCCTGGGCCTGAGCACAGTGTGTGGCCTGGGCGAGTTCCCGGGCCTCGCCGAGAGCTGCCCTCGGGTCCCGGGGTCCATTCTGGGGCGCAGAGACCGGGGCACAGGAGAGTCCCCTCGTGTCTGACTAATGGCTCAGCTCAACGGACCTTACGCTCAGAGAACTACCCTGGAGAACGAATTTAAAACATGTGTCCAGGCTCCGTAAGCCACTGCACGACTCAGCCCGGCCCAGGCCTCCTGCGACTGTCCGTCCGTCCAGGGTGGCTGCAGCCGCTCTAACTGCTACCAGATCTGCGTTCACTTCCATGCACCAGAGCCTGCTTCCTGCTGCGCTAGGATGCGCCTGCCTTTGTAGGGAATAGTTCCCGCGGCAGAGCCAACAGGGC
>NW_006295736.1:840898-841155 GCF_000327345.1 Myotis davidii
CCGCGCCCTCTGCCTCTTTTCCAAACAGGAGCAGCCAAGGAAGGTGACAGACCACCGCTCCCCACGTCCCCACGTCCCGTCCCCACAGCGTGACGTGCGGCCCCGCCCCCCGACAGGTAACGCCACTGCTCTCCGGGCGGGTTTCCAGACGTGCCCCCCACAGCACCCACTTCTCTTCCTGAGGGTTTACGCCCGGTGAGCCCAAGCTCAGAGCCGAGCCCCAAACTCAGAGCCGAGCCCCAGACTCAGAGCCGAGC
>NW_006295736.1:841236-845644 GCF_000327345.1 Myotis davidii
GAGGCAGCTGGGGGGGCCAGCGCGGCCCCTCTCCCATGCCCCAACCTGCTGGCCTGCCCAGGGCACCGGCCTGGCAGCCTCTGCAGTGCAGCCAGGCCAGACACGCCCGCCTCCAACCTTCCATCCCGCGAGGCAGCAGTCACACTACTGACGGAGAACCAAGTCTCCGAGGGGGCGGCACGGCCCCTCCCGCCATAGAAACCCCAGGCTGTCACTCAGCTCCCAGCCTCCTCCGCGCCCACCGCCACCATCTCCGGCCTCGGACGCTCTGTCTGTTGCGCCCCAGGCAGAATGGCTGTCCCGGTGCCAGGGGCTTTGCAGAAGCCACCCACCCACACCCAGGCACATACATGCATGCACACAGCCACGCACACACGCACACAGGCACACGCCGGCCTACCGTCCACACCGCCCAGCAGCCCCTTCAGTCTATGTGGGACCCGCTTTTCCTTTTCCGGGAAGAAAGCTCCAGCCCAGAGGAGCAGCATCCTGGGGGGCGTGGCTCCCAAGGGCAGGCCTCCGCACCCCCCACCCAGCACCGCCTCCCTCCCCCGCGAGCAGGAGCACAGGAGGTGGAGGAGCCTGTTGGCTGAGCAGGGACTTCGACTCCCCAAAAGGCCGGGCAATGTAAACAGGAGGTGGGGCTCCATGCACTCGGGGTTGGTGAAATTTGAACCCTGGAGGCCGAGGAGGCGGAGAAAAGCTCCTCAAGGCAGGGCCAGGCACCGGGCCTCCCCCGCCCGCCCCGCCAGGCAGTGCCAAGCGCGGGTCCTGGGCCAGCTTCTGCAACCACTGCCTCCTCTGAACACCAGCCAGGACGCGGCCTCCGCCTCCCTCTCCGGGGCCCTGCGAGGTCCCACGGGGGAGGCTGTCACCCCGAAGCGGCGTTCCCCTCACAATTCCCTCCCCCACCCCATAACGGGCAGCTTTCCCTCCCCGAGCCCTGGGTCTGCTCGCTCTGCACACGTTCGGAGGAAGGCCCAGACCTGGGCTGAGACAAGAGGGAGGTGAGAGAACCTGCACCCACGACGGGAGGGGCGGGCTGTGTGGGGGCACACAGCACGGGCACCCCGGCCCTTCTCTCTCAGCTCCTGGTTCCACGTATCACATATTTAAAGGTGGCGCTCTTTCCTGCCAGATGTCTGAGCCCCACAAGGAGGAAGTGCACCTGCAGGGAGGCCTGGGCCACCTCTCGGGAGGAAGTGCACCTGCAGGGAGGCCTGGGCCACCTCTCGGGAGGAAGTGCACCTGCAGGGAGGCCTGGGCCACCTCTCGGGAGGAAGTGCACCTGCAGGGAGGCCTGGGCCCCACAAGGAGGAAGTGCACCTGCAGGGAGGCCTGGGCCACCTCTCGGGAGGAAGTGCACCTGCAGGGAGGCCTGGGCCGCCCGTCACCAGGGTCTGGTTCTCGCTCGGTGGTTGAGAGAGATGAACCCCCGAGTTCTCAGGAGCCCAGGAGACTCTGTGCCCTGACATCAGTCGCCGCCGTGGCCTCTCCCCGTCGTCACCCCTTCCCTCCTTCACAGAGGCCCAACCAGAGTGCGCATCCGAGGTGAACGGAGAGCAGGTGTGGGAAGAGGGGCTCACGAACAGACGTGACGCAGCCCCGAGCCCAGGCCGGCAGCGACACAGAAACAAACTGGAAGGCCTGCTGCCGCGGGCGCCCGCCCCGGCCCTGACGCTGCGTGTGCAACGGGAAGGGATGGGGCGGGGAGCTTCCCTGGCGACAGGCGGCTACACCATCGGCAGGGAAGCTCCCAGGTGGTCGTCTCACCGACTGGCCTCCGCCCATCACAGCCCCCCCGAGAGCCTGACCCAGTCGCCAAGCCTGATCTCGCAAGCACCCCAAACGCCTAAGGGCGGGGTACTGCTCTCTACACAGAAGGTGGGGTTCCCAGCCTCCCGGCCCCTCGGGGACCGTCCTGACCCAACGTGTAGCAATGATGCCAGACCCCCAGACGCACCTTCCCCGTCAGCTCCCAGGTTCTCGTAGGAGTCCCAGCGGATCAGCGGGTCGGCCGTGTTGAAGTCCACGCTCACGCCATGGTTGCTGCGGAAATGCTCACAGCCTGCAGGGGGCGGGGACACGGATCAGTCAGCCGAGCTGGCGGCTCTGGGGCTGGGCACCGGGTCAGCCCTGCCCTCCAGGCCTGGCATCGCCACGCGAGCACCCACCGACCCAGACACGTCACCGCAACGGCCCTGCAGGAAGGAGAGGCGGGTGCGGCCCTCGGCCCACGCGTGTGGCCTGGCTGCTGGGGGCTGAGCCAGGAGGGCGACCAGCTCACACAGCGAGTGCACGCGGTCGAGAGGCCACACGCAGGGATCTCAGGTGGGAACGAGCCATAAGCCCGAGGATGAAGGCTGGTGGCTCTTCCAGCGCATTTTCAGAAGCAGGAGAATCTACTTTAAGCACAAGTGTTTGCGACTGCAGAACGTGTCACCTTCTTTAGAAACATCGGCTGCTCGGTAAGGAGAAGCGTAAACATTTGGCGTAACCGCCCCCAGGAGGACGGACAGAACTTAGGGGACAGGACGTGGCCCGTCCTCGCCGCCAATAGCCTACGATGAAGACCTGTATCAGGAGCCTGCACTGTGTGGCTCAGTGGGTACAGCATCAGCCAGGGACTGAAGGGTCGCAGGTTCGATTCCGATCAAGGGCACGCACCTGGGTTGCAGGCTGGTTCCCGGGCCGATCAGAGGCAACTGATCGATGTGTGTCTCTCACATTGATGTTTCTCTCTCTGTGTCTCCCCCTCCCTTCACTCTCTCTAGAACTCAATGGAAAAAATATCTGCAGGTCAGAGTTTTTAAAAAAAACTCACAACAAATAAAAAAAACCTACATCATGAAAATTTCCAAACATGGGCAAAGGTGGGCGACATCCAGGGACCCCATACCAGCCCCCGCAGGCCAGCCCCACCCTGCACCCACCTTGGATCCTCTCGGGGGAGGCCGAGAACACCAGCTCGATCTTCCCGCTGGCAGGAAAGCGATCGTCTGCAACAGAGAGCAACGTCGTCAGCGGCACGCGGGGTGAGGGATGGGGCACGGGGGCCGGTGTTCCCCCACCCGGCCAGGACACGCAGCCCAGAGCCGCCCCAGCGTCCGGCACGGACACGTTGGTGCTCGCTGCTTCTCTAGAACACCTGGGCTGTCAGCTGTCAGTCCTTCCTGGCGCCGGTCACAGTTTGGTCCATCGGGTCGTTAGGGGAGGGGCAGGGCGAAGAGAGAGTCCCACGGGCACCTGCGGCAGCTCCGCACCGTCCGCCGCCGGCTGCGGGCCTCACCTTGGCAGGCGCTGTCCAGGTCCTGCTTCCCGAACACCAGGCTGCAGCCCTGCACGGCGCCCGTATGGAACTGCAGGCGGAAGATGACGTCGCGGGTGGCCGAGCGGTACTTCTTGTGGTAGCACTTCACCTGGGGAGAGGAACGCAGGCTGCGGACAGCCCTCCTCCCTCCGCCTGCGACGGCACGGGGCGCGCACGGGGCGGCTGAGGAGGCTGGGGCTGTGCGGTGGGAACAGAGCCAGGGGGGCTGGGGCACAGGTCACGCCGGGCTGTCCCCAGGGAACCCCGGTGCACCATGCCCAGGTCTCAGTCCTCGATGGCCACCCCGGCCATGCGGACGCCCCGCAGGCAGTCTCCTGGGAGACGTGTGCCGCGTGGAATCCATGGCCTCTTTCTCCTCAACATCAACAAACGCTCGTGAGGAAGCGTTTCTGTCGCCTGAACTCTCCGTGTTCCCACAGAAGAAGCAGGTGGTCATTACCGTGTGTGATGTGCAGCATGCGTATGTGTATGCATGGGCTGCGATTAGAGAGAGATGGGAGGCACAGGGAGGGAGAGAGGAAGGCAGGGGAGGGGGGCAGAGAGAGACACAGAGGGAGAAGAAGGCAGAGGATGGTCTGTGAGGTTCGCGCGTCTGAAGGTGAGGAACGGCTAGAACATGCTGTGTGGCCGGCATGCACACCCTCCAGCCTTGCTCTCTACCAGCCACAGGCGACCAGCCGTGCTCAGGGTGAACTCTGAGCCATGACGGGCACGTGGGGGGTGGGTCCCTATGTGAGGGATGCTGACCTGCGGGCCCCTGAGCTGCTGATGGCAGGTACTGGTCTCTCACAGTCCCGCCCAGTCCCTGGGCCGCAGGGAGGCAGCTCTCATCTCCATCCACAGCAGCCAAGCACCTGGCCCGGGGGCGAGGCTGGAGGGCCAGCCTGGAGCACCTGCCGGGCGGGCTCAGGGTCGGCCAGTCCTGCTCCCCACGCCCGAGGCCAGCCTCCCCAGATGTACCCCGAATCATCTCAGCTCCCGCGTAGGTAACACAGACCGCAAAAACGGGGGGACCCCCAGCGCACCCCCGACCGGGAGAGTCAGCCGTTTCGCGGCTGTGCGGGTGGCTGTCTAGAC
>NW_006295736.1:846377-851088 GCF_000327345.1 Myotis davidii
CACGCCCACCCCGCTCAGGGACACGCCCACCCCGCTTCCTGGACACGCCCACCCCGCTCAGGGACACGCCCACCCCGCTCCCGGGAATGGCCCAGCATCTTTTCTTCCTGCGCTGATTCCTCGGGTCATTTTCGGGAGGGTCCGGCCCTGGGATGTGCACAGCGGCACAGGTGGGACCCCAGGGGCCCCTGGTCCTCGGCTGTGCCAGGAGCCCCGCCCCCACCTAGCAACCTGCAGCTCCTCCCTGTGCCTGGGCAGTCACACCAGGCCCCTGGCCCGCAAACCCCGGCCCTGGAATCTGAGCTCCGGGAGTGGGTCTGCCCGGCCATTCACGGGCGGTGCCGGGGGACCCAGGGAACCGGCCTCACTGGGAACCTTCCAGGAGGGTTTGCTGGGTGAACACAGGGAGACAGGCGGACCCACACCCCCGGATTCGGACGCTGGAGCACTGCCCCGTGTCTGAGGCTGTGCTCAAAGCTGTGTCTCTAGGAGGTGATGGCGAACCTATGACACTCGTGTCAAAGGTGACACGCGAACTCATTTTTTTGGTTGATTTTTGTTAAATGGCATTTAAATATATAAAATAAATATAAGAAATATAAATCTTTGTTTTACTATGGTTGCAAATATCAAAACATTTCTATATGTGACACGGCACCAGAGTTCAGTTAGGGTTTTTCAAAATGCTGGCACGCCGAGCTCAGAAGGTTCGCCATCACTGGGCTAGGAGATGGTGGTGGGGAGGTCACCAGGGGCCTGACCCATGTGACGGCCTCACAGGAGAGGCGCGGAGGACAGAGCGGGGTTCGCAAGAGGCAGCCCGTCCATAATTGTCTCTCATTATTGATGTTTCTCTCTCTCCCTCCCTGTCTGAAATCAATAAAAATATACTTAAAAACAAAACAAAAAAGTAAGCCCGCCACAAGAAACCTCGCCTCCTGTCCAGGCTCCTCGGTGGCTGAGAACGTGGGTTCAGGATAGGACCCTCAGTGCTCCCGCTGGGGAGCGGACGCCAGAGCTTTTGCTGGGGTGTTGGGGTGGCCACGCGCTAAGCTCCATGCCTTGCTGCTGCCTCACCCCTTCGCATCCCCTCAGGACCTGAGAGCCCTCTTTCCCACGGCCCCTCCCCCGCAGGCCCCTCCCTTTCAGTGACCAGGGAGGCTGGACAGACCTGAGGCCCCAGCCACAGGGCTGCTCCCCTGGTAAGTGTGTGCAGGGTGTGGGTGCCCAGGGTGTCAGTGTGCCCAGGGGTCTGTGTCCTCCTGACCCCACTGGCTTGATACTGTGAGAATTCAGATGGGACACGATGGAGTTCACGGCCACTAAGAAACAGTCTTAAAACCCATATTTTTAGGGGAAATTCATGAGAATCCTCAAACGATGAATGAATCATTTGTAATAAAACAAGAAGCTATCCCGTGGACCATGTCACTGATCTGGGCCACACAAGCTCCACACAAGCTAATTTCTGTGCCCGCCTCCCAGAATCACTTCACACGTATGGCATTTTCTATGGTCAATTTGCATGAAAGGCAATGATGGGCCAGCTGGTTCCACCTGAGAACCGGCCCAGGAATCAGAACCTGCTCGAGGAATCGGCGTCCGAGCACTAGCCGCCCACGATGACCCCGCTGAATCTCACACTCAGCTGCTAAAGGCAGGTCCACGACTTATATCCTCCCTGAAGGCATCTGACCAACAAAGGCTGCACCTCACAGTCGGGAACGTGGCCGTGGGGGCGCAGTGGCTGACACATACTGAGCGGCTGGGATATACTCTGTCCCTCTCGGTACAGCGACTTCCCTCAGATTAATCAACTGCCTTGAGGTAACGGCTACTCCCCCCTTCGCACAGGTTTCTGGGGCCAAGGTTCCCTGTCCCTGTTCTAGGGTGATGTTCCCCCTGAGCGGTGGCCGGGGCGCAGGGGCCAGCACTCACCATGACGTCCCCTTTCAGGAGCTGGGCCGGCTCTATGGCGATGTAGATGCGACTCGGGTTTTCGGGGCCAACGTTGCTTTGGAAAAACAAGGAGGCGATGGTCACGTCATCTCGGGGCTTCCCGGGAGGAAGGCATTTCGAGAAAAGCAACCCGACAACTGAAAGCTCAGAGTCACACAGGACACCCCGAGGGCCCGGCCGGCTCCTGGGGTCCTCGGGGACAAGGCTCAGGAGCCGAAACTGCCGGCCGGGCAGGAGCCGAGGCCTCAGCAGGGACCGCAGGCCACCCCGAGAGCACGGCACGCGCGGGGCACGGTGCCCACGCCTCCGCCTCGGAATTAGCGGAGGGCGCTGTCCCCCCGCCCGGGCCCAGCGAGTCAGAAGCGAGAGCAGCCAGTTTTCAGTGGCGACACGGGGGTGAGGGCGCTTTTCGCCTCCACTCACTCTCTGAATGTTCACAGGTGCTTCGGCCAACACCAAACAGCCAGAATGGGTGCAAATTCTGAGCTTGGTCTGGCCGGCGTGGCTCAGGGGCTGAGCGTCAACCTCCGGATCAGGAGGTCACGGTTCAATTCCCGGTCAGGGCACATGCCCGGTTGTGCGCTCGATCCCCAGTGTGGGGCGTGCAGGAGGCAGCGATCCATGATTCTCTCATCATTGGTGTCTCTCTCTCTCTCCCTCTCTGACATCAATAAAAATATATTAAAAAGATAAAACAAGTTCTGAGTATGTGAATCTATCCTGTCTAAACTGCAAAGGGCAGAGAAGGCCAACGGTAAAGGCTGTCACAGGAGGGACGTGCTTCCTTCCCCACAGCACGTGGGCCCCGCCCTCGTCCATGCCCCACTGTGAGCCTGACAGCCGGCCAGGCGGTGTGGCATGTGGAGGTGTGGCGTGTGGAGGTGTGGCGTGTGGCGGTGTGGAGTGTGGCGTGTGGCAGTGGTGAAGCTGGACTGGGACACAGCACCAGCCACCGAGGAGCACTGACCACGGGCATCCTCTGCCCCACGCCCCTCCTGTTGCAGAGCTGGCCCGACTGCCCGATGCCACTCCCGGCACAAGCCCACGAGGCCGACGCACTTACTAGATCCCCGAGGTGTAGACGGGCTGCATGGCCTGGTACAGCTTCAGGAAGGGCCGGCACACTGCAGAGGGGAGGGAGGGAGAGAGAGGTCGATCTTCCGTGAGCCCGAGGAACCACGCAGGACTGCGGGGAGGGTGACAGAGGGAAAGATGCACGAGCCGGCGCCCACCAGCTGCCTTTGGCTTGGGCTCAGTGCCGCAGTCGGACGGCAGCGTGAGGGGCCCGGGGTCGCTGGGCTGTCTGTCCTTCCTGATAAGCGAGTGGCCCCACCTCACACAGGGGGCTCTGTCCGGTCCTGACCACGGGGCCTGGGCCTCAGGACGGAGGGGTGCCCGCGCAGTGCAGGGACAGGGGACCTCGAGCCCGCGGTGGGGACACTCACCACCGCCCGTGTCGAAGTTGGGGGTGCCGTGCAGGATGACGAAATGCAGGAAGAGGGGCGAGGCGTTCATCTTCACTGTCCCCGACAGCAGCCCGCTGAGAAACTGAACGTACCTGCAAGGCACCGGCAGTGAGTGCCCAGGTGGCACCTCATGGCCCGCCCCTCGGGGGACCCAGGAGGGAGCCAAGCAGCCCGGGCGTCTCCGGTGGTGCCTGCATGACCCACATGTGCCCGTGACCGTCAGGGGGCGGTTCTACAGGGACGAGTCTGCCCGGCCAGCGTGGCCCAGTGGTTGAGCATCGCGACCACGGCCCCTCCCTCCTCCCGGGGGGGCCTGACTCCAACCACCAGGAAACCCCCCAATATCCGACCATGGCATGGGTGTCCCCGCCCAGGACAGCCGCCCTCCGACCGAACCACCAGCAGGCTCAGCCTCACTTATATTTTTTTAAAAAATCTCTAAGTTACGCCTGCAATTCACACACTGTGCTCCATTAGTTCAAAATAGGCCGCTGGGTTTGTGCGTGAAGCAAGCTGAGCCGGTTAAACACAAAGTTAGGCGACCCGGCTGCCAGCCCTGCTTTGAGGAAGGTGTGAGGGGAACACGGGCTCCGCCCAGTCCCTCTCCTGGTGCTCCCACCGTCCTGGCGGCGAACAGCTCCTCTGTCCTGCAGCATAAACGGGGGCTCCCCAGGGTCCCCCGGGGTGGGAGCCCGGGGACCAGAGGGCTGGCTGCCGCCAGTCCTGGCCACCAGGGGGCTCCACACACCTCTCCTTTCATCCAGGGGCTGCCTGTCCGAGACACCAGGTCAGCAGGAGGGCGGCCCCGCCTCCCCAGGGAGGGCTCCCTCCCGCTCCTGGCCGCCCACTGCCCTGTCTGCTGTTGCACCCGTCGGTCCTCATGGCCGTCCCCTCCGGGGGGACACGTACCGCTTCTGGGAGGGCTGCATCAGAGCGGAGACCTTGTCGTCGTAATACTTCTTCATGGCAAACCTGTCGAGGGCCTGGTCGGCGCTGGGGAGGAGAGACGGTGTGTCACCCCGCGCGGACACGACAGAGGCCGGTGACAGACACGCCCTGGGCTGCGCTGGGCCCGGCGCCCACCAGGTCCCCATTTTTTGCGGCACCGTGAGAGCCACCTTCACCTCGCCTCCCGGACCCGGGTCCCCACAGACACGCCGAGGCCACAGTGGACCCAGGCGCAGGCCCAACCCTGTAGGAAGCAGCAGCCCCGCCCAGGGCTGTGGCCCCAGCGGACACCACACAGCCCCCAGGGGCGCCGGCCTGGCCCCCGCACGGCCCCTGGC
>NW_006295736.1:851312-851662 GCF_000327345.1 Myotis davidii
CGGGCGCCACGGCTGTTTGACGTGACTCACTCCACGCCGGCTCCTCCGGGAACCCCTCCCGGGCACAGGGGCCGTCTCACCCCCCGCTGCCCCCGATTTCAGCACGGCCCCTGGGATGTGAGGTCAGACGGCGTCACCAGGCTCAGGGCCTCCCACAGCTCCCTGGAAAGTCGGGTCTGAGTGGGGCCTCTGCTTAGAGAAACGTGGGTGCTTGCGGCTCCAGAATCGCGTCAGAGATGGGCCAGGGCAGGGGCCAGGCTGGAGGCACCGAGCAGCAGGAGGACGGTGGTCGCCCCCTTGGGCCCACACGGGCCGCTGGGCTGGGTCCCGGGCGCGGGGGTGGCGGGGGC
>NW_006295736.1:861632-861837 GCF_000327345.1 Myotis davidii
GTGGGCGCATATGACATCACCCAGCCACACAGAGTCACCCACTTAGGTCAGCGGCCGCGCTTGGTCAACATGCAGCTAACCCCCCCCGCGTCGTGGCAGGGCCAGACCACATGCCTGGGGGGCCGGATCCAGCCCGCAGCCGCACGTCCCACCGTCCTAGAACCGGGGGCCCCTGGACAGGCAGCCCGGCAAAGGCTGAAACTGA
>NW_006295736.1:862327-862758 GCF_000327345.1 Myotis davidii
CCACGTTGTTGGAGCAGGAACACGGGGCTCTGTCAGGGGCCGCCAGGAACCTGGTCCCCGTCCAAGTGCCCCTGGCCTCGCGCACACAGGGCTCATTATCGAGGCCTCCTCCCCACGGGATTCCCTCCTGGTGCCCCGCTCCCCGTGTTTCCAGGGAAAACAGTGGGAGCAGTCGGCCTCCTGCCGGGGAGGAGGGGGCTGGCCTCCCCTGAACGGCTTCTGTTTCCTCGGACGCAGCCGCACAAAGCGGCCATTGAGACACCAGGATCACACAGGCGGCCGCGGGGACACGCTTCTCACGGGACTCGGGGCGCACGGCTCCGGGGTCCCGGGCGCCCTGCACACTGGCTGGGCAGGAGGCTAGCCCGTGCCCCTCGCTTGCTGTGCTCCCCGTTTCCATCCCGGGGGCGGCGGCTCCCACACCCAGGACG
>NW_006295736.1:863838-864164 GCF_000327345.1 Myotis davidii
ACACGTCAGGTCCCCATCGGGCAGGGCGGGGGCGGAAGTCCGAGCAGCGTGCTCTGGAGCGCCCTTCTCTTCTTTACAAGGGGCGCTCCTGGGAGGAGGGGCACCTGCTCACCGTACCCTGTTAGTCCCTAAGGCCCGTGGCCACCCAGGGACCTGGTCCCACAGACCTGCAGCCGCCCGGGGCCCGGAGGGACTGTGAGGGGAGAGGGCACCCCCTCCCGGGCCCAGGAGGGACTGTGAGGGGAGAGGGCACCCCCTCCCAGGCCCAGGAGGGACTCTGTGAGGGGAGGGGCGGGGGGGGGCTCACCCTGCAGCAGGTGAGGACC
>NW_006295736.1:864525-865931 GCF_000327345.1 Myotis davidii
CCACGGTGGAGACGCGGCCGCGGGGCCCAGGGAGAAGACACAAAGGCCTGCGCGGCCAGCGGGGCTCAGGTCAGGGGCTGAGCGTCGACCTATGAGCCAGGAGGTCAGGGTTCGCTTCCCGGGCAGGGCACAGGCTGGGTTGGGGTTGGATCCCCAGTGGGGGGCGTGCAGGAGGCAGCCGGTCCATGGCTCTCTGATCACTTAAGCTTCTCTCTCTCTCCCGCTTCCTTCCTCTCGGAAATAAATGAAAATAAAATGAAATGAAGCGATGCCTGGGAGAGACGGGAACGTCCTGGGATCCACACTTGTTTCGGGCGGAAACAGTTCAACGTCAAGAGGTCGCCCCGGACACGCGTGCCCGGTCCCGCCATCGAGTCAGGTCGGGAGCGAGCGGACAGGCACCCGCGGACGGGCAAGAGGTTCAGCACCTGCGGGGGGAGACGAGGTGTCGGACGCGCTGCCCACGCACAGGGTGCGGGTGGAGGCATCACAGAGGGTGACGTGTACAGGCGTGTCGTCATCACAGAATAAAACAAACACGCCAGGCTGGGCACACGATCCGGGCTCCCTGGGGAGGGGCCATACGGAGGGGCTGTCCTGCCTGGGTTGGATTCTTGATCAAATCCCCTGTCATAAATACTTATACTGACACTGGCCGGGACTGCCCAGGGCCAGGTGGGCCGTGGGGGTGCCTCGACCGGAACGGGCTGCCCCTTGGGCCTGGACGTCACCCACTGGCCGGCTGAGGCATGGTCTGTGGGTCCTGAGGCTGTGTGTCCCCTGTCTAATCAGAGGACAGCACCCAGGTGTCCCCGGGAGAGCGAGGGCATCGGGTGTCGCTCAGGGTTGTATGTGACACCCACATGTCGCCTCAGAGTTTCAAAAAGGTCCTTGTCCCCAAAGGCAGGGCCCCCACCCACCCCAGCCACTCTGCCGGGGGTGGGGTGTGTTTCTGGACCCAGTGAGGCTGCTCCCATCGTGAAGGTGACCCCTCCAAACCCCAGACCTCCTGTGGGGGGGACTCAGAGCCTGGCCTGGGGAGAGGAGGGAGCGAGACACGGGGGGCGGGTGACAGCCCAGGCGGCCACAGCTCTCCCTGCCATGGCCGGGGGACCAGGGAGCGCGTGACCAGGAGAGCGTGACCAGGAGCGCAGCGGGTGGGGGCAAGGGGGCAGGGCCTCCCCCCGCAGCACTAACTGCCGAGCGGGCCTCCCCCCTGCTGGGCTGTCCTCTGAGGAGGCTGATAAGGACCACGAGACAGTCACGCTCATCCTGGTTGTCAGGGGAGATCACGGCTGCGATTGGGGGGTCTGGGGGCCAGGAGGGGGTTTCACTCAGCAGAGGCCACACGGGATGGGGGCAGCAGGCCACACCGCACAGGGCGAGTGAACACGGAGGGCGGGCCG
>NW_006295736.1:867145-868152 GCF_000327345.1 Myotis davidii
GGTGGGCGGGGGGGACCAGACCTCCCATCCCTGTGCTGGGGGGACCGCGCTGGGCACCCCAGGTCTGCAGGGCGTGTGGGATGGAGGGAGAACGTCCAGGGGAGAGGTGTGAGGTCACCCCGCACGGTGGCAGCCACAGAGGATGGGGTGTCGGGGGGCAGGTGAGTCCAGCTGTGGGGGCCAAGGCTGCGGCCACCAGCTGTGGGGTTTGTGGTGACTGTCGGTCTATTTACTACCCTCATTACCTGAGTTTCTCTCTTCATTTTGGAAAAATTCAAAAACATACAAAATGGTGTCACAGCCCTGCAGCGCCCATCCTCTGGCTCCGAAATTAACTCAGCCAGCCCCCACCCTGCTCCCGCCAGCACCGAGGGCTCTGCAGGGACCCCAGGTCGTGTGTTGTTTGGTGGGCAAATGCGTCCGTCTGTTTCTGGAGGATGAGGACGCCGTGGAGAAGTACCTGCGGCGCCATTCCCACCCGACAGCAGCCGCGGCCCCATCGCCGGCCCCATCGCCCTGGTGTCCGACTCTGACTCTACCATGAGGTGCCCCCCCTCCCGCGCCCGGCGTAGGCACAGGGCCTGCTGCTTTCAGATGCCGAGGCCCACGTCCGTGAGCACGTGAGGTACGGAAAGGACGTGGCCCTCGCCGTGGCCTCGAGGGCCTCTACGCGTGGAGCGCGGGCTGTGGCCGCCCCTCCATGCCCTGCTCCGACGGAGGTGCGTGGAGCTCGCCGCATTCGCCAGGTTCTAGTCCGGGGCCCCAAACCACTCTCAACACGGGTCTGATTATCCAGGGAAAGGCAGTCACGTGCCGGGATCTGGGCGCGAAAGCCGGGAGGCTGCGTCCAGACATGGGACGTAAATGGTACCCGTGTCCCCATGAACATTTGCTTTAAAAATCAGAGACCGAGGCGACTGCAGCACAGATGGTCCCAGGCCCAGGCCTCCCGTGGGGTCTGGCCGAGGACGGGCGCGGGCGGGGGCTGGCGGACACTCACCTGGACG
>NW_006295736.1:868238-869037 GCF_000327345.1 Myotis davidii
CATCCACGTCGCACACCCCAAGGAGGGCGCTGGCGGCCACGCCTCGGTTGATCAGGAACGGACGGTCACGCCGGGAGCTGCTGGCTCAGCTCCTCGCCCGGGAGGATGTCCGGCCTATCAGCCATCTGGGCCCCAGGACAAGTGTCACAATCCATGAGCCACGGCGGGCGGCTCCACAGGGGACAGGGAGAGGCCCTGCGGCAGGGCCGGGCCCCGCACGTGTGACAGGTCGTCTCCACAGACAGGAGGCGCTCTCGGCACAGCGGTGACCACCGTTCTCCTGTCAGCGAGCGCCGGAAGCACCTGGAGAGAACCTGCACCGACCTCTCTTTCAGAGCCTGACGACGGGAAGGAAGGCTTCGGGGCTGCGACTGCCCCTGTGGCCCCGAGTGTGTGTGTGCACGCGTGTCATGCACCAAGGACAACAGAGACCGGAGATGCCCCCACAGTCCTCCCCAAAGCCCTCCTCGGCCTGGGCCCCTTTCTCTCCTGCCTCTGGGGAGCCCACACCCTCGGCTCCGCACCCCTGGGGCCCTGCTCTGTGGACCAGCCCAGCGGGCGCACAGCTGCCGGGTGACGCGGGTCCTGCGAGCAGGGTGCCCAGAGCCCGCCTCTGCGGATAGAGCCCCCTCTGATAGGCCGACACCCTCTCCCCTGAGGTCCCCCCGGGCACCTGCTCACTTGGCTCCCACAGGAGGGACAGGGGATGAAACCGGGACTATTTCAGGGTCCACCAGACACACTTTCCTGAAATCAGCCAACTCCTAAGCCAGCGCCAACCAGAGGCGTGATCCGGGCC
>NW_006295736.1:869469-869760 GCF_000327345.1 Myotis davidii
GGGGTCAGCCGGGCGGGCGGGCGGGTGATGCTCCCGTGGCACCGGGAAGGGTCCGTGACTCACACGCACGCCGGTGACATCTGGACAGACGGCATCCGGCCTCAGTACGTTTCCGGAATGCTCTGTCGCATGTTTCCTGTACGTGCAGGTTTGCAGCGTGGACCTGAGCCCATGTGACCATTCCTCAGCAGAGGGCAGTGGCCCTCGAGGCCTGAGCCACACAAACCACTCCATCCGCAGAGGCAGAGCCCGGGGGCTTCCCAGGCGCTACCCTCGGGGCAGGCGGGGCGG
>NW_006295736.1:869816-871552 GCF_000327345.1 Myotis davidii
TGGCTCCGCCTAGAGGGTCTGGTCCAAACCCAGACTTGGGCCCTCTGCACCCCGGACCCCCGTCTGCAGAGCAGGGCCCCCAGGAGCCAATGCCTCCTCCACCCATGGTACCTGCTGTCACGTGGCCTCTGGGAACCGAGAGACGGAAAGGAACTGTGAGCAGAGGAGGAAGTGCCGCATGAGGGTCACTCAGCGGGCAGTGGCCCATGTCAGGGGGCAGGCGGGTGCTTCCTGAAGACACACGTATGCACATATATGCACACACCCACGCACACACCCACACACACACGGGCATGCATGTGCACAAGCACACATTCACACACACGCATGCACACACATGCACACGCACAGCGGGCCTGCTATGGGTGTGCGTCCTACAGGCAGAAGGGAGCCTGGAGAGCACAGTCACAGGCAGCACCTGTGTTGGGGTCGATGCTACGGCAACGCTCCCTCGTCCCCTGCGATGGGTGAGGGCGGTGCCTGGCCTGGCATGAGTCCCCGGTGAGCCAGCCCCTGCCCCACAGCCACCCTCACGCTCTGTCCCTGCCCCTCAGTCCCCCCCACATGGGCCACTCCCTCCTGCCCCAGGGCCTTTGCACGTGCCATGCAGGGCTGGAATGCTTCCACCTCCTGGGCAAGCCTCACCTGGTTGACTAACTCCTGACCCTCAGCCTCTCAGCTCAGACAGCCTCTTCCCAGCAAAGGGACCCCGATCCCCCTTCACGTCCCGCTGCCATGGTCTCCTTCACACACAGGCCTCAACACAGAACGACCCTGGTGTGGACCCCTGTCCACACTCTGCATCCCCAGGAAGCCGCCCCCCCTGCCCGTCCCGGCAGCAGAGCAGCAGCCCACAGACCTGGGTCCGCAGGAGGGAGGGTCTGGTCATGTGAGAGGCACAGGGTGCTATCCGTACGTTTCAGGTGAACCCTCGTTCGCCCTCCTTTTAGGGACAGAAAGTCCCCGTGGCTGACCAGACGGCATCTCACAGCAGAGTGGGAGGCGCGGCTGTAGCGGACGGACCTACGGACGGGGGCGGGGCTCGTTCAGGAAGAAATGCCCTGGCACAGCCCCTGCTGAGCACCAGCGACAGAGAGATCGGGGAGCACCCCCCGCCGCCAGCCTGGCTCCCCGTGGTGACCCCTGACTGGCGGCTCAGCAGCTGTGCCAACTGGGGTCCCGGTTCCCCACGTTCCCACTAATCCTGTCTCCTGGCATCCCCGCCTCCCAAGATGGGCACCCGGCCAACCTCTGCCAGGAGCCGCCTCACCTGGCTGACAAGTCCTGACCCTCGGCCTCTCCCGCCGGCCCCTCCTGCTCACCTGGGGAAGAGCAGCCTGCGGCCGCCGGGCCAGAGAGGCGCCAGGCCGGCCCCTGCCGCCCGCCTGCCCGCGCCCTCTCTGGCTTCTAGACGAGAAGCAACAGAAGGTCCCTGGCAGGTGCCGCCCTGGGGTCTGGGGCGAGGCCCGGGGCTCACGGCAAGAGCCGCGTGCCCCTCTCAGGAGCGCACCGGCCCTGACGCCGTGCGAGCCGCTCCGTGGGAAGGAGCAGAGGGGACGTTGCATAACGTGACCGAGCCGGGCCGACCAGGAAGCACGCTGCCCGGGGCCCGGCCGCGGGGTCCGCACGTTCAGCGGAAACCTCCGCACATGGTCAGTGTCCCCGGGGGACGGCCGTGAGCCCTTTCTCAAAGGCCACAATCGGCGGCACACCTGGAGGCGCCCTTCCTTCCTTCC
>NW_006295736.1:871665-872246 GCF_000327345.1 Myotis davidii
GCCCGCCTGGGGGGGCACCTGGCCTCCCCGGACTCGGCTTCCTCACCTGGGGCTGGGCCGAGCCAGGTTGAACGAGGAGGCCCCTGTGCGGCCGAGAGCGGCAGGGCCGTCCTGAGCGCTAAGCAAACACCAGCCATGAAGTGGAGTCCGGCAGGACAGCCTGCACTCTGCCTCCCCGCGTCCCCCGTCCTTTCCCGGGAGAACGCGGGCCCCTTCACCGAGAAGGCGCTGCCTGGAGCGCAGGAGGCGGCCGGTCAACGATTCTCTCCCATCCCTGAGGTTTCCATCTCTCTTCCTCTCCCAAACCAACAAAAACGCATTAATAATAATTAAAGAAAGAAGACGCCGCCCAGGCAAACGAGAGCGGAGCTCGGTGTGTGTGACCGGCCCCAGGTCCCAGAGACGGGGAGAGAGGGGCCTCTGCACCCACTGGACCGGACCGGGCTGGGCCGTGGCTGAGCAGACAGAAGGCGTCCCGGAGTGAATTCCCAAACCGGTGGCACCATGCCCCGCCCACACGTGCTCCCACCGGCCCCGAGGCCTCGGGGTGCCGTCTGGGAACAGAACTGGAGCTGGAGGTG
>NW_006295736.1:872313-874545 GCF_000327345.1 Myotis davidii
GGACGGGAGGGCTCAGATGATCCGTGAGCCTCCTGGCGCTTTCCTAGCGGCTCCAGGAAGCCCAGGCGAGGACTCTGAGGGTTCACTTGGGGGTGCTCTGCTCCAAACTAGGACAGGGGACCCCCAGCGCCCGGACTGAACTCCCCGACAGGGCTGGCGGCGCCTCAAAGGCAGAAGGTGACTCGTGTCTGTTTCAGACACAAACGCTACAGTTTTAAGTGAAAGAAACGGGGCTTAGGAGTCGGCAAGCGAACGGCTACTTCAGCTCAAGAACCAGCCACAAGTTTGGGTCGTTCCTACCCGTCAGGTGCGATGGCTGTGCCCGCGGGTCCCGTCCTCATCGCTGTCACCACAAGGCGAGCGTAACGGTCACAGCCACGAGCCCAGAGCCCGCTGAGCCGCCTGCACCGCTCTCGCCGCTCTCCCAGCACCAGAGCCGCGACCCCTCACCTCCCCGGCGTTGCCAAAAGGGAGCTGAGCCCAGGCCTGGCGAGGGGAGGCCAGGCCCCAAAGCCCCGCAGCTGGTGGGCGCAGAGCCGGGACCGGGCCCATCTTGTGCCCAGGAGCCAGGACCGGGCAGCCTCGTCCACGACCCTCCCAGCTGGGCCTCTCGTACTCCCTGCCTCTCGAGTTCAGATGAAAATTGACCACAGTCACAGGGAGGCAGTCGGAAAGTGGGCCGGGTCTGGCCTCCGTGACGGGCAAGTCGGGGAAAAGGACGGATCTTAGGTGGTAAAACGGGGCCGTCTGAAGACCCCTAATCGATCAGCACGTAATGAATCCCTAACTAATTCTTAATCAATCCCTAACCAACACCTAATCAATCAATCGAACCCTAAGAAATACCTATCCAATACCTAATCAACCCCTAATAAACACCTAATGAATCCCTAATCAATCAACACCTAATCAACTCCTAACCAATCCTTAATCAATCCCTAACCAACATATGATCAATCCCTAATCAATATATAATCAACACCTAATTAATCCCCAATCTATCCCTAATCAATACCTAATTAATCCACAATCAACCAACACATAATGAATCCCTAATCAATCAATCAAGCAATCAATCCTTAATCAATCCTACTAAATACCTAATCAACATCTAATCAACCCCAACGAATCCCTAATCAATCAACACCTAATCAACTACAGTCGCCCTGTTCTGATCAGTCCCTGGGGCCCAGGACAGCATCTTACATTCATGAGCGCCACAAGCATCCAGCACTACAGCTGGGCCATTTTCAACTGTGAAAGCACCAACAAAAAGCACAAAACACACAAAAAATAATGCCCTGACTACAGCCCACAAAGACCCTGTCCCCACCAGCCTGCGAGCTGAAGCGGGGTGCAGAGTGGTGGCGCCCCGGCAGGAGGGCTCACGCGGGTACCACACCCACCGCGGCAGCCGGCAAACCCGCCAACACAGACCACGCCCACAGGGATCGGCCGGAAGGCGATCGGTCTGCAGACCCTCCGGTCCCGGGTTCACCTACAAACACCTGGGAGACTCGCCAAGTCTCACGTCCCCACACGCATCCGTCCCAGTGACATCACGGAGGAACGCCCCCCGCAGCTTCGGGTCACACTGCTGAGCACGTGACTGGCTCCTCGCAGAGGCGCCGGCAGGGTGGCCGTGGCTCGGGGTTCACCTCCTCACACGCATCACACTCCTCCCTCCTCACCTCCGGAAGTTCTTCCTGACGATGAACCAACGCCTGCGCCCACGGCGGGCACCTGGGCCGATGTCTTCCCAGAGCAGCCAGCCACCTTCACGTCAGTCGTCCCGGGACAGGGGAGGGTCCCAGGGGAGCGGCGTGCACCCCGCTAGTGTGGAGCCACGCTCGGCGGCTGCTCGGGAGCCGATGCTGCCGTGTTAGAACACGACGCGTCAGGCCTGCGTCTCGTGCTGACGAACTAACCCAGCGGGTGTGGGGTCTTTCCAGAGTCGCCAGCCTGGAGGCCGCCCCCGGCCCGGAGCCCTGAGCCCAGGGATGGCCGTGGGCTCGGCCGGCCGCTCCATCTTGGGCCGGCTTTCTACGGTCGGATGATCTGCTTCGGGGCCAGACAGCCGCCCAGTCTGCCGAAGCGTCTCTCCCGCTCACGTGCGGGGCGTTCCTCCTCCTCCCCCCGCGCCGCATCGAAGGACGGGCTCCGCGCCCCGCAGGTCCCTCTCTCGGGTCTGAGGAGCCCCGGTCAGGTCAGGTGCCCTGGCCTGCGCCTCCC
>NW_006295736.1:874590-876057 GCF_000327345.1 Myotis davidii
CCCCCTGACGCCCGTGACCTGCCAGCTTCCTCCTGTGGCCCCGGGGGGTGGGGGCACGGCCCAGGGGGATCTGAAACTTGGCTGGGCCCCGCTCTGCCCCCTCAGCATGTGCCACAGGAACTCCTTGCCACGGAAAACCTCGCGCCAACGTTTAACCCGGGGGACGTGAGTGCAGGGGAAGGAGGAGGACGCTCGCTGCTTCTCCTTATGCACCAGCTCGCAGGACACGCCGCCGGCACCGCCCATGGTGGCTGAGGGGGGTGGGCTGCTTTCTGTTTTTTTTCTTTTCTCGTCTTCTTTTAAAAATATGTTTTTATGGATTTCCGAGAGGAAGGGAGAGGAAGAGAGAGAGAGAAACACCAATGATGAGAGAGTCAACCATCGGCTGCCTCCTGCACGCCCCCTACTGGGGATTGAGCCCACAACCCGGGCATGTGCCCTGGACCAGAATCGAACCCGGGACCCTTCAGTCTGCAGACCGACGCTCTGTCCACTGAGCCACACTGGCCAGGGGGCTGTGGATTAAAGTACTTTCAAAAGCCTATTGTTTAGACCAGAAAAGGACGCCTTGGCCCCAAGTCACAACGCGGACAGGCGCTGCGGCAGGTTCGGGCCATGTCAACACCGAGCTCGACCCCAAGCCCAGGGCCAGGCCAGCGGGCTCCCCACCTGGGTGCCCCGAGGGGCGGGGGGAGACGCCCGTTGGCAGAAATGGGCCCAGAACCCCACCCCTCTGCCCAGGGGCGTCTCGAAGGAGATCCATTCTCATGAGGACGGGCTTCTTGTGTTTACAGAGCTGCTTCCTCAGCCTCCGGGGCAGTGGTCCCCGTTCTAAACGCCGCCGAGGGGGGTAAGCGAGACTGAGGACAGCCGCCCCCACTGCTGGGCGTCCCGCTCTCAGAGGGCCTTGCTCAGTGGCCGAGACTTGTATTTTGGTGGGGGGACAGGCTGCTGTGTGCGTTTTCAATCAGTGCCTCTCTTGCAGGTAAAAGGCCCTCAGATCTGAATGCTGCGCGGATCTGAGGCCTGTTCTGACTCCGAATTGCGACGCTGCCTCTGACTCAAGGACAGAACAGAGCAGGCGATTCAGCCATGAGCACCTGCGGCCGGAGGTTAACCATTAGCCAGGCCCTGCCCTGCCCTGGCACCAGCTGACACCGGACGAGCGTGGCCTGCACAGTCCCTCCCCACCGCCCCGGGCGCCTGGCTGCCACCAAATGCGGCCGTGAAGAGGCGGCCGGTGTGGGAGGCCGGCACGGTGGCGGCTTCCCTCCATCTGCGAGGGGTTCCCTCTTGGGGTCAGACACGAGGAAGTGGCCAGGAGTTCCCGTGAAGGGAAACCGAACGTTCCCCGTCTTTCAACCACCGCCTGTCCCAGAAGTCCCGGTGCCTCTTACCCGCCAACGCGGACGGAAGCCCGGCGGTGCTGTTCGCGTGGGAGGGGCGGTGGGAACAGCGGCTGGGGGG
>NW_006295736.1:876204-877648 GCF_000327345.1 Myotis davidii
CTCGCCAGCACGTGGGCTCAGAGGCGGGCTCTCCCGTGGGGGCGGTGCCACGGCTCCGCCTCACGCCTGCCCACCTTCCTACACATGACCTTCCTCGGTCCCTGCCTCCAGAATCTCAGAGCTCACCCTCCTCACCGGCCTCCCAGTGCCCTCCGTGGCATCCCGGGCGTGCAGGCACACACACGCACACACTATGCATGTACCTACGCACAACACTGCAGACACGCACGCACACCACACACACCCACAATGCGTGCATGTACATGCCATAGGTACATGCAGGCACACATGGATGTGTGGGCCACGCACACGGCGTGCACGCATGTACGTGTGCACACACGGTGCAGGGCGCACAGAGGTGCAGCTGCCAGAGCTCAGCGGCCTCGGCCTCGGGGTAACCTGAGCCCGGGCGTCACCTTTCACAGCGGCCGCCCTTGTCCTCACTCCCATTAAACAACAGGAGCGCAGCCACCAGCTCAGGAAACACGGGCTCAGATTTCAGAGCGATTCTTAGACAGCCTCCTCCCGCGAGAAACCGCAGGCCCCGCCAGGTGAGGCCTGCACCTGCGCCCGGCTGGGTGGCGCTGCCCCCCCCCACACACACACATGTGGGGGCCACGGCCTCCTGCAAGGACGAGGCCCCCTGGAAACAGAGGACTCAGCCTGGACGAGAGCTGACCCCACGGCAGCCCATCGTGTGCCCGCTGTCATGCCCGTGCCTGTCTTCTGTGAGCGCCCACAGTGGCGCACACACATGTAAGCGTAGAGATCGCTGGGGTCCGCGTGACTCCGTCATGGGGGCCGGGCCACCTCCCTGGTCCCTCAGATCTATTCCCTAGAAGCACAGGCAGCTGCTGGGACCACGGTCCACAGGAGCCACACACGTGACTAAAGGGCACCTGGCCACCAGCTGTCCTGTCCTCCCTGCGGCCTCCACACCGCAGCCACAGGAAGCCACATACCCTGATGCGGTCCGAGTCCCACAACCAACCACTGGGCTCCCCCTGGGCCCGGCTGAGGACCGGATCAGGCCCGACCATGTCACCCCCACACCCGTTCCCACCTCACCAAGACCCCCCGAGAGTAAACGAGGCCCCGAGGCCCAGGCACCAGCCCGACTCGGGCACCGAACACCCACTAACTCCTCTCAAGCTCCACGGACGGAGCCGCGGGCCTGTCCTCACAGGTGACCCTTCTCTTGACTTAAAAATGTGGCAGACGAAACTGCAGACGCAGCACAGCAAAGCCTTTCCCCCCAGTGGCTGCCCGCCCCGCTGTGCCCCTGGGCCGTGACTTTGGGGATCCCCGCTGCGGCCTCTGGGCCGTGACCTTGGGGAGCCCCGCTGTGGCCCCTGAGCCGTGTCCCTGGGGAGCCCTGGCTGCGGCCCCTGGGCCGTGACTTTGGGGAGCCCCGGCTGCGGCCTCTGGGCCGTGTCCCTGGGGA
>NW_006295736.1:877828-880798 GCF_000327345.1 Myotis davidii
GCAAGAGTCTAACCGGGTCTGACACGAGGCTCCTGACGGTCACGAAGGAAGGAACAGAAATGGGAGCTCCAGGGGCCTGGTCTGGCCCCGCCCAAACCGGGGAGTCCCAAGGTCACCTCTGGGGCGTGGATGTCGTTCGTCCAAAATGCGGGGCCCAGGTACTGGAAGGTTCTGGGCAGGAGAGGGAAAGGCTCCGTGCTTTCTGCCCTGGGGGGTTGGGGTGGGAGAGGGGGCCTGGGACCAAGGCTCCTGGGCCGAGTGGGAGGCGCCCACAGCGTAGCCAGGCAGCGTAGCCTGGGAGGGACCCACAGCGGCTGCAGGGAGCACCGGGCCACCAGGCTCAGCACCAGAGACGGAGGCAGGAGGCAGGCAGATCGCACCTGGGCTCTGTGCCGGCCGAGGGCAGGTGCCGGGTCCGGGGAAGTGGGGACACACCTGCCCGACACCCAGGAGGGCACGGACGCACCCACTTCCTTCCCGCCCAGGGCGTAGGGAGGCCCCGTGACTCACTTTCCACTGTGACCGGAAACAGGGCCCTCAGGGCCCCGTCCCCCAGGTGCACGGGCTCGGCCGGCACCACCTGCGGAGGGCAAAGGCAACCCCCAGAGCCCACGACATCCAACTGGCCTTTCCCTAAAAGCTAAGGCGCCCCAGTGCAGCCTGGCGTCCGCCTTCGGCCCCCGGGGAGGCGGCGTTTGTCCGCTTCCTGTTCCCGAGCCACGTGTGGCAACAGTGCGCCCGTGTGTGTCGCCCAGAGAGTGGGCACAGGCTCTGCCCAGAGAGGGCGGCTCCAGCTCAGGTAACGGTCCCCTGGGGGCCAACCCGGAAGGCGGTGCCTACAGAGTGTGCGGCAGGGGGCGGCCGTCAGGGGCCCGGAGCGCTGGGGGCTGGAATTGGCGGCTCAGGTGGGACAGGACCCCGGAGGGAGTGGACGCTCCCCGTGGGCCCAGCAGGCGGGCAGGCCCCGAGGAGAAGCGAGACTCGCCTGCCCCCGGGGGAGGAACAGGGTCAGCAGGGGGTCCCCAAGAAAAGCTGGGCGTGTGGGGGGGACGAGCGAGGCTCCAAAGCTGACCCTGACGCCCAGGCGCAGCCCCCACTCTCCCCCGACGCCCGCCCCGTCCTGAGTTCTCTGCCGGGCGCACAGCACAAACCGGTCTGCGGTCTGACTAACCGGCCTGTGGCTGCGGGGGCGGCAGGCGGCCTGGTCCGGCCGCAGAGGCTATTTATAGCTCCCTCGCTACCAAGTTCCTCAAGGAGCCAGAGCGTGGCCATTCCTTCTGACCGGTAATCACTGGGCAGGATCTGACTCATGCCCTCGTCTGGGGCAGGGCACCCTGCTGGCACCCGCCCTCTCACTCACGCACATGCACGCACACACAAGTGTATACACACGTACACACGCACACACACGCACACACACGCAGCAGCCCATCCCCTCTCCAGAACCAGACTTCTCTGCCGGTGTCACCTACCAACACATGCATGTGCGCACACACGTGTGTGCACAGGTATGCACACATGTACACATGTGTGCGCACAGTCATGCACAGGTATGTATACACGTGCACACGCACAGAAGCCCCCCCGTTTTCCAGAACCGCTGGCTTCAGCTCACTTCTCCCCCTGGGAGGCCTGGCAAGCAGGACCCCACTTTCTGCTGTGTTTTCAGATCTGGGGACATTAACTCCCCACCAGAGCTGTGTGTGGGGACAGGGACGCAGTCCCTCAGCCACCACGGTCCTCACCCAGGACAGACGCACCAATGTTGTGAGGCCACAGCTACACCCAGGCCCCGGAGGCACGGCTACAGGCTGCAACTGCTCTGGGGCTCGGCTTCCTCGTCTGGAGGTGGAAGAGAGAATACGTGGGAGAGAAATACGTTGGGGGAGAGAATACGTGGGCAAATGAATGTGACACAGAGAACAAAACAACTGAAAACCAGGGGCTTTGGAGACGGAGCCTGCAGCGGACGCGGACGCCGCGGTAATGGAGCCCTGGGGGTAATCCCACCCGTCAGCACCCACAAGGCCACGCGTGTCCTGGCACCACAAGAGGAATCGGGCTCTGCTCTGGAGAGATCCCGGCCTGGACGCAGGCCGTGGAGTCTTGTAGCCACAGGAGGAAGTGAGCTGTCGAGTCACGAAAAGAAATGAGGAACCTTGGCGGCATGTGACTTCATGGAAGAGGCCCTCTGGCGAGCCCACGTGCTGAGTGACTCCAGCTCTGGGGCGTCCTGGAAAAGGCGGAACCACAGGCCCGGGACCAGGGGCCGGGGGTCAGGGGTCAGAGGGGAGGAGGGGGCAGGGAGCACAGGGGTCTCAGGTGGTGAGCGTTCGGTGACACCGTAAGGTGGACACGTGTCATCATGCAGTCGTCCAAACGCACAGAAGGCACAGCACCTAGACCAGCCCTGAAGCAACCAGGGATCTGGGTGACAATATACGAACAGAGCGCCCAACCCAGAGCCCTGGCCGGCTCAGGGGCTAGAGCGTCCCCCGCCGCCCGATACTCCAAGGTTGGGGTGTGACCCCCGTCAGGCACACACAAGAATCAGCCAGTGAGTGCAGGAGTACGTGGAACAACAGGTGGCGTTTCCCTGTCCACCCCCTCTCTGAAATCTATTAAAAGATTGTTTAAAACGAAGAAAGAATCCGCAACACAAGGACTGGCCTCCATGCACACGCTGGTGGGGGCTGACTGGGGTGTGGGCGTGGGGACTCGTGCCATCCGCCCCGTTTCCTGTGAATCTAAAAGTCAAGTCTGTCCATTACGTGTTCAGCTCATTGTCAGGCGGTGTGTGGAGGACAGGTGGAAAGCGCTATGGAATCTCAGATGTGATATCGAAACCACAGCCAGTAGGGGTGCAGTGTCCTGGGCCCCGCCATGCCCCTGCGGCCGGAGAGCCTGGTCCGAGTGTCCCCTGAGAGCGCTCCTGGGGCCCCGAATCGCTCGGGCCCCGCACACACCAAT
>NW_006295736.1:880984-882922 GCF_000327345.1 Myotis davidii
CGATAAACAGCGACACGCGCTCGGGGAGGGACGCCCACCACCACGGACTCAGGGGCCTGGCTCGGGCCTGGGGGGCCGGGTCCCCAGCTCAGCCAGGGCCTCCCCGTCCAGAGGCGCGATCACACCGCCTGCCTGTGTGCAGACACTACGTCAGGGAGAACGCCCCGGGAGCCACCTTGCCATGAACGTGCACACGCACTCCCAGCGAGAAGGGCCGTCGGGGGTGGCCAGTGCCGGCCAAGGGAGAGGCAGTGTTACAGCAGCAGCTGCACACGCCGGACCGAGGCCGCAGCAAGCGGACGCACGGCCTGTGTTCCCGCCTCGCAGCTCCACCAGGTCCCAGGACGGGGCCCACGTGGGAACGGCCAGGTTTCCGTGTCCCGACTCCGTCCTTCGAAGGAGGAGGAAGGCAGCCAACAGCGTGACCGAGCCATGGAGGGGCCGGGACACACGCCTGTCGTCACCGGGCCTCGGGCTGCAGGTCCCGGTACTCAGTGACCCTCCGCTGACCACGGGGGCCAAGCTGGCACCCACAGGCCCAGGACCCCTGCCCCGGCCATGATCCTATCCCTGCCTGCGGCCCCACCCCTCGGGGCCACCTCCTTAGCCTGGAGACACCATGGAACTCCCCGAGGCGGTGTCAGGGGTCGGCACGGCCGAGTGCTCACCCTCCCTCCCCTCTGGCTCCGCTCACAGGCCCTCGCCCTGGGCCTCCTGTTGCGCTGAGTGGGTCATGTCTAGGCTGCTCGGCCTCCCTCCCGGCAGGAAGGACCGATGGACACTTCCTCACGCGGGCTCTGCAGGCACCCAACCCCCTCCTGACGGAGCTGAAGACGCACACAGCCACCACCACGTGCTTTGCCCGCCACCATGCAGCCACGCGGCTGCCCCTCCCCGAACGTGAGGAGACAGGCCAGGCCCCGCCCCTGGGCACACTCACAGATTCCCAGGTCACCGCCAGGCTGGCACTGTGTCTTCCGGTCACCTCAACCCCTCACCTCGTCCTGCGCCTGGGGCACCGCGTCCCACAGGGGCTGCTCCAGGCAGATCCAGGAAGGAGAGGGGACTCGGCTGGGTCCAAACTCCACGCGCCTCCCCACAGGAGCGGCTCCCTGGGCAGCAGGAGCCCCCGGGGAGGGGGTGGAGAGGGGACGTTGGGGCAGGCAGGGACTAGGGGAGGCCTGAGGCCCCAGAGGCCTGGTCCGAGTCACTTTATGGCCTTCTTGTGGCTCCATGTGGGGCCCCGTCACCGTTACCAAGGGCAACCGTAAACAAACAGGCTGCACCCAGCCGCACCTGCCGACGTGGCACCTGCCGCCGCTGGTATCAGCAGCCTGTCCCACAGCAGCAGGCGGCCAGGGGGACAGGTGGACAAGGGGGCAGGCGGACAGGTGGCCAGGCGGATAGATGGCCAGGTGGGCAGGCAGACAGATGGTCCAGTGGACAGGCGGACAGATGGTGCAGTAGACAGGTGGATAGATGGACAGGTGGACAGGTGACAGGACAGAGGGCCCTTGCACCTGGGGCCATAGTGCCCGGGAAAGGGAGTATGTGGCTGTGTGTCTGGCTGTGTGTCCATGTGACCACGTCTGTGTGTTTACACGGGTTTGGGTGATGAGAGTGCGTGTGGGGCGTGCGGTTGACCGTGGACGACTGCAACCTCAGAGAGTGAACCCGTGGTTACGGGGTCCACTGGACCCTGAACCACAGACCGAGCTCCGTGGCTGCCGTTTCACAGTAAACCCTCCTGTGGGCAAGCGGGCGACGCCTTCCCACCAGTTCCTCTAGAAGCCGCGTGCAGCTGGCGCCACGCCCGCCATTGTGTGGGTCATGTGGACGAGCGCCCCGGGACCCCACAGACCCCACAGACCCCACGGATATGTGCACGGCGGCCGAGGCTGAGCCCTCACCCTTGTGCACGTGTCCACACGCAGCCGC
>NW_006295736.1:883204-883442 GCF_000327345.1 Myotis davidii
CGGGTCTGTGCGAGGGCCTGGGGACCAAGCCCATGCAGGCCAGCGGCGGGTCCTCGGGGCCCGGGGTGCAGGCCCCGAGTTCCTGCTCAGAGGCAGCTGTACCCCCGAGAGCACAGCCGCGGCACAGGTGGAGCTCCCCTCGCACACGGACCCCAAGGCGGGCGAGGCGCTCAGCTAACTGGCTCCCCATGAGCGGGGGGAGGGGTGGGTGTGGGACGTGCAGCGCAGCCTTAGAGGC
>NW_006295736.1:883555-889949 GCF_000327345.1 Myotis davidii
GGGGCAGCAGCGCAGGCGTGGCCTGGCCAGAGCTAGAGCGCCCCCAGCACTGCTGGGAGCTTCCTGCCCATGCCTGGCAGAGGACGAAGGAAGGACATCACCACCTGGTGACTCAGGAAGAACCTGCTGGGGACCCCACGGGCAGGTGCTGTCACCCCTGCTCAGAGGGAGGAGCTGAGACCCAGGTCCTGTCGCCCCTCGGGGCCTGTGCTCTCACCCGAAGCCCCTCCGTCCCCCGAGACTACGAGCCTGCACTCGGGGCTGCACGGGCGGCGCCCAAGACCCAGCTGCCGGGCAGCCTCGTCGCGGCGCCCGGGGGACCAGCTGCGCCCGCCGGCTCCAGGCGGCTGAGCGTCTATGGGCCTCTGTTCCCCGGGGCACGTCGGGGCTTGGGAATGAGAGGGGCTTTGTCAGCGCGGTGCGTTCTCTCCCGCATGGAAGCTGCATTCTCAGAGAAATGAATACGGCACCCCCGCCCCCCCATCTAATAAAAGCGAAAGCTTATCTGCCTCCCAGGCAACTGCCAACTCCTGCAGCTACAAACAGCACAGTCAGCGATGGCTAAGACTTCTGGAACATTCTTCGAATCAAAGAACTCAATCCCCTAAGTGGTTGGCTGGGCCGCCTTTGAGAAATGGAGCCACCAGCAGTGGGCTCGGGTCCGCGGCCACAGGTCAGGGCGGTCGAGCAGCAGTACCATCACGGGTATGTACACCCACACCCACATGCCATGCACTCACATGTGTACACCCACACATGCACACACACACAGCCACAGCCACACACACATGCACACCCATACAGGCACTGGCATGCACTCACGCATGTACACCCACCCATGCACACTCACACACATCCAGTCACACACTCACAAATGCACACCCACACAGGCACTCGCACATGTACACACTCGCACATGCATGTTACACACGTGCACCGGCATGCAGACTCACACACACAAACACTCACAATATGCACAAATGTGCATCACACATGCACTGGCATGTGCACACACATGCTCGCTCATGCAGGCACACCCACGCACATGCAGGAATGACACAGGACAGACAGCATCCCTGCGTGGCTCCCCTCGGCCCCCCACCATGGTACGAGTCACCAGCTGTGCTGGACAAGGCTCCCTCGGAAGGGGACCCGCAGGGGTTGGGGGCTTATTTACACCCTCAAGGGGCTGAGGGACCCTCTCTGAAGCCCGAGCCATTTCCCCGGTGGCACCGACCCCATGCCCACTGCACACGGGACCTTTGCTCCCACAGCCTCAGGGTCCAGGTGCAGAGCACACTTCACAGGGGCGTCCGTGAGGGCACAGCCACACCAGGCCATCGGACACCAGTCCTGCCCACGAGTGTGCGAGCCGGAGCCTCCTGGCCTCCGCGGAGAGGCCCTCCCAGAGCGAGACCCGAAGTGAGACCAGACGCCCGTGCACCACACAGCTCCACACGCAGGTCGTGGGACATCTCGGGAGAGGGCGGAGGGCGTGGAGAGGGCGGAGGGCGTGGCCGGGGCGGGTGCCGTCACAGCAGGGATCTGCACTATTCTCTGCTGTCATGGTCCCCAATTCTCCCCAGCGCAGAGTTTAGAAAAAGTCACTCGCTCTCTTCCCTGAAAGAACACAGGGCTGGCCTCGCCTGCAGTTCTTCTACCGTCGTGTCTGTGAGTGTGTGCGCCTGACACACGTGTGTGCATTGACTGTGCTTGCCTGAGGACGTGTGTGTGAACTGTGTCTGCATGTATTCATCTGTGCGTGTCCAAGTGCACGCATGAATATACATTGCGTGTGTTGGTACACCTGTGTGCCTGTCTGCGACTGTGTGCATGTGTGAGCATGCACATGGGTGTGAATTGTATGTGCCTACACATATCCGTGTGTGTGTGTGTGTGTGTGTGTGTGTGTGTGTGGTGAGGAGGGTGGGGGAAACCAGGTCCCAGGTCCACCGTGCACAATGCACCCTGGGAAGCCAGCTCACGGCACGAAGCCGCCTCCACACGTGTCCTTCCCAGTCGGGAGGACCAGGTGGGATCTCAAGACACTGGCTCACGAGGTCCACAGCTCCCTGGACCCAGAACGGCCGCCCGCGGACATCTCATGGGCCCACAAAGGCGGCCCAGCTGCGGGTCACGTGTGCAGAGAATATGGGGGTGCGCACCCGGTGACTGGATGAAAACCGGGCCTGTCCAGGAAGCCAGCAGCTCCCCACTAATCGGGTCCCTCAACCCACCGAAGCTCCCACCTCCCCGGCTTCCCGCGGGTCCAACACTGACTCCAGGGAACACACAGAGGCAAGGCCCCTCCCCCAGCTCAGGGTCCCCACTCCCACGACAGCCTCACCCCCAACCAATCTACGACAACTCCCCCGGCAACTCCTCCAGGCCAGGCGGCGAGCCCCCGGCCGCCCCTCTGCCCCGAGGCAGCGTGTGCTGGGAGAAGGGCGGACGTGGCCAGGACAGAGGCAGCTCTCCTCTGACCTCAGATGCTTGAGCGTCCTTTCCTACAGCTCAGCCGCGACACTGTGGGGAGCACCGGCAGCTGCGCTGGTGCCTTCCTGCCCCATGGCCCCTCCCAGGCATCTGCTTGCGGTAGCCGAGGAGGAGGAAGGGCCCCGGCGGAAGGCCTGGGAGGGGGGCTTACCTGGGCTTCACATCGCCTGTGGGCGGAGGACTTGCAGGCTGGAAGAGAAGAGAGAGCACGCTCAGCGGTCTGGCAGCAACACCTCCGACATCGCCAAACCCTCCGCCCCTGAGAAGGCCGGATGGGGGAGGTTCCCGCCTCCGGGCAGCGCCGGGCTCGTCGTCGGGGCCACGTGTGCAAGGACCTGCCACCCCTGCACGGCCGCCACCGTCAGATGGGCCGGGCGGATGGGCCGGGCGGATGGGGCACATCCCAGGGGTTCCCAGGGTGCTTGGGGCCGACCAGCCCCTGACGCAACTCGGGGAACCTGAGCAGCAGGAAGCACGATGTTCACCTGCAAATCACGGCTTCTCTGGAGGGAAGAGGAGACACTGAAAACCGGACTCGGGACTGGACTTAGCGAGAAAGTCCACGTTCCACTCAGCGGAGAACTGACCGTCGGACTAAACCACGTCTGAATCCCTGCGGGACCCTCCCCGGGCCACCGGCCGGCCCAAGCGGCAGGTGTCAGTTCCCGCTGGAACCAACGTGACTTCCCAGCCCTGCCCTCCAGGGCGCTGCGGGCTGACACCCCTGCTCTGTGGGGGGATATGCCCCTCCCCAGCGTTCCCGGCAGGGACAGCAGGACACCAGACTCGGTGTGGACCCCGGGGCACCCCTCCCGCCCAGGTGAACCCCGGGGCGGCGGTGGGGTGAGGGGCGGGGCCTGGGCCTGGCCGTGTGAGCTGGGGCATCCGAGTCTCCCCAGGGCTGCCTGGGCAGGGCCAGCGACCCTCCTGCCTGTGTCTCCCCCAGGGCCACGGCAGTGCCATAGGGAATGGTTCAGGGACATGCTCCGAAATGGAAGGCAGCCTGTGGGGTCCTGGATGACAAGCCTCAGAGGCCAGAACACACGCCCCAAACCAGGCGGCGTGGGGAGGCCCCAGCGTCTCAGGCCACCGTCCCTCCTCCCTGAGCCGGCACCACATGCTGCCTCACAGGGGCCGCGTCGTCGGGGCCGCGGCTGGTGGTCCCGGGTCTGGGGCGGAGAAGGGCCTGGCTGTTCAGTGCGTGGGGTCTAGTTTCTGAACCACCTGTCTGCGCCTCTGAGGTGAGTGAGGTTACTGATCCTGCACCTAACGCCCCCCCCCGCCCCCCGCCCAGGGGACGAGAGCCTCTCAGAGACGCGCTCACACTGAGCGGAGGGCTCCCCCGATGGAAGACGCAGCCCGGCCACTGCTGGGGCTGCTGGTCAGGCAGGTCCGTGCACCAAAAGGTCGCTGCTCGATTCCCTGTCGGGCACTCGATTCCCAGGGTGTGGGCTCACACGCAGGGGGCAGGATTGACGTTTCTCTCTCTCTCTCTTCCTCTCTTTCTAAAAATCAATTAAGTTAAAGCCCGGCCGGCGTGGCTCAGTGGTTGGGCATCGACCTAGGAACCAGGAGGTCAGGGTTCGATTCCCCGTCAGGGCACAGGCCCAGGTTGAGGGCTGGATCCCCAGTGTGGGGCGTGCAGGAGGCAGCCGGTCCATGATTCTCTCTCATCACTGATGTTTCTATTTCTCTCCCCCTTCCTCTCTGAGATCAATAAAACTTTTTAAAAATAAATAATAAAAACGTATTTAAAATTATTTTTAAAGACGCAGATGGAAAACCATCGTCTCTCAGGGTCGCTGTCGGAAGCCGGTGCCCGGCCGGGCTGCACACCGGGGGAGGGGCTACCCCCCCTCCGCCCCTCCCCACTGGCCGACACGCAGCACAGCCCCGTCCCAGGAAGAAGGAGCCACAGAAGCACCAGAACTTTCCCCAGAACCTGCATCCGGACCTCACAGGCCCAGGGCCATGTGCACGTCGCTCTGACCAGCAGCCCCACCCCCACCTGCTCGGAGCCAGTGCCTCGCACCTGCCGCTGCCTCCTGTTGTCCGAGGTGTAATTGGCAAACGCAGCCGTGAGTATTTAGAGCAGCCGTGGGCAAACGACGGCCCGCAGGCCGGATCCGGCCCGTTTGAAATGAATAAAACTAAAAAAAAAAAAGACCGTACCCTTTTATGTAATGATGTTTACTTTGAATTGATATTAGTTCACACAAACACTCCATCCATGCTTTTGTTCCGGCTTCCGGTCCAGTTTAAGAACCCATTGTGGCCCTCGAGCCAAAACTTTGCCCTCCCCTGGGTTAGAGCATAAAGTGATGATCTGCTCCCTGGTCAAACCTCCACCACAGCACAGGTACCCGCCCCCGTCACCCACAGGTTCCGTCCACGTCGGGGCGGGCGGCGAGCGGACCACCCTCCCGGGGATGCTGGCCTCGTGGCTCCATCCTGGGCCCACCGGGCACCACGGCCGAGGGGATTTCTCGCCGCCTCACTGCGCTGGCGCCAGGACGGGGCTCCCCTGGCCTCGGGGATGGCAGGTCACGGATGGTTCCACCTGCATCACCCGGTGCGCGGACCCCACAGAGCGACTCCCCTTCTCCCTGTGGGTCCTGTGGTCCCGCTCCCCTGAGAACCTGCCCATCCCCCCCCGCCCCACCAGCCAACTGGACCCAGACGCAGAGGAGGACCGCCCCCTGCTGAGCCGCAGGTATCAGCAGCGCGGAAAACCCACAGCACCCCCCTCACTACACAGTGACGGGGAACAGCGCGGCCTGGGCGCCTGTCGGCCACGAGAAAAGGCCACCCACACAACCAAAAACTACACGTCCCCAAATAACCACGGGGCCACGGAGACCGCGGGTCTACACACTGACACAGGGGCCACGGAGACCGCGGGTCTACACGCTGACACAGGGGCCACGGAGACCGCGGGTCTACACGCTGACACAGGGGCCACGGAGACCGCGGGTCTACACACTGACACAGGGGCCACGGAGACCGCGGGTCTACACACTGACACAGGGGCCACGGAGACCGCGGGTCTACACACTGACACAGGGGCCACGGAGACCGCGGGTCTACACACTGACACAGGGGCCACGGAGACCGCGGGTCTACACACTGACACAGGGGCCACGGAGACCGCGGGTCTACACACTGACACAGGGGCCACGGAGACCGCGGGTCTACACACTGACACAGGGGCCACGGAGACCGCGGGTCTACACGCTGACACAGGGGCCACGGAGACCGCGGGTCTACACGCTGACACAGGGGCCACGGAGACTGCGGGTCTACACGCTGACACAGGGGCCACGGAGACCGTGGGTCTACACGCTGACGCGGGGCAGGGATTCTAACAGGCAAGGAGATGCACAGAAAACTACAGGCGGCACACGAAACCTGCAGAAGCAGACAGGGCCACGGCGACCACACGGAGGCCTGGGCACAGGGGGCCCCCACAGCCTACGTGAGAAAGGACGGCCGCGCCCTGGCCAGTGGCTCCGTGGTCAGAGCATCGGATGCGCCCAGAAGGAGGCTGGGTTCAAGCCCCATTGAGGGCATGTAACTGGGTTTCAGGTTTGGTCCCAGGCCCCGGTCGGGGCACGTGCAAGAGGCAACCATTGATGTCTCTCTCTCAAGTCGATGTTTCTCTCTCTCTCTCTCTCTCTCTCTCTCTCTCTCTCTCTCTCTCTCCTCCCTTCCTTTCACTCCCTCTCAATGGGAAAAACGTCCTCAGGTATTAACAGGGAGGAAGGGAGGGAAGAAGGAAAGGAAAAAGGGAGGGAAGGAGGGAGGGAGGGAGCAAAGAAGGAAGGAAAGGAAAGGGAAAAAAGAAGGAAGTAAGGTAGAGAGAGGTAGAGAGAGAGAGAGAGAGAGAGAGAGACCACGT
>NW_006295736.1:890360-891994 GCF_000327345.1 Myotis davidii
GATGGGCCCACAGGAAGTCACGTGGAAAAGTGGCTCACTCATGAAAAATAACAGAAATGACATGAATTCCAATGGGATGAGCCGTGAAGGGGCGTCAGGAGGGGAAGCAGAAATGACGCTGACATAGAACGTGTGCACCTTCCTGACCGGGGGAAGGGGAGACGCCCTGACGCACGGGTGGATCTGAGCCGCCTAAGGCTCCACCCACAGGCCCTCGCGAGTGCGAGCGGTCGGACCAGCAGCTGTCGGGCCTGTGACGCAAAGGGCGGAGAAACGAACGCCGACCAGGTCGGATCTGCCAAACACAGCCCAGGCTCTGCTGCTGTCACAGCTCGGAAGTTCACGTTTATAACAACGAAGCCTTAGGAATCAAAGAGAAAAAAGCAGGTATTTCAAATGCGCGAGGATGTGAAAGGCTCGTTTACTGAACAAACACGACGGACGGCTTTTCTGCTTCTGTTTAGATCGGGGTGGGCAAACTTTCTGACTCGAGGGCCACAATGGGCTCTTAAACTGGACCGGAGGCCGGAACAAAAGCATGGATGGAGTGTCTGTGTGAACTAATATAAATTCAAAGTAAACATCATTACATAAAAGGGTACGGTCTTTTTTTTTAAGTTTTATTCATTTCAAACGGCCGGATCCGGCCCGCGGGCCGTCGTTTGCCCACGGCTGGGTTAGATGCTCGGCCTCCATGACAACCAGGCGGACGGCGGAGGAGCCTCTCGTCAGCGCCTCGCAAGCAGGGCCCCTGAGCAGAGGGGAGGTGGCCAGCCGGATGGTGCAGGCTGCAAAGACCACCTCCCCGGCTGCCTCCCACCCCTGCACCCCCAGCTGAGGCCCTCCCAGACACAGAGCCCCCCCACTGAGGCCCCCACACTGCGGCTCTGTGGCCCCGGGAAGGATCCCGTGCCCAGGGCAATGGCGCGGCCACGGCCAACATGGTTACTCGTTGTCCTGGAACCTCTGTTCCTCCTGGGTCTCCCGGAGCCTTGGGAACCGGGCCGCTCCCAGGGCTTGTGGGGCCTTTATTCACCAGCGAGCTGAGCCCCGCACCCCACCCGCCGCCCTCAGGGCTGCCACTCTCCCTCCTGTGTCCCCAGACTGACTCCGGGGGCTCAGGGGACACCAGAGGTTCTCTCGCCGGGGCACCAGGTGTCATCAGGGTGACACAGCAGCCCGGCCAGCGCAGCTCAATGGCCGACCTGTGAACCAGGAGGTCAGGGTGCGATTCCCCTCAGGGCACAGGCCCGGGTGCAGGCTCGACCCCCAGTGAGGGGCGTGCAGGAGCCGCCGGTCCAGGATGCGCTCTCATCATGGACGTTTCTCTCTCTCCCTCCCTCTCTGACATCAATTAAAATATATAGTTTTTTTAAAAAAACAAAGTCCCATGGGTCACATGGCATCTAAAGCCGGTGGCTTTGCTCCGTGACACAGACCTCACCAGGGACCGGAGGGCCACGCACTGAGCCTGTCGCACTGAGCAGGTGAAAGAGCAGAAAGTAAAACACGCGTGCCCCAGCCGTGCGGCCTCAGGGCAGGGAGCGTCCTCCGGACCCATCAGATCCATCCTCAGCCCGGTCCGTGTCCCCCCACCCCCTCCCCCTCCCGGGGAATTCCTCGGAGCAGGAGCC
>NW_006295736.1:892413-898791 GCF_000327345.1 Myotis davidii
CCGCGTCAACCCCGCCCACGGCCCCGTTCATTCCTGCCTCCAGGTGAGAGGCTGACACCACCTCCGCCTGCGCCAGGGGAGCCCACACGCGTGCCAGCCCCGCTGCTCGACTAACCCCCCTCTAAGGAGAGGCTGGCACAGCCGGGACAGGACAGAGGCTCCCGGGAAAGCCGGGGCATGGAGTCCCCCCGCCCCCACACACACACTCTCACACCCACACACACAACACACATACACACACACACACATACAACACACACACACACTCATACACACACACACCTACACAATCACACTCACACACACACTCACACTCACACACTCTCACACACACAACACACACTCATACACACATACACACACCCTCACACACACATACAACACACACCCAATCACACACACACTCACACTCACACACTCTCACACACACAACACACACTCATACACACATACACACACCCTCACACACACATACAACACACACCCAATCACACACACACTCACACTCACACACTCTCACACACACAACACACACTCATACACACATACACACACCCTCACACACACATACAACACACACCCAATCACACACACACTCACACTCACACACTCTCACACACACAACACACACTCATACACACATACACACACCCTCACACACACATACAACACACACACACACTCACACACACACGGCACCGGCACAGGAGCCCTCTCCCCGCCCAGCTCCCGAGTGTGGCCCGAGGCCCACGGCGGAGGGTGACCATGTACAGATCCAGTCGCCCTGGAAACCAGTGCCAGGCCCGGCGCCCCTTTCCGAGCTGCAGCACGGGCTCCGTCAGTAAGGCCTGTCCATGCAATTCTCCAAGGGGTCACTCGCCCCAGAGACACCCGAATTCACCGCGAAGAGGCGCTGTTTTCAAGAATGTGAAACCGCCCACCAGCGCGGCTCAGTGATTGAGCATCAACCTGTGAACAGGAGGTCAGGGTTCCATTCCCAGTCGGGGCACAGGCCCGGATTGTGGGCTCGGTCCCCAGTGCAGGAGGCAGCCGATCCATGATCCTCTCTCATCACCGATATTAAAAAAAGAATGTGAAAAAAAACGTACAACTACTTTGGAAAACAATTTTTTATAAATATTTTCATTTTTTAAATATATTTTTATTGATTTCAGAGAGGAAGGGAGGGAGAGAAACATCAGTGATGAGAGAGGATCATGGATCGGCTGCCTCATGCACACCCACACTGGGGACCAAGCCCACAACCCGGGCCTGTGCCCTGACTGGGAATTGAACCCTGACCTCCTGGTTCATAGGTCCACGCTCAACCACTGAGCCACACCAGCCAGGCAATTTCTTAATAATAATCTTAAACCTACACCAACCGCAGGACTCCACAGCGCCACTCCTCCGGAAGCTAAAGAAAAGAAATGCCAATGTCCACAGACGACTGCAGGCGGGGCCCAGCCGGCTGCTCCAAGGGCTCCTGACGGGATGCAGCCCCACGTCCACCCGAAGGTGCTTGGGGGAACCACGTGGTACCTGTGTGCAGGGAACACGGGTCCGACACACACGAGAGCAAACCGCCTACACACGGCACATCGCGGCCGACATCCAGGGCAGGAGGGAGCTGAGCACCAGGCTCGGTGCCCGGGGTGTGGACCTCCGTGTAGGACGCTCACGAGCGGCAAACACGTGTCTGCTCTTCTGGGGCAGAAACAAGCGCGGTGGTGCCGCCCCGGGCCCAGGCCCCTGCGTGAGAATGGCTCCGGGAGGCAGGGAAGGGGCCGCAGCCACTGCGTGAGGGGTGCCCGGAGTCCAGGCGGCAGACACAGGAACCCACGAGACAGCACCCGAGGCAGAACGCTGCCCAGGGCACTGACCGTCTCCCAGGGTCCCTCTGAGGCTTTCATGCACATGCACGTGTGCACGTGTGTATGTGTGCACACACGTGTGTGAGGGAGCCACCGAAGGCTGAGGAAGCAGCGGCATCAAGGATTGGAATAGCCGTGCTCAGCACCCACAAGAGCTGGGAACGGTGCCTGTCCCCACAGCCAGGCCTGAGGACGACGAGGTATTGCCGAGGAAGCCGGGGTGGGGGTGGGGGCGAGGTTATTCACTCTCGACCGGGCACCGCTCCTGTTGCACCTACACATCTGAAAAGCAGTGCCCAGCCCGGCCGTAGCTCAGTGGTCAGAGCGTCGGCCTGGGCACCGAGAGGTCACTGGTTTGGTTCCCGTCAGGGCCCAGGCCCAGGCTGTGAGTGCAGTCCCCTCAGGTAAGGGATTGACAACTATCTCTTTTCTCTTGCCGATTTAAAGCGTATATACGTTTTTATTGATTTCAGAGAGAGGAAGGGTGAGGGAGTGATCGAAGCATCAATGATGACAAGGACCATCCATCGGCCACCTCCTGCACGCCCCACAGGGAACGGAACCTGAAACCTGGGCATGTGCCCCGACCACGGAGCACATGGCTGGACTGATCTTTATCTCTTGCATCGACGTTTCTCTCTCCCTCTCCCTTCCTCTCTCTCTAAAATCAATAAAAGCATTTAAAGACACAAGAGAATAAAAAGCACTGCCTGAAAGGATCAAACTCTCTCCAAAGAACTGAACTGCATCCCATAACAAAGCAAAATATCTGCAGGAATGAAAAGACACCCAGCACCCAGCCAGGCAAAACTCGCCATGTCGGTATCCGGTCAGACACCCCCTGGCACCCATCGGAAATGACCAGCATGCAAAGCAACCACCCATGAGGAGGCTCGGCCACTGGACAGGAACCCCAAACGGACAGAATCAGCAGAGACACGGCAGCTGGCCTGAGACCACGATGAGGCAGGGGGTGTCATAACTGTGTTCACATGTTCAGAGGGTCAATAGGATCCTCAAAGGTATGACGATCCGGCCCAGCCGGCGGGGCTCAGTGGTTGAGCGTCGACCTATGAACCAGGAGGTCGCAGTTCAATTCCTGGGCAGGGCCCATGCCCGGGTCGTGGGCTGATCCCAGTGTGGGGCGTGCAGGAGGCAGCCGATCCACAATTCTCTCTCATCATTGATGTTTCTATCTCACTCTCCCTTCCCTTCCTCTCTGAAATCAATAAAAATATTAAAAATAATAATAAGTAAAAAATAAATAAAAGATCCAAATCAATCATCTATAGGAAAGAAATGTAAAAACCAGAGGTGAACATACACGATGGGTTGTTGGGAGAATGGACCCTGAGAACACAGATCAGGCCTCAGAGAACGGCTTCCCAAAAGAAAGCTCAGAGCGAGGACCCGCCCGAGGAAACGAATAAACACACACAGCGTCGGGGGCAGGGCTGTGGGGCGGCTTCACGCAGCCTAACGTGTGTAACTGGAGCTTCTGAAAAGGTGTGTGTGTGTGGGGGGGGGGGAGGTTGTAGAAATAATGGCCCAAACTTTTCCAAACTATAAACCCACAGACTCAAGAAACTCATCAAATCCCAAATACAAGAAATGCAACGGAAGCCACACCCGGGCACACGATCATCAAATTCCTCAAACCCAGCGACAGAGAGAATCATGGACGCACCCAGCAAGGGGGAAAGGTGCGTTACACACCAACCAACCATTAGCAGGACGGCAGATTTCTCAATTTAAAAACAGCAGGCCCGGCCGGCGGGGCTCTGGGGTTGATCAACGATCTAGGAACCAAGAGGTCACGGTTCGATTCCCAGTCAGGACACGTGCCCAGGTTGCAGGCTCGATCCCTAGGAGGAGGCGTGCAGGAGGCAGCCAATCAGTGATTTTTCTCTCGTCATTGGTGTTTCTATCTCTCTCTCCCTCTCCCTCCCTCTCTGAAATTAAAAAATAATAAAATAGCAGTGAAAAGACAGTGGATCAACACCAAACACTGAGGAAACTGCCAATCTAGAATTCTGTACCCAGCAAAACCACCTTTTAAAAATGAAAGTGAGCCCTGACCGGCTTGGCTCAGTGGATAGAGCGTCGGCCTGCAGACTGGAGGGGCCCAGGTTCGATTCCAGTCAAGGGCATGTGCGTGGGTCGCGGGCACATCCCCAGTGGGGGGCGTGCAGGAGGCAGCTGATCGATGTTTCTGTCCCATCGATGTGTCTAACTCTCTGTCCCTCTCCCTTCCTCTCTGTGAAAAATCAACAAAATATAAAAATATGAAAGTGAAGTCAAAAGTTCTTCAGATCTACAAAAGCTTCAGCCACCCCCACCTCCCCACGTGTGTGGACCCTCCCCGTGTCCCTGCTGGTGCCTAGAGTTCCCCTCGTGACCACTTCTAGTCCCCTCCCCCCCCGGGCCCCCGGGCCTTCCGAGCCAAGCTCCACAGCAGTCCTCTCACTTACCCACGTGGCTCCTGGTGGATTTTTTGTCTGTTTTTTTTTAAATTCTCACCCGAGGAGAATGGGAGAGAGAAAGAGAAAAACACTGATGTGGGGAGAAACTTCGACTGGCTGCCTCCTGCACTCGCCCTGACCTGGGCTGGGTCGAACCTGCAGCCGAGGCCGTACCCTTGACCGGGAATCAAACCCATGACCTTCGGTCCAAGGGCTGGCGCGCTAACCACTGAGTGACCGGCCCAGGCTCTCTTGGTGGCTGGCTGGTCTTGTCAAACCTGTCCAACGAGGCAAGTGTCCTGAACCCAGGGACACCTTCACACGCTTCCGGCCCCTGAAGTCACAAAGGACGTGCCTCCGGCCGTGGGCGGAGCCGTGGGAAGTGAGCAAATGCCGGCCAGGTGTGAGCCCCCGGCAGCCCCGTGCGGGAGGCACCTGGGCGGAGATTTCACAGCAGCTCCTTCCGCCTGAGCCGCAGCCCGGGGCTGAGGGGTCCGGGCTCCACGGGTCCGGCCAGGCCCAGGCTTAGACGGGGGTAAGCGCTCCGGCGCTGACAGGGCCCGGCTGCAGTCAATCCCTGGCTGGCACACGCTCCCCCAGACCTCGGCTTCCATCCACGCTCCTCTTCCGTCCGCACGGCCACGTCCCCGACTCAGGACACGGGGCCTCATCCCTGTCCTCCAGGCTCTGCCCGGCACTGAAGACAGTGAACTGCGGGCCTCAAGGAACACGTGTTGCCCGAATGAATTGGCCACAGTCTGTGGGCCGCGGAGGACACTGTGACCTCTGATTCCTTACAGATGTCATTCCACCAGAGGAGGGGCCTGCGTTCCCCAGGTCCTGCTGCGGCAGGAACCAGGCGGATGCACGGATGGACGGACGGATGGCCGGCCGGCCGGCAGAGCTGCGGTGGGCTGAGCTCCCGGCCCCGCTGACGCAGGACTTGCTGCGGACCCTGCGGCCGCATCTGCTGCCGGCGTTGGCACAGAACCTCTCCGCTGAGAGCAGCGAGGAGCCGGGATTAGGCGCCTTTGTTCTCACCTGAGAGACACTTTCATTGCTCCCAGAGGCGGGGGAGAGCTGGGGGAGGGGAGGCCGCCACACGGAGCAGTGGCAGGCTCAGCTCAGGAATCTAAATGGCGTTTAATTGCTGGGAGCAGACCCACCGTGGGGAAGGAGGAGCGGAGGCTGGTCCACAGGACTCCCTCGGGGTGCCTGGCAGTTAGTGCTGGTCTGGACGGCGAGGTGTTTTTAGAAAGAAGAGTCTGAAAATCTGAGCAAGGACGCGCTGGCGTGGGTGCTGGGCCGAGCCCGCCCTCTGCTCCACACTGACCTCCGGCCCCCGAGCCCGGCTCCCCAGGAGCGCTGGGGTGACACACGGCCATGCACAGGCCGGGGCGGCGCGGCCCCTCGATTCCCTCCTCTCGGGACGAGGGCGCAGGCTGCGTTCAGATCTGGGAAACCTCGGCACGTTCCAGGGAGGCAGCCGCGGAGCAAAAACACACTCGGCTCCACTCGGAAGCTCCAGGGCAACTTCCCACTCGGCAGAGCGGCCCCCAAACCTCGGGGGTCTCCTGCCTGGAGACGTGTCCAGCACCGGTGGCCACAGGACCCAGAAGGGGGACGCCCGCCCCACACCGAGCGCCCCCAGCTGCCCAGCCGGCCTCTGGCTGCTGCCTGAGCATCCGCTGGGTGATGGGGAGGTGCTGACACTGGGAAGACTCCTCACGGGCAAGTTTCTGGGCAAGTGGCCGCCATAAAGGCCGAAAGATGAGACTCAAGGAAAGGGCCGCGGAGCCCCGCCCGCATCGGCCGGTGTGAGACCCCGTAATGTGCCCGTGACCTTGCACCCTCGCAACAGGCCCACAGCCCACATCCGCGCGGAGCTAAGCAAGCGCCTTTGCAAGAAACCCAGGCTGGGCTGCTGCGAGCCCATCTGGGCCCAGGTCCTGCTGCCGTTCCGGAACGGAACCCAAGGAAGCGTGTCCGAGAGGCCGCTGGGTTGGAAGGTTCCGGCTGAAGCCATCCAGTCTCCCACTCCA
>NW_006295736.1:898883-899137 GCF_000327345.1 Myotis davidii
CCAGCCCCTCCCCGACTCCCCATCCCCAGCGCCCCGAAAAATCACATCCCACTTTCAGTCCTGTTCTCCTCTCTGGTCTGCCATTTTATTATATATATATATTTTATTGATTTCAGAGAGGCCGCGCACCCTGGGCATATGAGCGCGCACGGGCACGCGCAGACAGGGTATGAGCACGGGACGCGCGCGCACCAGGCGGAAAGAGCTGGGGAGAACCCCGCGCCACCCCCTGCCCCGCTCGGAGCGCCCCACAG
>NW_006295736.1:899628-901443 GCF_000327345.1 Myotis davidii
ATAGAAACACCAATGATGAGAGAGAATCATGGGCCGGCTGCCTCCTGCACGCCCCCTACTGAGGATCAAGCCGCAACCCGGGCATGTGCCCCGACCAGAATCTAGTCAGGGACCCTTCCGTCCGCAGGCCAGCGCTCTATCCACAGAGTAAACTGGCCAGGGCTGGGTCTGCAATTCTAGAAGGAAATGTGAAGCCTGGCGTTTGGGAGGGAAGGTGACCAGCATGGTGGGGGCGGGGTGTCACATGACCAGGGAAGGCGCTTTGCCTGAAGGACAGCCCCAGGGGAGGTGGGCATGGTCCGCAGAGAGCCCAGCTCCTGCCGGCCTGGCCGACCCCGCAGAACTGGGCAGCCAGGGGCGCTGTGATGGGCGCCGTGACGTGTGCCACCACCTGCAGTGGAGCTGGGCTCTCCACCAGGGGAAGCTCTGGCCTCCGGGCATGATGGGAGGAAGGAAAGGCTGCCCAGATGGTGCTCGGGTCGGCTGAGGCCACCCCCCACCCCCCGTGGGGCGCAGTGGCCCAGCCCCGCCTGCCTCGATGCCCACCAGACCCGCCTGCCTCGATGCCCATGGGCGTGCGGCTCTAACCTGTGGTGCGTCCACGGTGCAGGCCTGCGTGGGCCTCACCCCCCCAGATTCAGATTGTCGATTCTGCTTGCAACTCCTGATGCCTGGCCCTGGAGTGCAGTCTGGGTGGCCGGGCGGCCTTTATGGCTAACATATGTGCGCATTCCAGCCCGGACTCACGGCATTCACCTCTCAGGCTCTGGCTGAGCACCGCCTGTCCGTTTCTGCGGGGGTGGGGGTGGGGGCGGGGGACAGCCGAGCCGCCACAACCTCCAGCCACAGACGACCACAGACGACCGGGAGCACCGTGCGGCTGGCTCCTCCCCAGAGACACTGGCTCCTGGCTTCCTCCCCCTCAGATGAGGCCTTAATCCAGGTGCCCATTCAGTCCTC
This sequence comes from Myotis davidii, assembly GCF_000327345.1. Lineage (NCBI taxonomy): Eukaryota > Metazoa > Chordata > Mammalia > Chiroptera > Vespertilionidae > Myotis > Myotis davidii. The sequence goes on from NW_006295736.1 coordinate 900,589, forward strand.
GTCTCGGCCCATTCAGCACTGCCCGCCTTTCTCATGGCCACTCGGGCGTTTGGTTTGCGGACACAGCCCCACCCCTGGGGCTGCAGGGCCCCCAGAACACACCTGAGTGGCCTTCTTGTCCGGTTCCCCAACATCTGGCACAGACAGGCGCAGGGCGTGGGGACGAGCTGAGCCAGGAGCAGGCTGTTCTGCCTGGGGCGCCTGTGCAAACGCCCTCCCAGACACCCTCCGCCTCCGGTCTGGCACGTGCCCAGAACCCCCCACTGGTCCTCTTTCCCGCCTCTCCCCATTCACTTCCTTCCCGCTGCCTCCAAAAAGTACAGAAAACGCACTTTCTGGGCAAAGTCAGCGTCCAGGGTGAGCTTCCGCCTCCCGCTCAGAACAGGAACGCAGAGCAGGGCAGGGATCAGTCACAGGGCACCCCTCAGTGACTAGGGCACCCTCCGTCCCGCCCCGGGGTCTGCCCGCTCCTCTCTTCCCCGCCCCCCCTCGGCCTTCCTGACTCTCGGCCTCCTGGAGCGCCTGTGCAAACGCCCTCCCAGAGTTGGTGAGGTCCAGTGGGCTCTGGACCAGCAGGAACCCGCAAGGTCAGGCTGTGAGCCCGATGCCCAGGCCGGCTGACCAGGCGACTCTCTGACCCTCTCCCACTTCTTTAAAAGGCACAACATTCAGACACCCCCTCCCCCCCAGTATTACTAATAAGTCACATCTGTGATTCACCTCCCAGACGGGGACAGATGGAGTGCGGCACCGGCAGGTGAGCTAGCAGTCAGGACGTGGGCTCAGGCCAGGCCCACTTCCCCAAACTCAAATCAGGGAACCCTGCCTGACTCCCAGCTCTGCCAGCCCCTCCCC
>NW_006295736.1:920706-923415 GCF_000327345.1 Myotis davidii
GTACAGAAAACGCACTTTCTGGGCAAAGTCAGCGTCCAGGGTGAGCTTCCGCCTCCCGCTCAGAACAGGAACGCAGAGCAGGGCAGGGATCAGTCACAGGGCACCCCTCAGTGACTAGGGCACCCTCCGTCCCGCCCCGGGGTCTGCCCGCTCCTCTCTTCCCCGCCCCCCCTCGGCCTTCCTGACTCTCGGCCTCCTGGATCTGGAGGAGGGAGGGCTGGTGGACATGGGGGCCCAGGAGGGTGAGGCAGGAGGGGCGTGGGGCTCCTGCCTCATGGACAGGGAGGCCTCGACCTCAGAGACAGAAGCAAACCCCACACTGCCCCCCGTCCCTGCCTCTGCCCCTCGGAGGCCAGAGCTCCGGGTTCCTCAGAAAAGGGACTGACCCTCGCCGCCCCCTCCCGGGAAAGCGCCTGGGGGGGGGGCGTGGGAACAGCGCAGATACCATCAGCTGGTGAATGGAAACCACAACTTCTCTGTCCAGAGGTGCCGGGCAGGGCCCTCCCCTCCCAGCCTCCGTCTCACTGCATCTCACACCCAGAGGCCACTGAGGTCCCAGAGCTGACCCCCCAGAGCTCCCCCACCCCTTCCCCCGTCCACTGGTCCGCTGCCCCCGACACAGCCCCGGACCGCGATGGACAAGCGAGCCAGGCTGTCCTGTCCTCACCTCAGAGCTGGGACGGGGTCGGGGCCCACGCCCGCCAGGCACCTCTGCCATCACGTCAGGCAGCGCACCCCAACAGGGTCAGCCAGCTCCTTGGGAGCTCGAGACCCTCTGCCCGCTCAGCGCCCCACCCGCTGGACAGAGGAGCGTCCGCTTCCTGGTTCCCTCCGCCTTTTCAACCCCCCGCCCCCCCATTTCAAATGCTACCATTTCACAGTGACCATTTCATAAGCAAAGCCACTAACTGTTTAAAGCTATAAATTAGGAAGGCTTTATTAACATGAGGGTTTTTTAAAATTTGTTCTTGTTAATCCTCACCAACGGTATTTTTCCCAGTGATTTTTTTTTCTTTTTTTAGAGAGAGTGTGGGAGAGGGAAGGAGTGAGAGAAACATGGATGTCTTTCCCGTAACTCGGAGGGAAATCTGCAGGGCGGTGAGGCCTGGGGACAGGCCTCGAGGGCCCGGGGAGGGCCATCCTGTGTCTGGGGACCAGCAGAGCGGGGCCTGGGAGGGGTGCAGTGAGGACACAGCCCCCCCCCGCCCCCGCCTGTGCTAGTGGCTCTGCCCCAAGGCCCCGCACCTGCAGGACCTGCTCGGAGGGGACGAGGACCGGGCAGAGAGCCGAGTCGCCAGTCGGGCCGCACCGACCTGGAGTTAACCGGTCCCCTTGGGCCAGACACTGCACCAGCCGGAGGTCACCCGAGGAGGCGGGGCCAGGGCACGGGATGCTCCGCCCCCGCCAGCAGCCTCTGGGGTCACTAGCAAAGGGGGTGCCAAGTCAGCACCGCCTCAGCGAGTCTGGGTGAGACGCCCACGTGCCCGCCAGGAGGTCCCACGGATGGAGGCAGGGCCCCCACTAGACACAGAACCGAACAGCACGGATTCTGAGGAGTTGGGTGTTTTCACCCGTTAACACGTCTTAGCTCCTCCTTCCGGGAGCTGTTTAAAAAGCTGCTTATGGTGCTGCCACTGTGCGTCTGCGTTCACGCTCGGGCGGGCATGACGGCTTGCTTATCATTTAAAAACCCTCCTATCGCCCTGGCCAGTGGCTCAGTGGTTAGAGCAGGGGTGGGCAAACTTTTTGACTCGAGGGCCACAATGGGTTCTTAAACTGGACCGGAGGGCCGGAACAAAAGCATGGATGGAGTGTTTGTGTGAACTAATATAAATTCAAAGTAAACATCATTACATAAAAGGGTACGGTCTTTTATTTCAATAGTTTTATTCATTTCAAACGGGCCAGACCCGGCCCGCGGGCCTTAGTTTGCCCACAGCTGGGTTAGAGTGTCGGCCCTCAGACCAAAGGGTCTTGGGCGCCCTTCCCAATCAAGGGCACCTGCCTGAGTGGCAAACTCTATCCCTGGCTCGGGGTGGGGCACGTGCAGAAGCAACCACTTTATGTGTCTCTCACATTGGTGTCTCTCTCTCTCTCTCTCTCTCTCTCTCTCTCTCTCTCTCTCTCTGCCAAAAATCAATAAAAACAAGTTTTTTAAATTTACATGAAGTAACCTGGGGTGAACATGACCAAAAGCAAATTTTTAAAGAACCCTCACATTCCTACAGCTTTCACAACTCACGGCTGTGAAAACAAGTGGTTTTGATTATGAAATGGACACTGTCAGTCACTGTACTTACACATTTCTTTTCTTCACGAGTGAGTCTGTGACCAGCCGACACGCTCACGCGGGTGCACACCAGCTGGTCCACCGTGGCAGGAGCGAGGGGAACCGTCACGGCCCGAGGGGAACCGCAGCAGATTCCCGGGAAGGAGCGGAGGAGAGGGAGTCCCCCCCGCGAGCCTGTCGGTGGGTCACATAGGCGTGTCCAAGGCGTGTCCGCTGTACCCAAATGAAAATGGCACACAGTCAGGGTCGGGGAGGGTTTTTATCTGGTTTCTGGGGCACAGAGTCTCAGGCCGAGTGTGGGGGGGCGGGCGGGCAGGAATCGGGGAGCTGTGGATGTGCACCCCCGGCCATGACTCACACCGAGGCGGGGAGTCAGAAAGCATCTGAGGGAAGCGGCACGGACACCCTGGTTTGGGTGG
>NW_006295736.1:923745-925751 GCF_000327345.1 Myotis davidii
CACCTTTGGAGGCGAAGGGCTGCTGCTCGGGCAGGTGGAGGGGTGCAAAGAGCCCTGGGGGCACCCGGCTGCTCCTGAGCAGACGCCCAGCCCAGCCCAGCTCCCGGCGTACCTTCCTGACAAGCCCAATTCAGTGCTTTTCTCCTTCTTTTCCCCTGAGGCTGTTTTGGCTGCAAGACAGACTGGAACAGAATAGCAGGGATTTGACACATAAAAGGACTATTAACGATGCGTCCAAGTTAATCTCGAGCCAGGAAGCCGTCTGGAGTTCAGCACCCAGGGAGCCAGCGGCTCAAAACACAGCCGACAGCCAAATCCCTGCTCTGCTTCCACCACAGGAGTTGGCGACACGTGTATACGTACATACACATACACACTGTGCTGTGCACACATGTGTGTACCTTGCAGCCATGTGTGGGTACACTTGCATGCACTTATACACAGCACACACGTGCACGCACAGGCATGTGTATAGATGCATGGGGACACGCATGCACATGCATGCACACACGTGCACACACATAAAGGGGGAGGCAGTAGGGGCACGTGAAGGGTGTGCTTGGATTCTCCCGAACTCCGGTTCCCTCTTTTATGGGATAAACCCACCGGCTGTACTTCGGCCAATCACCGAAGTTTTGTGCATTTTTGTACACACAGTGACAGCCTGTAGAATGCTCCGGAATTTCTTCACCGCAGCTCAATTTTGTAAGCACTGACTGACTTCTCTGCCAGCCAAACAGGGCACTCCAGGGCATTCGGAAATATCCGGAACGTTTTGAATCCTCACCCCGACTCCCAGTGGGAGGAGGTGAGGACACTGTATGGCGATGGCCAAGCCTCCAACCAGGAGTGATGCCACCCGAAACGCTGCGACGTGTGCACTCACGGCTGGGGAGGCACAGCCGCTGTCACAGGTGTGTCTGCGGAATTTTCCAGAGAGAGCCTGCCTGGAAGGGTGCCCGATTTCAGGAGGCTGGGTGCAGGAGGGAGTGAACGGTCCGCTGGGCATCCCCGGCCGGCCTGGCTGCCTGGCCACCTGGCCGGAGCCTCTGGACCACTCCCACCCACACGAGGATGGCAGGTGGGCTGTGCGGACCCTCTGCTCCCCTCCCCCACGGAGGCGCATGCTCCCACAGGCAAGGGCCAGCAGCTGTCCGTTCCCCGGCCCACAGGGCTCCCACACGAAGGGATAGCAACCCCAGCAAGCCCCGGCGGCCTCACAGCGGCGGACACTCCAGGTAACCCCGCCTGGTGACCCCCCACAGGTAACCCGCCAGGACGCTTCCCGCAGACGCTCTCTCCTTCTCTTAGCCGAGTGCAAGAGGCGAAGCCCCCTGCCGGCTCCCCTCCTTTCAGGATGACATGACTCCCCACAGAGGGCCCCACCCCCCACCCCAGACTCTGGGTGCCCCTTCCCCAGCAGTGCCTCCAGCCCGGCCGATGAGGGCAGAGAGAGGCCACCAGGGCTTCCTTCTAGGAAGTGGGGTGCACGCCCACCTGCCTTCGCCTGCTGGTGAAGTTAGACTGTTTCCTCGCTGGAAAGCCGGGGCCCAGTCGCCCCAACCCCACTCAGCAGGCGTCGTGTGCACAGAGGAAGGGCAGGGACAGGGTGGGGGTGGCCTCATGCCCGTCCGGCCTCTGTCCTGCCCACCGACAACCTTGTGGGGCCTCTGTGCACCCGGAGGGAAAGCTGAGCCCCCACATGGGGTCAGAGTTTGTGTCCAAGAACCGGGCAGGAGGGGGCTCTGCACAACCTCAGGGAGCCCCGCCCCAGGGAGCAGTTCGAGGGCCAGGGCTGGGGAAACCAGCCGGACTCCCCCGCAGCCCAGACGCCCCAGGGGAGCCCCAAGAGGGCGCGGTGACAACTTCCATTCACACAGACGATGTTCCTCGGCGTCCAGGCCCACGGTGGGCGCCTCCCAGTGAACACGCAGCCAGGGTCCCACACTCCTTATCACGGGCGACGGGCACGGGGGCCACGGAGGCGGGTCAGGACGAGGCATGAG
>NW_006295736.1:925833-927364 GCF_000327345.1 Myotis davidii
AGGCGGGGCCAGAGGACAGTCCCGCCAGCCAGGGAGACGGCCTTCCGGCCATCCCTCCCTCAGGCCTTGGTCAAGGTCAAGGGCATGACCCCTGGCCCCCTGACGTCAATCCCAGAGCCGGGGCCTCGTTAGCCTGCGGTTCTGAGGGCCTGCTGGGGACATCTGAGTACAGCGACTGCCTTCTGAGTCTGTGAGAGGCACATGGAGGGCAGCTCGGAAAGTGAACGGGTGGGGGAGGGGGGCACCTCACTCTCTTCCTCCAGAAGAGGAGAATCAGCCTCCAGAAGGTTCCAATGGGGGGTGGGGGTATGGGATGGTCTCCCATTGAGAAGATAGGGAGGCTCCAAGTGAGGTCACGCTTTGTCCAAGGTCGTGAGTGAGGTCATGCCTCATCCGAGGTCATGGTGAGGTCACGCCTCTTCCAAGGTCGTGAGTGAGGTCACTCCTCATGGAAGGGCTCACAGCTCCTCCCCAGCTCTTATCACATAGAAACACCAGAAGCCTCGTCCTTGGAGCTCAGATCTCAGTGAGGAGAGAGAGGAGCACAGGGTACCCCTGCCCACCCCCCTGACCCCAGACAACACAGAACAGGACCCTGGGTGGCAGGAAAGGCAGCGTGGGGCCGGGGTGCTCGGGTCCCTGCCCAGGGGGTCTGTCCGGGGGACGCAGAGGGACCGTCACACAAGCACAGCCATCAGGGGCCGTGAGCGCGTGCACAGACACGGTCAGAGGGCACCGCTCCCCCGGGGCCCGTGTTGGGGATTATTCCGATTTAAACGGGGGTGCGGAGGGTCGCTGCCACTCAGCTCGCCCAAACCTCACCACCTCCTTCTGTGAAAATCGCGGCCTCACAGGCAGCAAGGGCAAAGGGGGACCCGGGCAGCCTGGCTGCTGTGGAAATGGGGTGCACATGTACCCCACTTTTAGAAAATGAGGCTCAGGTGCTACGAGGTTTCCCCACGCAGCTCCAGCACAGGGCCCCCTTCCTTAGGGCGGGGATCCTGGACTCTCCTCGGGGAAGGGGGGCCCCAAGTACCAGGTCCCACCACTGTGGCTGCACCCCGCTCCTCAAGCCAGCAGGACCCAGCGCCCGGGGTGCCAAAGGCCTGGGGGCTCAGCCCCACCCTCCTCAGGAACGGGGGGGGGGCACTGCTTTTCCTGCAGCCAGGCCCCCGGCCCCGTGCCCAGCCCAGGCTGCATGGGCCTCGCTCCCTGCCTCAGGGTTTTCCCGTTTCCACCCCAAAACCCCTCAAAGCCCCACAGTTCTTCCTCAACCTGGCCACCCACTCTGTTCCCCGCGGGCTGCCCTCTGGGACCACAGGGACCCCCGATTTCTCCCTCCGCTCCGGCAGCACCCCCTGAGGAAGCGGGGCCCGGAGCCTCCTGGCCAGGGAGCCCTGTGAGGAGGGCGCAAGTGAGGTGCCCGCCCGCCCTCCACACCTGGCACCTCAGCAAACGCCCAGGAAGTCGGCGTCCTGGGCCAGTGGCTCCGGGCGGGGCAGGGCCCGGGCAGGCCTTCCCGCTGGAGACG
>NW_006295736.1:927467-929011 GCF_000327345.1 Myotis davidii
CGAGCCAGAGCGGGCCGGTCTGCTCCCCGAGACACGGAGAAGCAGGGCCAGCCGGGCAACTGCTCCCCGGATCACAGGCGCGGCAGCGGCTCCCAGACGGGACCATTCACCCCAAGTAGAGCCAAGCTCCAGAGACAGACCGGGCCTTTAGCCGAAAATAACACCAAGCAACCCGAAGGCTCTTTTTTTTTTTTTTTTTAAACAAAAGCCATTCTTCCCGCTTTCTCATCGCATTCATCACGGAGTTTACGCGATCTGTCAAAACCAGGGAGTCGGGGCCCCTCGCCCCTCCCCGGGGCCTGGCCGCTGCCGCAGGCTCCCTGCCCAGCGCGCAGACACCGGTAGACACGAGTGGACGCAGGCGGGACCCCATGACCAGGCTGGACGGCACACGTGAAGGGGCTTCGGAGAGTCTGTGCTCACGTCCGGGGGGAGCCCACGGAGCCGCCGAGCCCCTCAGCACCTGATGACACGCAGATGCATCCCCACGCGGCGAAGACCGTGCGGCTGGAGGGGACGGTCTGACACCTGCTGCCGCGGTGGGCCCTGGGGGCATGACGCTGAGGAAGCCAGCGGTCACAGGGAAGACACTGTGCAAGCCCACTGGCAGGAGGCCCCTAAAGCAGCCGATTCATCCGACAGAAAGGAGACGGTGGTGCCAGGGGCGGGGGCGGGGGGAGTGAGTGTGTGATGGGGACAGAGGCTCAGCTTTGCAGGAGGATGAGCTGTGGATGGACGTGGTAACGGCCACACAAAATCTGAGAGTACTTAGTGCCACCGAGCTGTGCACTTAAAAGTGATCAGGCCCGGCCGGTGCGGCTCAGTGGTTGAGCATCGACCTATGAACCAGGAGGTCAGGGTTCGATTCCCGGTCAGGGCACATGCCCGGTTGTGCGCTCAATCCCCCTGTGGGGTGTGCAGGAGGCAGCTGGTCCATGATTCTCTCTCATCATTGATGTTCCTATCTCTCTCTCCCTCTCCCTTCCTCTCTGAAATCAACAACAATATATTTGTTAAAATAAAAATGATTAAAATAGTGCATTTTACGTCACATGTATTTTGCCACAATCAGAAGTTTGTGTTTTTTGACCTCGAATGGCCTTCGACGTCCTCCAAGACATGCCTAGTCGGGCTCTTACCCCACGATGACCCGACAGGGCCGACCGCAGGCTGTGGTGACTGCAGGCCCAATGGTCACCGCGCCCTGGGCCGCACGTCCACGGCCAGGGCACCCATGTGCCGTTGTCCACACGCGTGAGCGCAGCTGTGACGGTGGGAGAGACTGTCCCAGCCGCGTCGACACCAAAAGGCACCAGATAGTGCACTTGCTCTCAGCTTGTAAACTGGACACAGAGCGTGCCCGGTGCAAGCGGGGGACACGCTGCGGGCAGCACCTCCTTCCTGCGTCCCTTCTCCATCTGCCCTGAGACTGCGCGAGCGCACGTAAATGACGAATCACTTTGTGGACAAGGTCAAAGGACAACTTAGGAGCAAAGACACGTCCATGATCTGAGACCCTCCTGCCCTGAGCACCCCCCCCCCCC
>NW_006295736.1:929054-931910 GCF_000327345.1 Myotis davidii
CCGTGGGATCAGACAGGACGCACTCGATGCTCCAGCAGGGCCCAGGACCCCATGGGGAGGGCCCAGAGCCATACGCTGGACAAACAGCCCAATCACACAAACCACACCCGCAGGGAGCGTGTGGCGAGTCCCGAGAGCCGGCCGTGTCCGGGGCTGCAGGGAGGGGACCACGGGGCAGTCACCGTGACAAAGGGCAGCTTTGCCCAGGTTTGTGGCTGCTGGGCCCGGCCGTCCCCTCCCAGCCGCCGCCTGAAGCCTGAACTGTACCTTTGATCCGTGTCCAGAATCATCCGTGGGGCGGGGGCGCTCAGGGAGGTGATGGATTACACGGAGCAGAGCGCCAGGCCCCAGTCAATGGGGCCCTTTTGTTCAGCTCCGGGAGGAATGTGTGCAGAACTCAGGCGCCCGCTAATGGCCCAGCCCGGCCCCAGGGCGAGCAGCCAGATGTGGGCCTGCTCCCCATCCAGCTGCGGTGAGAGAGGGGACACCCCCCAGCGGGGTCCAGGGCCCTCCTCTCTGTGTCTTCCAAACCTCAGACCTGGAGAGCCGGGGCCCGTGTTCACCACACTCGCGGGCGCTACCACACAGGAGGTGCGGCCCTGGACCCACCTGGAGGGTCCCCTGTGCAGGCGCAGCCTGGCCGGAGGGGAGCAGCCTTGCCGGAGGGGAGCAGCCTGGCCTAGAGGGGAGCAGCCTGGCCTGGAGGGGAGCAGCCTGGCCTGGAAGGGAGCAGCCTGGCCGGAGGGGAGGCTGGCAGCGGTGCCCAGAGTCTGATACACGTGAGAACAAGGCCGCTGCAGGGACACGTGGGGAGCTGTTCTCTCTCCCAGGACAGAGGAAGAGGAAGGCAGCAGCCTCCACGTGTGAATTAGAGCCCGGATTAGAGCTGTGGAGGAAGGAAGGGCTGTACAGGGAGGCACAGCCCCCCCACCCCCGGTGCCCCCCCTCCCGCCCCCAGGAAGCAGCTGCAGCAGGAACCTTGGACAGCTGTGGCCCGGGCTCCTCAAAACTTTGCCCAGACCGGGGATGGGGGGCGGGGGGGGACCTTGGAGACCCCTGGTCTTAGGAAGAAGTCCCAGCACTGCAGAGGGACCTGGGTTCCAATCGGGGACCCCACCCAGCACCGCACCCCCACACCCACTCGCAGCTCAGGTCCCTAGGTATTTAGGGGGTCCTCACCTTCTGTGGACGATGGCCAGGCCCAGGCTCTGTCCCCAGACACATCTGGGTTCCAACCCGACCTGGACCACCAGGCCTGGGACAGGCACGTTTTTAACTCAGCGAGTCTCTGCCCAATCCCAAGAAAAGGAGACAAAGCCACGCCTTGCAAGGCTGGGAGTGTCGGGTGATGCCCAGCAAGCCCCCAGGTCCGCGTGAGTGACCCCAGTCACAGGAAGGCCCTGTTGTTGCAAGGTGACTGAGCTGGGAGCAGGGGGTCCTGCTGCCTACCCAGGGGACATATTAGCAAAGGTGTATCTCCTGGAGGGGGTGGACTGCTCCCCCAGAGGGCCTTTCCATGGCCACTGACAGGGACACCAGACACATACATGCCTTTATTATTTATCCCATTTGGGACAAAATATATTGATTCCGGATCACTACCTTCTTTTTTTTTAATTAGCGTAACTCTTTAAAAGTCTAGGGGTGACCATGATGACCGTCAATCCCTCAGTGACACTTGTGGCATCTAACAGTGGCCACCTGCCTCCCCTGGCCCCTCCCTCCTGTCCAGCAGGGGTCTGGGGCACCAGTGGGTGGGGCTGGTAGGGAGCAAGGCGGTGGCAGGACATCACTGCTCCCACCTGAGCTCCCTGACTCACGGCAGCCAGGACGGCGGGAGGGTCGCACAGCAGCCAGAGCCAGAGGGCTGCCAGCCGCCCTCCTCTGTTCCCTGGCCTGTGAGAGGGGCCCCCACCAGTGCCGGGTAATGATGCCTTCAGATGAGGCCGATGGGATCTCCCCTCCAGGCCGCCCCCCCCCACCCCCCCAGCAAGACCACAGCCCAGGCACAGACTCTGACCCCGTGACCCTGAGCTCCCAGGGTCACATCTCCAAGTGGCTCCATTTGAAACCACGAGGTGCCAAAGCGACTTAGTAAAGGCCAGTCTGTTTGCATCCAGAGGCACCAGGGCCCGGCTTTTCCTTCCGCTGGGGATTTGTAAACAAAGAGTCCCAGGGCTCCGCCCGGGAGGCCTGCTGTGAGGACAGGATCCAGGCACCTGGGCAGGTGCAGGCCTCGCACCCACGTCCGGCCAATCCCAGGCACACGCCCCACTCCACGCTCTCTGCCTCAGTTTGCACGTCTGCAGAATGGATCTTAACCCCAACTACCCCCCAGGGTTGTCATTTGGATGAAACGAACGCAGGCAGAGCCCTCAGCACCAGCAAACACTCACCCACAGGCTGTGACTGTGTCTGAGGCCGGACTGGCTCTATTTCACAGGAGGGTCCCCACCCCCTTGTCCGAGGGCAGGACTGTCCAGAGCCCCAGGTTCCCCCTGAATTGCCTTTCTTAATACTCGTTGATTGATTTGCAAATAGAAGCTCCCAGGGCCCAAAGGCGGAAGACAAAACCTCCAGGACAAGCACATCCAGTTCCCAAGGCAGCAGCCACCCACCTCAGGCCGTCACAGCCCAAAGCCTCCGGAAGCACCCAGGCTTGCACCCGGCTCCCACACGGCACTGCAGTCGGGGTGAGCGCCCCACAGGTCCTGCCTCACGTCACTGCCAGGAGCCAAAGAGAAGCGGGGCCTCTGCCCCGGGATCAAAGCTGTGAGGGGCTGGGCGCCCTTGGGGCTGCGGCTGATCTAGGCAGCCCCCCGCCCCCGCCCCTCCGCCCAGGTGCTCCCGCCCACA
>NW_006295736.1:932696-934199 GCF_000327345.1 Myotis davidii
CCGAGGGGGCTGGGCCGGGGTCCCGTGCGCCCCAGGGGCCTCCCCGTGGGGGCCGGGGACTAGGGGACCCATGGAGCAGCCCTCCCGAGTGTCCCGGGCTGCCTCCCGCGTGGGCGGGCTGAGTGCTGGTTCCTGCACAACTTCCCTCCCTCGTCCCTTGTCCCTCCGGAGGACAGGGCTCAGAGTGGACGCTCCCTACCCGCTGGCAGCTTCCAGGCCCTTGGGGTCCTGCGAACATAAAGCCACGGGGACCCTCCCTGGCCCGGCCCCTGGAGGGAGGGAGGAGGCAAGACTTCAGGGGTCATGTGACTTCAAGGGCAGCATCCAGAGAGGCCAGGGGCAGACAGGGAAGGAGCCCAGGCAGAGGGATGCTCAGAGCAGTGGAGGCAGGTAGGTGCCGGCCTCCCCAAGACCCAGGGGCCCCACTCAGCTCTGTCTCAGTTTCCCCGTGGCAGAAATCTGGGGAGTGGGCAGCAGGCTCTCAGAGACACTCCAGTAAAGGCAGGCCCTTCTGCAGTGAGACTGCTCCCCTCCTGCACCCACACAGGATGCCGGGAAACCCCAGGACACCAGCAGGCTCTGTAGGAAAGCTCTCCACCCTGCACCGACCCTAGGGAGGCCGGAGGCCCCTGCCGTGCTGGGGGGTCGTTATGTCTAGAGACACGTGGCTCCCCCTGACTGGGCTGGCCATTCATTCGCCTTCCAGGGGCCCGGAGGAGGCAAGACGTCCCAGGGAAGGAGCCTCCAGGGGTGCGAAGGGCACAGCCAGCTGACCCCTGAGTGGGGCTGAGGCTGGTACCTTTCTCTGTGCCCTCTTTACTGAGAGGGAACCAGGTAGAAGTCCTTGGTAACTTGCCTGGCTGGCGGCGTGGCTCAGGTGGTTGAGCACCATCCCATGCACCAAGAGGTCACCTGTTCGACTCCCGGTCAGGGCATAGCACCAGGTTGCAGGCTCGATCCCCTGCAACCCAGGAGGCGGGGGCAGCCAATTGTGCCGGGAGCCAGTCCATCCTTGCTGTTTCAAGGGAACTGGTATATATGGCATGCTGTTCTTAATATATTTGCTCACCTTCTTGGCACTACGTGTTTTAACCAAGGTCACCTCTCCGAGAAAGGTTGTTTCCCCAGGTAGGGATTTTCCCCTGAAGTTAGGGAGGGAATAAAACCCCTTAACTAAGTGCCAGGCGGGTAATTAATCACTTTAACTACGAACAATCATGCTTAGCTACATAATCTTTACTCCCTGGAATGGAGATAAGAAACGCCCTAACCTTTGGAATAGAGATTGATAGGATTGGAATCAACTGATATAAATACAGATGTAACAAGACAACAGGACACAGAACCTAGAGACAGAACCTAGAGAGAACATGGAAAAAGATCCTGGAGAGAACCTACACACAGAACCTAGAGACAGAACCTAGAGACAGAACCTAGAGACAGAACTTAGAAGACAGAACCTAGACACAGAACCGAGACACAGAACCTACACATAAACTACAA
>NW_006295736.1:934724-937568 GCF_000327345.1 Myotis davidii
TAGTTAAAAAGTAATAATGAGGCAGCTTGCCCGAAGTCCCCCAGACGATCAGAGCAGGACACCTCCCCAGCCGCCCGCTCTGCCGCCCGCTCTGCACAGCTGGACCAACATACTCTTTGATGAAATACCTTCCCCTGCAGGACGGGCTTCAGGCCGACACCGCCCATCGCCCAGTACCACAGAACCTGCCACAAGGACAAGGTCGTCTGGGTGGAATGACTACGTGAACTTGAACTTCGTCGGGTATGAAACTGACAGGTTTGCCACAACCTCACAGCTGGAAAGCTGGGGCTCTTCACCCCCGTCAGGCCTCCGGCCTCTCCTAATCTCCCCTCGAAGGCCGCCCTGACGTCCCCTGCCGGCTGGGACACCTCATTTCTGGGACCACATCTCGCACGTTCACACAGCGCCTGGCCTCGCACTCCCCGCGTGTCCCGGGAGGGAGAAGGCACACTGGCCGTGTCCTCGCGCTGACCCAAGCGGAGCGCGGCCTCCGGGCTCCCCCAAGCGCAGACACCCACATCCGCCCCGTGGGAGGCTCCCGGGCCAGGCCTCCCCACTTCACAGGCCGCAACCATGAGTTTCCAAGAATTTAAACAAAAGCGGGGCCTGTGGCAATTATCTGGAAGAGGGAAAGCACATTTTTCCCATTCTTACCCGTCCCAGGTACCTCAAACCCGAAAACAAAGTCTCAGCGATGGAGCTGAAGGGAAGCAGCCCCTGCCAAGAGCCCTGAGCCTCCCGCAGGCGCAGGCGGAGGCGGACAGGGGGCCCCCTGTCTCCACCCCACCCCCCAGCGCTCCGCTCCTCCCAGCCAGGAGTGCGGGAGCCCTTGCTGGGAGCCTGTCACTGCACAACGATGGCCTCAGCGATGGCCAGGGTCGAACAGCTTCGTGTCCCAGGGTCTAAGGGAGTACGTGGGCCAGGACTTGGATCTGTTCCCCCTTTTTTTTCTGCCACTCAGCATTCTTTTCCCAAGAGCCGCTTAAGGAGGCAGCAGGAAGGTGGTGGGAGATGTGGCTTCCGGCTCCAGGGCAAAGAGTGTGAGCACCGCCTGTGGGTCCCTGAGACACCGTGTCCCCCCGCTGCCCCGGACACGTTGGCCGCTCCTCCCTGCCCTGCTCTCCCCAGACACGGCCTCAGTTCCCCCCAGGCCCATGCACCAGCCTCTGCAGAACGGGGGAGCCCTCAGCCTGGACGCAGTGACCTCTGGGCTGCCGACCGGATCCTGGGAAGAGGCTCCTAAAGGTGACAGTCATCCGAGCGGCCGTGCTGTCCCGGGGCCAGGCGGTCGGTCCTGATGGGAGACCCGAAGGGGTGACCTCACACCAGGCCCCTTCGCCCCGGGCCATCCCCACAGGAGGCTGCTGCCTGTGTCCGAAACGGGTCATCCCAGGGTATTCGGGCGCCCGTGAGGGAAGGTGAAGGCGCCGACTGCTACCACATGCGCAGCGACGAAAGCAACAGGGTTGTCGGTGGGGATTTAGGGTACAGGCGGCAGAGGAGGGGGGCCGTGCGGTCCATGCGCAGCTAATTCTCGTATTGTTACTGGCCAGTTACTGCAAGATTTTCCACATGAACAACTGTCAGCCGACTCTTGCTCCGTCCTGTACAACAACGTCTGACTTTTATCCCGAGGATATAACAGGAAAAATACGACCATTTTATCCACTGCATCTTATAAAATCAGACCAAGTACATTTGTACGCAGTATTTTATAACAACAGCAATCGAATCACAGATCGGTGACCGTCTGACTGCCGTGTCCTGGGGGTGCCGCTAACTGGCCATCCCACAGGAGGATGGTGGAGTCGGTGGCGGTCCGATCTGTGGGCTCCCGTTGTTCTCACGGGCACCTAACCCGGGGCCCGCGGAGGGGCGGTGCGTGGAGAGGGGGATTCCCGCACAGCGCCGGGGCACGTCCAGGGGACCGGGTCGCCCAGCACAGCCTGCGGGAGGGGAGCCCTCAGGCAGCACCCTCAGCCTCAGGCTGAGAACCTGTGTTCCCCGAGCTGGGGGGTGGGGGCTGGCCACCGCCCCAACAGGACTGGGACCGCGGCGAGCTTGGGTCCCCTGGCTGAGCACACAGTCCTCACAACCCGCGTGGTGTCCCCGTGGCCCCGGGATGCGACATTTCCCCACCAGAGAACAGAAGACGGAAGCAGCTACGCCAGGAGGCCAGGGCCTAGGGCAGTGGGCACGGAGCCCCTCCCGCCACACCCTCAGCCGTGTCCTGTCTGGTGCTCACAGCCCCACCTGCAGGGCCCCAGACAACCACGAGCTGGGCCAGAGGGCACCTGCACGGGGAAGCTGGGCTCCTGCCCTCACTGGGCCCAGGAGGCTGGGAAAGCCCTTTGCAAACCCGCTGCAATCCAGGCGGACATCTCGGAGGAGTCAGCGTGGAGAACCAGCCGCCGCGCTGAGGCCCGAGCGGGAATTGATCGCCGCCCGCTGGCTGCACAGAGTCCCAGCCACCACCGACGCCGCGCGTGGACGTGGAGGAGAGCCTGGGGCTCAGGTGCTAGAGGCCACGGAGGGGGCAGGAGGAGGAGGAGGGCTCCCCGGCCAGGGCCCCACCAGCACCTCTGCCTGAGGATCACAGGGGCCGCAGGGCGCCTCCTGGTATCTTTGGCCACTTCCCACCTGCGCCATGAATCAGAGGCCGTTAGGGACTGAACTGTGTCCCCCCAAATCCACATACTGGGGTCCTACCTCCGGAACCTCAGGACGGGCCGGGATTTAGAGACGGGGTGTTTGTAGGTGATGAACATGAGGCCCAGGCTCTGCCCTGACACTGAGCCCGGCCCGGGGCCCAGCGGCTCGCTGGAGGGGGGCCCGTGAGCC
>NW_006295736.1:937602-939557 GCF_000327345.1 Myotis davidii
AGCCCGGCCCTGGAGCCCTGCTCCCATGACCCGCGCTGGTCCCCGGGCAGGCGCCGGGCTGGGGGGACTGTCCAGTCTTCCCGCTTCCACACTGGACGCTGCAGAGAAATGACCGTCAGAGCAGCAGCCGCTGGCTGAGGCTGTGGTTTGCTGCGTTTTTGCACGTTAACAATCACGACTCTCGGGAGAATCACTCAGATGCTGCTCAGCAGCTTCCCACGGAGAACCGACACACCTCGCACACGGGCGAGGCGCTGGGGCCCGTCCTGGCCCGGCAGGGCCTGTCCTCCCGGCCTCCCCTCAGACATCCTGGTCCTAGGGGACCCCAACCCAGTCCCATCAGCCTTTGGCCCGGCCCCGGCCCTCACAGCTCAGAGCTCCCGCGCTTGAGGTGGGCTTTCCACCCCCTGGCACCTTCCTGCCTTCCATGCCCCGTGGCCTCTGCACGGAGCACCTGTTTCTAAGCCTCGGACCACAATTCTGGGCAACGACACCATTTTCTGCGGATGACGGGGTCCGGAGGGAGGAGGGGCGAGCCCGCAGCCACCAACCTGCAGGTGCCGGGCCCCTCTGCAGCCACTGGGAGCTCTGTGACCAGGAGCCGGAGCCTCCCTCAGTTCTGTACCCGAGTGGGTGTCCTCTGTGCACACCTGCAGCCCCCACACTCAGCGTGTCGGATGAAACGCCAGCTGTGCAGATGCCACCCGACAGCCACCAGGAGGGTCAGGGGGACGCTGGGAAGGCGCCCGCCACCTCTGAGCTGGGCATCCGCCTCCATGCCTGCTGAGCCCCTGCCGGGCCTGCCAGGGCCACGGGAAATTAGGGCCCTGAAAGGTAAGACCAGGGCCCTTTGAGCTGCTCTCCCCCCAACCCCCCGCTCACACACAGAGACACACGTTCCGGGATTATATATAAAATCGTGCTATTGTGCAACATAAGACTTCTCCTAGACATACCTTCCTTCGAAACGCGGGTGGCTTTTAAAAGTGCACATGCACCCTCTGGGGAACGCATCGGCTGCTCTTGGAGGCCTCTCCTTCCCCCCAAACCTCTGGCTCCAGGACGCCTCCAGTCAGCAACTGGGAGGCAGTACGAGGGCTGCTCGGGATGGCCCATGACCCCTCTGACCTCAGGCCCTGTGCTCTGTTGGTTCTGGTTCTGGTTCTGGTTCTGAAGTTTGAGAGCGCCCTTCAGGCTGACCTGTGGCTGACCTACGATGAAGATACAGCCAGATGGTTTCCCTCCGACCCTGCGTCTCCCTGCAGAGCTGAGGGGCCCTGCACCCCCAAATGGCACCCCCGTCTCCTCGTAACAATGAGCTCCCTGGGGTACGGCCTGGAGCCAGCAGGGCGCCTGGAGGTGAGATCCTAGCATGGCCAGCGATTTGCTGTGCGGCTTGGCAAGGTAAGCAACCTCTCTGTGCCTCTGCCTCTTCCTGGCTGGTTTAAGGGCTCAGCACTGAGCCAGCCAATCAGCACGTGCCCCGTGCTGGGCTGCCAGCCAATCCCAGCCCTGAGGGCAATGTTGGCCCTCGCCACTCTCCTGGGGCTGGAATGTGACCCGTGCTCAGGGGAGCCCCAGTCAGCCGAGCAGCAGAGATCCTGGGGCAGAGGCCCGGCTCCTGGAGGCCCGAGCCTGTCCCTGGGCCCCCCTCCCCGCTGGGCCCCTCCCCATGCAGAGCCAGGCCTGGGAGCGGAATGGGGGCCTGCCTTCCGCACAGCCCTGCTGGGGGAGGGGCCGCAGAGGATCCTGGCCAAGCTCCGCATTCCAGGCCGAATTCCAGCCCAGGAATGTGCTGCCTGGGGCCTGCCTGTTCTGTCCTGGCGGCCCAGGAGGTGTGTGGGCCTGAGAGCTGAGCTCTGTCACCTGGAGCTTCATCAGGAGCCCCCTTTCTGCCTCACTGGGGGGGTGGGGGAGAGCCTGTGTGTGTGTGGGGGGGGGTAGGCGGGGGCAAG
>NW_006295736.1:939648-942434 GCF_000327345.1 Myotis davidii
GGGCAGGGAAGAATCTGGGTGAATTAGGAATCTGATGCCCAGGGTCCTGGGGGAAGGCCAGCCGCTGGGACCAGCTCACTGCTCCCCCGCAGAACGGTGGCCTGACCGGAAGTGGGGGTCACAGGGAGTGGGGCTCACAGCTGCAGACTGTTGTGCGGCCTGAGAGCAGCCTGAACACGGGGCGAGAGACAGCACGTCCGGGCCAGAAAGGAGGCTTGGAAGGAGCCGCACTCAACTCCGCTCCCCGAAAAGGGCAGAAGAGTCCCCATGTGCCCCTCACTGAGCCCCCAGGAATCTCCTCTGGTGCCCAGGCCCCCACACTCACTCATTACTCCCTCACTCAGCCCCAGAGGGAACCATTGGGCCAGTTTGCTCAGAGGCTGCCAAACAGCACCCAAGAAACCCCAGCCCTCGGGGGGAGCCCTGAAAAAACCCAACCCCCCAGGGTGGAACCCTGAGACACCACAGCGCCCCATGGTTTCACCCCAAATCCCCAGGCCCACAGGATTACAGCCATAGAAACCGCCGGGATCCCGCAGGCCATACTCTGAGAAACAGCAGGATCCCCAGGGTTGCACCCCAAGAACTACCAGGACCTCCAGGGTTTCTGAGCACGTGCAAGTGTGAGTGTGCATGACTCATGTCCAATATGTGTGTGTGAACAGACGTGCATGTGCACACCCACACACACCTGCATTCAGAAACAAAGGCGTGCACCTGTAGACAAAGGCAGAGTGGCCACGGGACCCGCGTTCCTGGGGAGACCAGGCACTGCCCCGACTCCCTTCTCTCTGGCCCGGGGACTTCCAGTCACTGGGCCGGGCCTGGAGTGGTCCCTCCTCCCTCCCACAGTCGCTGGGGGAGGAGCTGGTGGCCCAGGGCCTCCAGCGCTGGCTCCCTTTGTGAGCGCCTGGGGCAGACTTAGAAAACTATAAAAACAAACTCTTCCAAGTTCCAAAGTCTCAGAAGGAAAGCCATCGAGCCGCCCGTGCACCACCTCCGCCTCCGGGGAAAGGACAGCCCCCACCCCCGTGGCCCCTCCCACGCAGCTAGCTCACCACCCACCTCCCTCCTTGGCCCATTTCCCCGATTCCAACCACATTCCGACCAAGTTTCTCCTGTGACTCAGGAAGGACCTTGGCAATAGATTTCGGGTCCAAGTCCAAGGCCAGGCACCAAGGCCAGTGTCTGTTTAGTTTCCACCGTCTCCCCCTCAGCCACTGCTCCTCCCATTTTATATGAGAAGCTCACTCCCAGCGCAGAGAAAACCGGAGGGAACAGCCAGCACGTGCCGCACACTCCCCCCGCCCCCCCTCGACCACCCCTCCCCCCAACCCTGGTAGGACGCCAGCTGGGCCTCTGTTTTCCTGGTGGCTCTCAGGCCTGAGCTCTGATAAAGTGGCCCAGCCGGTCCAGTGTCCCCCATTGCCCACAGGCCGCGGCCTGACCCTGGTGGCTGTCGGCACTTCACCGTCCCGTCCCTGTCACCCTCACCACAGCGTGCCTCCTGGAGGGCTGCTTCAGGGCCTGTGCAGGAAGGAGGGTGCAGCCAGAGGGACTGCGGGGCAGTGAGCAGTGTCATTCTGATGCCCTGCCTGGCCCAGGACTCCCCCTGGGGCGCCAGGCTGCTCCGGGCCGGACCTGGTCCGCCTCCGCCTCCTGTTGGTGGCCTCGCTCGGGGCCGGCATGGGCCACCTTGGGGTCCGTAGTGACGGGGATACCTCGCTGCCTGTGCGAGCAGAGCCTGCGCTTGCGGAAATTGGGATTGTGGCATGGAGGCATTTGTTACCTCCAGCCCAGTGTGAGTCCGGGGCTGGCCCGAGGTCACACTGTAGGATGGGGGCCCAGGGACGGCTTCATCCACGGACAGAACCGCGGACAGGCCCGGAAACCACTCACTCAGCGCTAACTCCTTCAGCACCGGCCGAGCTCAGAGCTGTGTCAGCTCTGCCAGGTGCTCACTGCCCAGAGGGAAGCAAAATAGGTACAAAATACAGGGGGCCTTGACTTACGAGTGTCCCGACTAACGAGTTTTTTGAGATACCAGCTGTCTCTCAGCCGATTTTTTGCATTGAGTTGATAGCGTAATTTGAGTTAATGAGCCCCTTAGCGAGCTCGGTCTCAGAACGAATTAAACTTGTAAGTCAAGGCCCCACTGTAACTGAACAAGTGGACCCACTCCCACCCTGGAGGAACCCAGAGCCTGGGCCCCCAACCGCCTCACTCCCAGAGCCGCTGGTGCAAAGCCGACGCCTGACTTTGATTCCTCGGCCACACTGTGTGACCCCACCGGGGCCATGAGCTCTCCTGGCTCCCAGAGAGGAGCTGCCCTGGAGGCCTGGCCGGGAGGTGCTGGCCGCTGGGAGGGCAGGACTCCTGGCCGGGGCTCCCGCGGCCCGGCCTGTTTCAGCCTAAAGCCTCAGGCACCCCACTGAGGCTCAGTGAGAACCTCCGCCCGCCTCCGGGTACCGCACTGCGGATGGCGTTCATGCTGTTAATCATATTTAAGCCAAAAATGCGCCCTAGCCCCAGTGTGTCCCCCAGCCCCCCATCCGTCAGGGAGACACCAGGAATGAGATGGCAACACTGTAAACAGTCGCAGGAGCCAGGCCTCTAAAATAGACTGGAAATTACAGGACGCCAGTGGGACCCAAGGAAGCCTGAGGTTCCCATGCCCAGGCCTGCTGGGGGTGTGGGAGTGAGGAGCCCAGCTCCCCCGTGTTCGGGAGGATCGGGGGGGTACCCAGTCCCGGGCCTCAGGGAAAACCCAAGCTGGGTGCCTGGGT
>NW_006295736.1:942712-980340 GCF_000327345.1 Myotis davidii
CTCTCAGGCCTTGCGTTTGGCAGCGGAATGGCAGTGGGAGGCGGCTCCCACGGTGGGACGGTGGTTGTTTGTGGGGACGGCGTGGGCACTGGGAGGGCCACAGGTGGCTGGGAGGCGGTTATGGGGGCGCGTCCACACCGTGGTAATTCGCTGGGCGTGGGAGCCCTTTGCTGTGTGTTCCCGGAGGCACCGTGGAGGGAGGAGCGAGGCCGTAAACCCGTTAACGGTATCGACACTGACTAATGTTACCGAACGTTTACTAGGTGGAAAGCCAGGGGAAAACAAACTTTTAAAAGTGTGTAAGCCATTTGGGGGTTTTTCCATTTTATAGACGTAACTGACCAGGTTACGGTGTACGCGCAGGGTTAGGGGCACGGCATGGCGACCCGACTCACATGCGCCGTGAGATGTGACCACAGAAGCCCGTCGGCCCCGATGGCGGGAGAAAACGGAAAAGAAACGATACCCATATTCTTTGTTCTGCGGCCACGTTCCGTGACAGAGCATCACCAAGGTTGCCACGGTCACCGCCCACTGTGCCCGACTCCTCCATCTCGGCCCCGGAGCGGTGCCCTCCGACCCCTTCTCCCATGGTGCCTGCCCGCCCCTTCCTCTTGCAGCCACGGCTCTGCTCCTGTGTCTGTGCGCGTGGTGCTGGGTGTGCTTTCCAAGGTCTCACGTGTGAGAGGCCACGCAGTGGTGTCTTTCTCCGCTGGCTTCTCCCTGAGCGTGACCCCCTCAGGCCCCTCCACGGCCAGCATGGTGAGACTTCACTCTCTTTACGGCCGAGTCGCGTTCCATTGTAGATGAACACGCCCATCCACTTTGGCGCCATCCCATCACCCGTGGGTGGACACCGAGATGTTCCCACGTCTTGGCCACGGTGAAGAACGTCACAGCTGGGGTGCAGATGTGGGGGCGCGTGCATTTTTGGGTTAGTGTTTTCTTTCCTCAGATACACCCAGAAGGGAATCGCAGGTCAGATGGTGGTTCTATTTTTAACTTTTGAGGAACCTCACACTGTTTGCATAGTGGCCGCAGCAGCAGCATTTGCATTTTGCTGACATTCACAGGGTGGGAAGTGGGGTCACCCATCCCCCCCAACCCTGCCGCCCCCCCGCCCCCCGCCTGTGGGCCTCCTGAACCAGGCCAAGCGCGGGTCAGACGACGGGCGCGCAGCATTGACCGCTCACTCCCTGGCCCTCACGGAGCCGGGACGCTGTTGGAAGCTCTCTCCTCCTTACTGTACAGACTTCAGCCTCCACTGTATTGAGCCAGCAACACCCCGAACAGATCCGGTGCCTTTAAGACGTGTGGAGCGCAGGCCCGAGGCGGTCACAGCAGGTGGCACCTGCCGAGCCAGCCCACCTGCAGCTGCCCGCCCGCCCTCCGGCTCCCGATCGCTCTCTCGGGTTTGCTATTCTGAGCCTGGCCCCGACGCTTCCCGCTTCCCGTCAGCAGCATGCAAAGCGAGGCTGCCTCCGCCGGGCACAAGGACAGCCTGCCGGTCAGCAGTGACGCAACGGCCCAGGGGCAGCGCTCAGCCTCCTGCCTGTGCCTTCTGCGTCCTGTGACAGCCGGCGTTGCCCTGCACGCTCCCCAAGGCCCTGGGCCGGGTCAGGTGAAAGGTAGAGGTGACAAAGCAGCCAGCGCCAGGCTGCAGAGGGTCGTAAGCCCAGTTACTGCGTCCCCTCCTCCCCAGGGACTCTGCCGGCCCTCCAGCAGCCCTCACACCTGCCAGGAGGCCCTACGCTCCCTGGAGAAAGCTCACAGGTACAGCATCATTGCGGGGAGACCCAGGGGTGTGAGGATGGACACAGGCCCCCAAGTGACTGGGAAGAGCAGAGCCACCAGGAGCAGCCACCCCGCCATCCCCACCCCACCTCACCCAGGCCCCATCTGCCCCCAGCCCAGTCCCCAGGGCCACATCTGTGCTGAGTGACATGTGCCCTGTGAAAAGCCATGAAGCTAGCTGTCCCGGGATTGACAGGTGCTCTCAACACGTCCGCATGAAGAGCGAGGCCACCCGGCTGGCCTGGGACGGCCGCCTGCGAGGCTCCGTCCGGCTGTTTAAACAAACTCGAAGGGTGGGTCGGAGGGCCCGGTGACAGAGGCCAGGGTGGCCTGTCCCCACCTGGAAAGGCCCAGGAAGGGAGGTCACCGGGAAGGGGGTGAAGGGCAGGGTGTGCCCATGCGGGGACCACCTCCTGGACCCTCCGAGCAGGAGCGGGAGTGATGGATGCTCCCGGGGCAGAGACACCTCATGGAGAAGGTCTGTGCGAGAGGGTCAGGGTGGAGTCAGCAGCCACCCTGAGTCCGTGAGGCCTGAGGGCTGTGACCTGGAGCCCGCAACTCCCAGCACTGGGCAGTCCTGCCAGGAGCAGGTCACTGCAGGTGGATTCGTGGGGGCAGAGCCATCAACTCCTCCCCCCAATGCCACTGCCCCTCCCCCCGAGGCCCAGCCAGAGTCACCAGGGCCGGCCCATCATGCCCAGGGATGACCTCTCCACTCCCTGTGCCCTCACTGCTCACTGGGGGACTTGGAAGGCACTGGACACAGGACAGGGAGTGAAAGTCAGTGACGTTAGTAGTGGTGACACGGGCAGAAGTGCGCGAGGTGGACGTGAGTGACGCTGGAGGGGACTGTGGGAAGGAAGGGGGACCAGAGGCCTGCGAGGTCCCCAGCCTCTGTGCACTGATGTGGTGACACAGCCACTCACTTCTGTGTGTGCTGCACGGGGACAGCACAGCCGCACGCCACAGGGAACCACACAGGCCCACCTGGGACTCCCCACAGATGCCTCGCGTGTCCACACATCCTGGCTTCCTAACCCGCCGTTGGAGGCGAGGAAACATTGTAACCAGCACAGACGGTGCCGGCTTTAGCTCCGTGCGCTGTTTCATCCTCTAAGTCTCTGGCCCATGGCACAGGTGCTAGGGATGTTCGTGTCCTCCCTCCGGCAGTGACTGTGGGGCTGCTGGAGCGCCTGCTCCCCGTTTCCTGGTTGTTTAAACGCTGGGTTGGGTGTTCCCGGGCTCCAGACCCACAGCCCAGGGGATAGCAGTCCAGTTCAAACCCTCTTCTCGTGGAAGAAGGCACCCCTGACCTGGCTGTTAGTCCACCTTCAAAGCCGTTTTTCTTCTCACGTGCCAGCACCCAGTCCTCGTTGGTCCCCCTCACACTGACATCGGAGAGACTGAGTATTGAATGTGAGCCCCAGTGGACCGCGACACCCAGGGTTCAGCCGGGACGCAGACCCGCGCGGGCTGCCTGAGCGGGCGCTGCGGGCCAGACCCACGCTGTGCACTCAGCGCTCACGCCCGCCTTCACATGCGAGGCTGAGGCTCAGGCGGCACCAGACCCATTTCACAGAGCGACTGAAACACGAAATGTTAAGACAAATGGCGTCATTGTTTGCCTACATCTTTTATACGTAGTTTTGAACAGTTACCGAGGGCTGTTTTGGATCTTACTTTAAAAGATAGGCTGGTTTGTATTATATGCAAGTAGAAAATTTGACTTTTTCCAAGAGTAACCCATAAATTTTTAAATCATCTTTCACTCGTATTAAACATGTGGTTTTTGCATCGCCAAGAATGTCAGGATAGTTTATGACGTTCAGAAACCCACAGTGCTGGTCGTTACTTAAAACGCAGGTGCGGCATGGGGGGAGTGTTCTGCCCGAGTTGCTGTTCTTGGATATTTCGATACAGAAAGCTTGTAAGTAGAAAAGCAGAACTTTGTCCTTGAGTCTTACACTATGATTTTCTGTCTCATTTGTGATGGTTTTAACATTGCATATTATTAGTTCTTCATTAAATCGTTAAAAATTTACGTCTTCGATATTTGCTCCCCTCCTGTGGCAGAGGGAGCGAGGGAACCTGGAATGGTGAGGTGTGGCAGGTTGAAAAGCGCGGCTGGGCGAACCGGAACGTTCTGGAAGCCGTGGCTGGAGGGGAGAGCCCGGTGGAATTCCTGAAGGCCCACTGGGTACACGGGGAACCCACTGGGCACTGCACTGGTGAGGACACACCGCCCTCTGGGCACGCTGATCTGCCTGGCGCCCTACGCCGGCCACCTGGGTGGTGATGTGCTGACCACCTGCTGCCAAGGCCACCCCCACATGCACCCGACGACCTCATCCACTCTCAGGGCTGCAACTGTCATCTACCAGCCATGGGTACCCCAAAGGGTACCCCAGCCCAGGCTCTTCCTGAACCTAGGTCCCCGAGGCACCTTCACCAGGGACCAACCCAGTGCCCTGGCTCAGACCTACGGCTCCTCATATCTGCGTCCCCGCAGGCCCTGTCTTCCCAGCAGGCCAGGCTGGCGCGATCCATATGCTTGCCTTCGGGGCCTCTGCGACCCCTCCATAGGCCATGAGTTTTGTTCTGTTGATTTCATGTCCTAGATTCCTCTCCAAACCCTCCATCTTCTCGGTTCCGCCACCTGCCTCAGTTCAGCCGGTCTGGCTATCTCCCGCCACATCTTTAAAATATATTTTAATTGATTTCAGAGAGATGAGAAGGGAAAGGGAGAGAGAGAAACATCAATGAGAGAATCATTGATCGCCTGCCTCCTGCACGCCCCACACTGGGGATCGAGCCTGCAACCACTCAACCACTGAGCCACGCCAGCCAGGCTCGCCCACATTTCTTAGAAAGCGCCCTGAACAGGCTCGGCCCTTCCCGTGGGGGAGCTGGTCTCGGACGCTCTGTGGGGACAGGTGACCCCGGCACCCTGGGCTCCAAGGTTATCCCCGAGGTTGGGGTTCCAGAGAAGGTTCCGGTGAGAATTTTCTCGCAGACACCACTGGGTTGAGTCCCAGGCACATCCCTGCCATATGGAGTTCTGCACTGAAAAGTTCACAGTGTGTCTTGTAAAACCGTGTGGAATGCACGCCGACTATAAGGAGCAATAAACCGCCCCCCGGACTGCGTTCCCAGAAATGCTTGGTCTCCACCATCAGAGGCGCCTGCTTTTTGTTGTCAGAGCTTCAGGTCTGCGTGCGTGGGTCTCCTCCGCTGAGGCGCTGGGAAAGGGGGACCAGAGTCGTCAGCCGAGAACCATAACTGCCGGCTCTGCTCTGAGGCCACGGCCCCTGCTCCTCGGGGCTCCCTCAGCCCTCAGCGGGGGCCTCGGCTTTGTATCCTGTCATTACCTCCTGGTCTTCACCCTCATGTTAGTACCAAGTTGCAACTTCACTTCCCCTGAGAAAGGAGCGTAGCCCTCTGCTGCGCCCTCTCCACGCCGCTGTTCCCATCTCATTCAGACCCCCTGCTCTCAGGCTGGGAGAACGTCACTCTTCCTTTGTGTCCCCTTGGCACCCCGACTTTCTTCTGCCAACTCAGCTCCCAAGCCACCCACAGTGCGATCTTCCTGAGACTCACGCGGTGGGGAGCTCTGACGAGTGAGGGTTCTTACGCGTGCAATGTGTGCACATATGAATGCCCACATGCACGAACACATGTGAATGCATACGTATCCGCACACAGTGTGTACACACATGTGTATGTATGCGCATGTGTACGGAGGCACACGCACACACACACGCATGCGTGTACATTACTTACCCAGGGAGAGAATGGCTGTGTTGAGCTGGGCTTTGCTATGAGCAGTGAAGTACTCAGAGTCACACACACCTAAAGGTTCTAAACACCCTGAGGGGCTGGGCGGAGGCTCGTTGCCTCTGAAACGGAGTCGGGTTTGTGCTGCAGCCGAGCTCGCCACCCCACGGGGGCAAGTTCAAGTCAGGGCCCTGCCGGAGCAGACGGTGAGGGGCCACGGCGGGGCCCCAGCTGAGAGGAGAGGCCCTGCCCATCTCGGGGAACAGCTGCTTAGCACCCTGAGGGGAGGTGCTGAGGAACGACCGACGTGCTCCTGACAGCGGGTGGCATCTGCCACAGCCACGGGCACTCCCTTTGTGGCTAAGGAAGGGCCTCTCACCCAGAGCTCTCGCCTCCTTCCTTATCTCCTGGAGGCGCCGTGAGAGCTGGGGCCAAGGGTCGATGTGGGGTGGCCGCCGTCCCGAGGCCCCAGGCAGCTTCCACACAGACATCCTGTCACTGCCCACAGCTCTGACCGCCTTTGACCTTGCTGTGAACTTGCAGTGAGGGCCTCTCCCCAGTGGCCGGGCCCCTGTAAACACTCAGGATGATCATAATGACAAGAACCGTGGTGGCTGCGGCAGGAGGCGGCCAGACCCCAGACTCACTGGGGACTGTAGGACGCCGGGTCCCGGGCTCGCGGGAACGGAGAGTTCATCAATCAGGATAATTAGGTGCTGCTCCGAGTATGTGGGATTCTTTGTCAGCGTGCGCAGCGTTTATGGGAAGCAGGACGATGGCCGACCACCCTGGCCACACACACAGAACTCAGGGCATGGACCTGGCACGGCGCCTCCTTCCCATGCCCCCCCCCCCTGAGCCTGGCCCCCCTGGACCACACATCCCTGTCCGTCCTCCCTGCATGCAGGTGGGAACGGCAGCCAGGACGCCGCTGGTGGGGAAGGCTCCCCTGGAGATGCAGGCCCAGAGCTAGACTTTGGGAAGGAGAGGCTAACACATCAGTGTCACCCTGGGTCGGGGCCAGGATGAGCTCCCCACGGCGTCACCTCCATCCTCACGGCCAGAGAAGGAACCTGGGAGCCTGGGCGTGAACCACAACCCCAGTCTCCACAGGCCCGTGGGTCAGTCAGGCCGGGCTCTGCTGCTGTAACAAACATCCCCGAATCTCAGGGCTTGTTTCCATGCAGGCGAGGCCCCGTGCGGCCCGTGGCTGTGCAGGCAGCCACGCCTGTGTGTTTCCCAGCCCTTGGGCCGCTCCTGCATCCTGCTTGCCATCTCCACGGAGGTGGCCTGTGCCTTTCCACAGGGCAGACAAGTTCATGGAAGCCGCCCCCCAACACCCCCACCCCCCGTACACACGCATTCCAGCTGCGCCCAGGACGGCTCTGCTCTTCCGGGCACACTCAGGGCCCGCCCCTCAGCTGCCAGAGGCCTGGAGATGGGGGGCCACTGTGTGTCTGCAGGCAGTCACTGGGTCCTTCCACTTCCCACAGCACCCCAGTGGCCCCGGCGTGGCCCCTCACCGTCTGCTCCATTGGGGCCCCGACTCGAACTTGCTCAGTGCAGCTGGGAAGTCCAGCAGAAACCAGCCAAGCCCACAAGGCCCTGCCCCAGGGCCCCGCCAGTGGTGGGGGTGAGGTCATCAGGCCTCCTGTAGCCTGAAACTTGGACACAGCAAGTCTCTGCCCCCGGATAAAACCCAAACCTCCCTCCCTGCCCTTCCTGTGCCCTAGCGGCCAAGGGCCGAGTCAGCCTGTGGACAGGATGGGAGCTAGGACCCAGGTGCCCGTGGTGACTTTAGGATCAATCGGAGGGCCCACCGCAGAGCCCAGCTGCAGAGTGAGGCCGACAGGAATCCCCCCCATGCACCCGTCAGAGGGGGAGGTTAGCACCAACGCAGGTGGTCAGGGCCCCATGGCCAGCCCTGGTCAGCTCAGAGCGGCGGGTGTCCTGACCATGACCTTGGAGTCTGGCCCGTCCAGACCCTCTGGCTCTGAGATTGGAGCTGGGAGAAGGGGAGGATGGCGGGAGCGACGGAGGACCACGCCCCAGGCAGCGGGGGCACCGCCCCAGTGAGGCGCACGGCGCTGGGATCACCCTCAGAAGCAGGTGAGCCCTGTGAGGCCGTGTGCCCGGCACACCCCCCTGCCCAGCTCGCAATAATGGCCACAAACTGCCCAGAAGGGGGGCCCAAACAAGGAACTTTAACAACAGGGTTGATCTTGAAGGAACCCTAAGCCCTGACTCCTTTGGGGCTGGACCCCGATGCCATTATGGGGACACGTTCGTATGTGAGTAAAAGGCTAGGATGGCTACCTCCTGGGCCCTGGTACCAGACATTCGTTAGACGTGATCCTAGCTGTTGCTTGGAGGTATGATTTAGACGAGATTAAGTGGAGATCAGTGGACTTTCAGTAAATATAGCAGATTACGCTCACAGTGTGTGGGCCTCACCTCACCAGTCCAAGGGCTCCCGGGAAAGGCTGGCCTCCCTGAGCAGGAGGGGGCAGCTCCAGAGCTTTGGACATTGACTGCCCTGGGTCTCCAGCCTGCAGATGCGGGCCTGGCGCGCACACTCCACGCCTGTGAGAGCCGGTTCCCCCAGGTATCGCTCGCTCTCCCCTCACTCCCTCTCTGCCCCACTGGCTCCGTTTCTCTGAAGACACCCGATAGCTCAGCTCATAACATGTGAGCTGACACAGAACCGTTTTGTTCAGAAACCAGTGGGAAGAGCCCCATGTGACAAGGGCCCCTCTGAGCTGCTGCGCAGACAGGACAGGCCCCTCCTGGCCTCAGGCCGTGTCTGCAGGACGCCGACGTGCCCCTCCTGGACGCAGAGCTGCTGTGGACCTGCCCTCAGTCCGCGAAACACACCACGCAGGAGACCCCAGGCCCACGCCGAGCCCCCCGTCGAGGCTGTGCTGCGCACCCCAATACACGCATTGCCGGAGGCGGCACGAACATTCTTCTGACGTCACCTCGGGTATGGATCACGCTGCAGACGGGAAGCCGCATTGTTCTCACTGACTTGGGCCTCATGGAACACTCCCTGTTACCGGGTTACACATGGGTGTTACGCCAACAGTGGGCTTTGACGGATGTGTAATCAAGAATCAAATAAAGATGCCCGGCCGGTGTGGCTCATTTGGTTGCGCATTGACCTATGAACCTAGAGGTCACAGTTTGACTGCCCGTCAGGGTACAGGCCCTGGCTTGAAGGCACGATCCCCAGTGTGGGGCATGTAGGAGGCAGCTGATCAATTGTTGATGTTTCTCTCTCTCCCTCTCTCTTCCCATTTCTCTAAAAAAAAAAAATCAATAAAAAAAGCTTAAAAAAAAGAATCAAATAAAGAGAAAGTTACAGCACAGAGTCACCTACTGGTGAAGTGGTGGGATTTGGTGCCAGACAAAACCGGGTGCTCCCTCGGCTCGTTTCCTGGTGTGTCTGCCTTGGTTTCCTCACGGTGACTAGACCTGCCTACTTCGTGGCTGGTTAGAATGTTAAATGACCAAAGGAGATGGGGGAGGTAAAATGGCCCATGGAGCCAGTGACCGCAGATGTCAGCCCCTCTGAGGGTGTCAGCGGGAGGTCAGACCCAGCGGGACTGGGGGCAGCAGGAAGCATGACCCCTGAGCGCTAAGGCTTCCCACCTTCCCACCTAGGCCAGCTGGCACCACAGCTGCTGCTGGCTCTGTTTTTACCGGGACACCTGCTGTTTTACCATGAAGCCAGCGCTGAGCTCAACCATGCCGAGCCCCCCTTGCCCAACTGAACATCAGCCAGACGCTCGCCCAGAGCCAGGTGGAGGCGGTCTGGCCGGATGGCGAAGGGCTAAGCCGATTACCGCACGGCGATGCCGGTTAGGGAAGACGTACTGTCCCCATTAGCGGCGGCCGGCGTTCTCGATGGGCAGCCTGGCCAGGTCGGAGTGAGCTCGGCACCGGGTCCACCCATCACGTCCATCAGGGGAAATGGGCTCGGGCTCTGGCCGTTGTGTGTTCTTAGACTGTCCAGGCATCGCCCGTTCTCCTTCATTCTGATCGTCCCTGGAAATGCCAGTTTCCTGAGCTTTCGATGCTTTCCCAGGAACAATCAAGGGGAAGACGGTGTGGATGCAGACCCTGCAGCCTGAGTGCGGAAGCTGCCATTTCCCCTCTGAGTGCCAGACAGAACAGGGTGCCGCGAGGTAGCCGCGGCGCAGTGGGAAGGCCGTGAAATCAGAGGCACCAGGCAGAGGCGATGACTGACACACCAGACACAGCCGGCAGCCCTTGATCCGGGGACACCCTCTCCGCTCCCATTACTTTTGATTGTTATTCCTACAATTTCCTTTTTATGCATCTTATGACGTAGGAGACATATAATGTAGGCCACATGTGCACTTTCCTCTAATGCTCAGAGGATCCAAGAATCAGGACAGAGAATTACAAGGCTGTAAAAACAATCACATCCGGAGATCCGCTAAGAGCTTTAGCTCCACATCTTCTCCCCAAATGTCCGCGTCCACAGAGAGCCTGCGCCCGGGGGAGGCTTTCAAAGACCTTTCATGAGGATTGTTTACAGTTAGAAGACCCAGACAGGCTCATATTTAAAAAAATGTGAAGACTGAAAATGTTCCTGCCCAAAGAACTCATCATCTTCCCTGCAATGTGTGCAGCTCAGATGGGAATCAGACTATTTGAACTAGAAGGTTTCCACTCTCCGGGGCAACACCATTCCACAGAGGGTGGGCATGTGGGAGACGGCGCAGGGCTTCGGCTGTGCTCAGGCCTCGCTGCACCACCCGAGCTCTCTGGCAGTGCCAGGCCTTTCAGTATCTCCTGCCCACCCCGAGCACCGAGACTCCAGGTTAGGGACTGGTTCTCGTCAGCACAGCGTTGTGACCACACGTCTGAGGCATGCTCACCGACTATGGACACCCATGTCCCTGGCTCCCCTCCACCTGAGTCCTTGTGTGACTCGTCCCCACCCCCCTGCCTCAGTGGAAGGGCCGCGTTCGTGCTGACCTCGAGTGTCATCGCTCAGTCCCGCTCAGGCTTGTACACAATGCCCCACCCCCGTTCACGGTGTTGTCTTCCATGGTTTCAGTTGCCCGTGGTCAACCACAGTCTGAAAATATTAAATAGAAAATCCCAGAGATAAGCAACTCATACATTTTAGATCACGTGCCGTTCTGAGTGGCGGTGAATCCTCCCACCCTCTGGCTGTGCTGAGTCCCAGCACCGGGCGTCAGCAGGCTGGTTGCCCAGCAGCGGCTCCGCGGAGGAGCCCCTGGAGACGCTGGGCTCAGGGCACGTTCACATCCGGGCCTCAGTGGAAGGGCCGCGTTCAGATTCCAGACATGCAAAGGCCAAAGGAGCCCACTCCACGACCCACCCCCAGGAGACGCGGAGGGACTGCACTGAGCTGGACAGCAGGCACTGGCTGGTGCAAGGGAGCGTTTGCGAGAATAGCCTCACTGGAAAGGTGAGCATCAGCCACGGTGCTAGATCAGCCACCGACAGAGCTGGTTAAAAGGCACAAGTAGGAAAGTGACCGTAATTAGGACAGTGATGTCCGACCACAAGCTATGGGCCGGGAGGGGCGTGCTGTGGCCTGGGAACGGGATGGAACAAGTTGTTATCCACTTAAAATGGAATTAGGCTGCTACCTGGGAACTGACAGGCCCCACACACTGAAGCACAAGGTACACGAAGGAGGAACGAGAAGCACCACTGAAGAAAGTCATCGAACCGCGAGGAAGACGGCCAGGAGGGAGGACGAGAGGAGGCTCAAACCTGCAGGAACCGTGAACGACCTGACTTGCAGCGGGTGCACACCGTCAATAAACACTTCAAATGTAAATGGACTCATTCTCCAATCAAAGACAAGTGGCGGATGAGTAGGAAAACAGGGCCCACCTGCACGCTGCCTGCAGGCGACTCATTGCAGGTGTGAGGACATGCAGACTGAAGGGAAGGGATGCAAATAGAATCAAAAGGAGGTTGGAGCAGCTGCATGCATAGCAGAAAAATCAGCTTTCAAAACAACACTGTAATGAGAGACAAAGACGGGAGTTACAGAGTGATACAGGGGTCAATCCAAAAGAGGACCTAACACCTAAAACAACAAAAGCATAATATGCTAATTAGACCAGACGTCCTTCTGGACATCCCTCTGGACAACCTTCCAGACGAAGCCGGGGCCAGAGGGAAGCTGGTGCTGGCAGCCAGGGGAAGGAAGGTCTACTTTTGCACAAATTTTGTGCATAGGCCTCTAGTTTGTAACTGTGTACGCACTCAACACAAAAGCACCTGAATATATAAAGTAAATATTAACAGATCTGAAAGGAGAAACAGACAGTAATAGTGGGGGTTTTAATACCCACCCCACTTACATCAATGGACAGATCATCAGACAGAAAATCCACAAGGAACCGTCAGCCTTAAAGGACCTCACACCACATGGACTTATATACAGGACATTCCATCCCAAAGCAACAGAACACACATTGGTTCTCAAGGGCACAGAACTCATTTTTCCAGGATAAAACATATGCTCGGCCACAGAACAAGTCTTAATCAATTCAAGAAGATTGAACTCATATGAACCAACTTTTTGAATCAAATGGTATGAAACCAAAAATTAACTACAAGAAGAAAACTGGAAATTTCACAAATATGTGAAGATTAAACAACATGCTACTGAATAACCAATGGGTCAAAGAAGAACTCAAAAGAGAAATAAAAAAGTGCCTGAGACGAGCAAAGATGGAAGCATGGCATGCCAGAATGTGCGGATGCCCAAAGCAGCTGTAAGATCACAGAGATAAACGTCGACACAGAAACAAGACTCAGACAACCCAGCGTTGCACCTCAAGGAGCTAGAAAAGGAAGAAAAAAATAAAGCCCAAAATCAGTAGAAGGAAGGAAATAATAAAGATCAGAGAAGAAATCAATGAAATACAGACTTAAAGGGCAACAGAGAAAAAAAGAGCTAAGAGCTGGTTCTTTGAAAAGATAAAAATGGACAAACCCATAGCAAGACTCAACAAGAAAAAAGATATTGGACTAAAATAAAATCAGAAATGAAAGAGGTGATGTTATAAAATATCACAGAAATACAAAGGAGTATAAGAGACTATGATGAACAATGATATGCCAACAAACTGGACAACCTGGAAGAAATTATTAAACTCCTATAAACATTAACCCATCAAGACCAAATCAGGATTAAGCAGAAATCGGAATAGCCCGGTGACTAGTAAGGAGATTGGATCAGTAATCAAAAACCTCCCAACAAACAAAAGTCCAAGGGTTCCCTTAAGAATGGGAAGAAGATGGGAATGGACATTTTCCCAGAGAAGACACGCAGATCACCATCGGGTATGAGAAGATGCTCAACATCACGGATCATCAGGGAAATGCAAGTCAGAACAAGAGCTGTTCCTCACCTGTCAGGACGGCTGCTGCCGCCAGAAACAGTAAGTGCTGGCGAGGACGGGGCAAGGGAGCCTGAGGTAGGGGTGTGAACTGGTGCAGCCACGATGGAGAACAGTACGGAGCGTCCTCAGCAACGTAAGAGGACGAGCACAGGACCCAGCAATTCCACTTTGGGGTATTTATCTGCAGGAAATGAAACCACTAACTGGAAAAGGTACCTGCACCCCCATGTTCACGGTGGCATTGCTTACACTAGCCGAGATAGGGAAGCGACCCCAGAGTCCATGGACGGAGGAAGGGTACAGAAAACGCGGCACACACACACACACTGGAATACTATCCAGCCATAAGAAGGAATGAAATCTTGCCATTTGTGACAACTTGAATGGACCTCAAGGGCATTATATTAAGTGAAAAAGATTTTTATATGATGAATCTTTAAAAAATCAAACAAACAAAAACACAACCCAAGCTCACAGATACAGAGAACAGATTGGTGGTTGCAGAGGAAGGAGTTGCGGGGTAAAATAAATGAGTGCAGGGGATATGAATTTATTTTTAAAACTTTAAAAGAGAGTAACTAATGTTAAGAGCTGGTTATTTCTGTTGAGAATTAAAAAAGACAAACAAACCCCACCTCCTGGGCTCCGAATCTGCCCCGCCTCCCCTGCCCCCCGCCATCCGTGGCCAGGACCCGGACCCACACGCGGGGGCAGTGCCGGTGAACTCAGACGCCCATTCCCACACGATAAGTGGCTGATCGGACGTGCCTGCCTCGGACAGTCACTCTAGGACAGTCTATGAACAGCCCTCTCGGCCTCTGGGAGTAGACACACGGCGGTTGTGAATGGGCTCCAGCTGTCCTGTGTTTCTGAGAAAATGGAAGGATGGTTGGTGTTCTTTTGAGCCTGGTTCATGGGGTCACAGCTGATGTGACGTCAGGGGGAGTGGGGCCCCCCATCACCAGGACAGTCAGAAAGGCCAGCCCCGCCGTTCGCTCACTTCGGCCCCTTCCACAAACCAGGTCCTCTGTGCTCGTCCATCACAGCTTAATCCCTGGGATGGAAATGAGGCCGCGATTCAATTTCCCGGGAGCTTCATTAGAAGGAGGGAAATTGAATTTACCCAGGATGGGAGGAAGCGGTTGGATGAGGAACATGACCGCTGATTGAATTTGGGTCCCTGCACGCTCCCTGTGATTCGATTCTGACCCACGGACCCAGCCCCAAGACGGCACAGGCCTGCCTTCCACGCAGACGCCGGCATCCGCGGGACCAGCCCGGTGGGGCATCTGCTCTGAGGAACATGTGGCCAGATCGCTCCTCAGGCAGAACCGGGTCCTGGGGGGTTAGGGGGGTGTCCTCACCGGCCCTGAGAGCTGTCCCTCAAGCCCTCAGCACCCTCCCAGGCAACTGCCTCTGCTGTTCCTCTGAGATGATGAGGCCTCAGGCTGGGGACGCCGGTGAGAAAGCGCCGGGCTGGGCGTCACTTCTGGAAGGAGCTTCCGTAGGGAAGGACCCACAGCCTGGGGGACCCAGTCCTCGTGGCTGAGCTTCTGGCCCCCTCAATGGCGCCCTGTTGGGTCCTGCCCGCAGGGGAAGTACTGTTTGTGACAGGCCCACAGGCCCACAGCCCGCTCCAGGCTGGGCTACTGAAGAGGGAGTCCCCCGCGTGGAAGCCCCAGCAATGAGAGTTCTAAAGAGACACAGCGCCCAGTGCCAGGGTGAGGCAGGCGCTGCCCCGGGGCACGGCTGTGAGGGCACTGCCTTCGTCTCTAAGAGCAATCTGCAATTATTCTGGCTGAACTGTGTCCCTCAAATCCTGGTGCTGAAGTCCCAGCCCTGGGCTGGCACAGTGTGGACAGAGGGCACAGGCGCCCGCCCCCTGCCCGTCCTCTGTCCTGAGAGGCAGGATGACCGCAGGGGCCCCTCGGCTTTGGGTGCTGCCACAGGTGGAAGGCATCCCATGGAAACAGCCTCTCCTTATGTGGCCCGGAGCAGCCCTGTGACCTCTGACCCCACAGGAATAAGGTGTGCCTCCCTGAGTCTCCCTGGCAGCGAGGCCGGAGAGTAAACCTGAGCCCATGAGCACTCCCTTCTCTGCGGTGAGGAAGGCCAGGCCCGCGGCCCTCTGATCACTGCTCTGGTGTTTACTGCGGAGACAGACGGCTCCTCCACCCTCTCCCCGAGGCAGGAGCACTCCCACCCGGCCTCCCCTTCTCTCCCCAATCAGATCGGAGCCTGCAAGGCTCAGTGGCCAAACACAGGCCCCGGACACAGGCCCAGACTTGGTCCTGGGACAGGCCTGGGAGAGGCTTTGGAGCCTGGCACAACCAGGCCTGGGGAGATGGCGAGGCCCAGGGGGCTGTGTCCAGTGCCCCGAGGGGGATTACAGAGGACAACACCTCCCGCTCCCGCAGGGCGAACAGGAGGCAGCGTGTCTCCAGCCATTTCTCGGCATGTTGGCAGGAACCTGCGGTGCCCAGCAGCGTGAGGGTTTGCTGGCTTCACCTCCTGTGCCCTCACACTTGACCTTGTGCTGAGCTGGCAGCAGGGGATGACAATGAGGGTCATTTCCCTGTTTCCTCGATGGCTGATGGTTTGGGCAGCTCCCATTTGCTTATCAACCATTCAGGCTCCATATGAGTATGGAACCACAGAAGACCCTGAAGAGCCAAAGCAATCTTGAGCTAAAACATACACAAAACACTTCCTTATGTCACACTACATGGCAAAGCTATAGTCCTCAAAACAGTATGGTCCTGGCATAAAAACAGACAGAGACGGTGGGACAGAATAGAGAGCCAGGAAAAGGCCACACGCCTACTGTCACCTGGCGTTGACAAGGGCCCTGGGTGGGAACACACAGCCAGAGAAGTCTCCTCACAAACTGTTGGGAAGACTGGACACGCACCTCGGCCCGCACCGTCACCAACAGTGACTGCGAACGGACGAGAGGAGCCCACAGCGAGACCCGGGCCTGCGGCACATGGACCCCGGCCCAGGGGCAGCCCGCCCTCCTGCCACCTCCCCTGCCAGGATAGATGCCCTGGAACACGGCACTCAATGATGCTTCTGGATGAAGGAATCGCGAGAGCAGCCAGCCACTCCAGAGCCCCTGGGACGAAACAACAGCCTTCAGTGAGGATGTATCCTCTGCATCCTGTGACTTTGCTGGGGAGGCAGGTGCTCTCTGGCGCCCAGCAGGTGTGGTGCGAGCCCTAGGCCACACGACTCAAGCAGGGAAGTCCCGTCTGGACGCCCTGTCACCGCTCAGAGATGTAAACGGGGCCCGATCCCAGCCTGCCAACCACGCACTCGACTCCCCTCGCAGAGGAGACCGCCGTGTTCCCAGAGGCAGCAGTGCGCACGGAGACTGAAGTGCGTGCTCTGAGCAGGCCCGTGGCTGCCAGGCCCCGCGCCACGTGCCCACGGGGACCATCCCGATTCTGGTGGAACCGCCCGCAGGCTCCACTGGACTCTGCTCTAGGCGGGCGGGCACCTTGCCCGGGGTCTGCCTGATCCGGACACCCCTGACTCTCCCAGGGGCCTGGCCCAGCCCTGCCCCATCGCAGCCCACACCCCAAGACTCCAGAGCCGTGTCCACAGCCGCCTGCTCTCACGCCCCTTCTCCCACACTCCAAACAGGCATTTTGAACCTATTTTGAATCCAAAAGTAGGAGCGAATGCTCCAAATTCAATAACCAGCTTAGCAAATTCTGATCCGAGCCTGCAGGTCTTTAAAGTTTCAAACATCAGCCCAGCCAAACTTGAAGTGTCCGTCTGCATAACCATTTCATGTTGAATCAGGGAATCAGGAGAAATGAGAGCTATTAGTCTGCAGGATTCAATTGTTAACTTTACAAAACAAGGACTTCATTTCAAAATCTCATTTAACGATCTGACTTCCATCCTGGCCCGTTTCGTTGCATTTATTAGATTTCTGAGATAGCTTGCAAGATCAGACTCAATAGACAGAATAGAAATTCCGCCAAATAAGATTTTAGCCTTTGATACTGAGAGAGTCAGTTAGGCGGACGTACAAACGAGCCTCCCACTCGCAGCTCCAGGCACCTGGCAGAGCCGAGGTGGGTCCCACCCCGCCTCGAACCCGGATGGACAAGTCTGACACGTAAACCTGGTTCCACGTGGCTTCTCACTGCGCGTGAGAGCTGGCTCAGTGGCACCTCTGGGGGCCTGGCGTTCCTCGTGTGTGAAGGAGACCCGTGTTGTAAGCACCTCAGCACAGCCCGGGCCGCAGCGGTTTCTCGATGCCTGAGGGCTGAAAGGAAACAGAACCCACATCAGCCTGCATGAGCGGTAGAAGAAAGAGCAATCAGTGCCCCTGCCATTGGGGGGAGGGCCCTGTGGGCACCCAAGCATGGAGACCGGGGGGCAGAAGACGTGGGGGCACATGCGCACTCAGGTGGGAGACCCTGTGTGCCCGCCCCAGGACAGCCTGGAGGTGCCCGTCCTCACACCCACCCCCCGCACAGCTGTGTGACCTGGGACAAGTTACTTGACCTCTCTGTGCATTACCAGAGCGAGTCAGGAGGAACAATGTGGAAACCCCACCTGGCACTGCCAACGTGCACGGGTGCTCTTTGAGGCCTGCAGCCCTGGAAAGCTGGCACCGGTGTTGGGGAGGGGGCCACCCAGGGTAGTCCCCTTGCCCGGTAGAAGGCCATTGCGTACAGCTCCTCTCTGTGGGAACTGGGGCCAGGAGAGGAGGAGGAGGCAGAGGAGAGCCCAGGAAACCCCGGGAGGGGCCGGCAGCTGGCCTTTCGCTGCCTGCGTCACTGGGGAACCCCGGGAACAATGGGGCACAGGTGGTGATGCGCGGCCGCAGGGTCCGGTCCTCACCCTCCCACAGATGCCATCTTCACCGTGAGTGGCTCAGGCAAGAAGCAACGCCCCGAAAGTAGAAACTCACATGGGGCTGTTTCCCGAGACCACAGCACACGAAGGCGCCTGTCCTGAGTCCAGCCACTGTGATGCCAGCAGCACCACCGTGGGGCCCACGCCCTGCGCACCTGCTGCAGGAGAGGCCCGGCCGGGCTGGCGGTGCTGCTTCTGTGGGAACCCGGCCTGAGGCCTCAGAGCAGCCGCCTGAAGACCGTGTTTCCCGGGAAGAGGATGCGGGTTACAGGTCGTCCTGCGGCCGCGCCCCCTCCTCATGGAGAGCAGGTGGGGTGGAGGTGCCTGCTGCAGCCACATGGTCACCTGAGAGTCTCCCAGGCCTCGACATGAGTCTCCGCGACCACAGGCTGTGACGGCCGGGACCTGCAGGGGCCTGAGCTGCGCACGTAGCCGACTGCCCATCCCCTCTCCCCGGCCCCGTGTACCTGCAGCAGAAGCGCTCACAGGAGAGGGGATCTGCCCAGAGTGTGCTGAGGGGCTGGAGCTGACAAGGTCTCCTTCCCGAGTGCGGAGGGCAGGGCCTGCCGGTGGCAGCGTCAGGCACAGCTCGGCTTTGAACTTGAGGCAGATTCCTGTTTTAATGTGATCAGCTCCTTCCTTTCTTTTTTCCTTTCTGATTATGAAATGCTTTACACTTGATCTTGGCCAAAAGGCTGAGAAGTGATACTACGATGTGTGTTAGAAATTAGACACTGAAATATGCAGGTGCAGGCCGGGAGGAAAGCAGACATGTCCCCTCATTGGGGTGAAGGCTACTCACGTGTTTCCTGAGGAGGAGCCGTGTCTGCTCCTGACTTGATCTCATGTGAGGCGTGTGGCCCTCAGCCTGTGCGGGGCTGTGTCGGTGTGAGGTGTGGACGCCTCGGCAGTAAACCCAAGGACTGGCCTGTGGCTCTGTCTTTTCACATCTGGGATTCTGTCCGGTTCTGATATCCACGTGCTGCTTTATTTCACAGAAACGCCTCTGGAAGCTTTTCTCCGCCCCTGAGCTCTAGAACTGCCTGACAGGGGGCACGCCCGCGTTCCTAAGAACCTGGTGTGTTTCATGGGGCACCCTGGGCAAGGGGGCTCTCGGGGGTTAGCTCTTGAGACCCTGTGCACATCGGATCCACGTCTGGTACACAGGAGTCTCGATACTGTTCTCTCTTCCCAAATGCTCTGAATTCATCCCGTTTCCTTAAGGTTATCTTCCCTTTCTCACTTGTATTTCATTCCTTTATTGTACTCACTTTTATTGGTTCATAGGGTCATCGCTTGGGTTAATTGATCTTTGCTGTTGATTTAATTAAATTATACACTCAGCTTTGCAAATTCCTTCTTTGTGCTCTTAGTTTGCATGTGCAGGCACGTGTGGGTGCAGGTGTGTGCATGTGTGATGCACACGTGGGTGCAGGCATGTGTGTGTGTGATGCACATCTGCGTGTGTGCATTTTTCCTGCCTGCTTGAGTTGAGTACATACATAGTTTACTCATTGGTTGTTGCTCCATAACATATGCTGGAAATGCCAGTGTGAACCGTGTGGTATGAAGATAAGTGCCTGCTCATCTGCTAATGTTTCCAGTTCAGCTTTCATGTTACAAAATAAGTGGTCTCCTCTCCTTTTTCTTTCCACTCTTTCACAGTTCTCATTATATGACCTAGTCTATAAAGCTATGTTTTGCTCAGGTTTCCACTGACATGCACATGTAAAGTTTTTCACGATGTTTCTACATGATCATTAATACGTAGCTTGGAAATGACCGGGTAGTTTTCACTCACTCGGAGGAGGCTGGTGGGGACCAGGAGGTATCGGGTGTCTTCATCCATCACCTACGGGGCTTGTTCTGCTTTTAATAGATGTGAATCCATTTCTTTCCTGGATACAATTTATTTTTAAATATATGGATCTATGTCTAATCCAGGAACTTCTCTTAAGTGGTATCTTCCAATACTTCCCTGTTCCCTGCTCCGGCCTCTGAGGGGGACACTGGCCATGTGTGTCCTGGCTGACCTCCACATGGTCACCGCCCACAGCTGGGCCTCACTCCTCTCTCCTCTCCTCGAGCTGCCGAGCCCACCCCGCCGCCCTCCATGGATCTATGGCTCTTTGTAGCTTCACCTTTCCTTCCCCGTTTCTGGCCTCAACTCCCAGCCTCTCGTTTGCCTTCGTGCATCACTTAGCGCTTTCACTGGGCTTTTCCCACGAGCTCACTTGGTGTGGAGACCACCAGGTCCCAGCCGATCTGTCCTCGGTCTGACCTTCACATCCTTCTCCGTGGCAGCTGGTGATGACCCCTCCCTGCAGTGCGTTCACCCAGGCCGGGTGATGCGTCCCTCCGACGGCCACTTCTCCCCCAGGGCCCCCGCTTTGCATGAGGGAGCCCTTCCCAGGAGAGTTTAGAAGCGTCTGAGAGCAGGCGCTTCCCCGGGGAGACACTCACAGCCACCAGGCGTGTGCCATGACAACTCTCGGCTGCAACTCTCTCTGGATCCGGGGAAGCCACCACTGGGAGGTGTCGGCACGGGGCCCAGCTCCCTTCCTGTCCGTGTGCACCTGATGTGTGGCTCCAGGTGTGAGCCACCGACAGCCCCTCCCCCGGCTGCCACATCAGCAGCTGTGGACAAAGATGGCTTTCCTTCAAGCCTGGTCCCAAGCTCTGTGGTGTGGGGTCCAGGCAGGTTCCATCCACTCTTTTGTTCTAGTACCTTTTCTTCCAGACCAGGGTCTCTGTGGGCCCTCTGTGCGCCCCGGACGTGGCGTGTCCTCTCCGCCTCGGGCCTAATTTTCACTGCTGGGCCGCCAGTGGATCCCGCTCATGTTCTGGGTCACAGCTATTTCTCGGGGCCTCCGAATGGAGCCCACTCTGTCCTCAGTCTTCTTGCGGATTCCAGCTTTAGTCAGACATTCCTGTCCTCATGTGGAGCCGGAAGTCCCATCGCACATGTCACACCGACCCTCAGTTCTGCCAGAGCACCTCTCGCACGGCTGTCACCCACGCTCCCGGGACAGGCATGCACACGGGATGCACTATCTCCCACTTCCTCTGAGACTTACACAGTGAAGAGAACGGATACACCCCTTTTCATGTGCTTACCCCTGCAGCCTGGTCATCAGAAGCCCCCAGCGAAGGGCTGCCTTCTGCCCCGGCCTCAGCCTGTGGCGCGTCCTGGGGCGGCTGCGCTGGGAGAGGGACGGGGAGGCGGGCGGACAGACTGTCGATCTTCAGCAGCAGCTCATCCAGCAGGTCTGCAAACTCATCCAGGGAGGGGTTCTGGAGGGAGGAAAAGAGACTAGTCCGGCCTCCAGGAGCCGAATCCCCCTCATTCTCTGAAGCCTTTCATGGCACTGACATTAGGTGGTATGTGCTGTGTTAAGAGCGCATGGGACCCACATCTCTGTGCCCTCACGCACTGCATCATCCACAGGCGTGCGCAGACCCTCACGTTGTACAAAGCGTGCACACCTGTCCCTCATTCAGCACATCACACAGGTGTGCATCTAGGCCAGTGGTTCTCAACCGTGGCTGCACATTAGAATCACCTGGGAATCTTCTTAAAATCCCGATTTCTGGGCCTCATCCTCCGGAAATTCTGTTTCTTTGTTACTAACGTTGTGGCCCCACCCCACAGCAAAGAAACAGAATTTCTGGAGGACGAGGCCCAGAAATCAGGATTTTAAAAAGATTCCCAGGTGATTCTAATGTGCAGCCAAGTTGAGAACCACTGATCTAAGTGCTAAGGTTCAGACACCCACATGAAGGACTGTAAAGTGGACTTGGAGGCAGTCATCTACGGAAAGTGCGACAAGCAGCGAAGCCCACACACGCCCACTGCCACCACGCGTGCGGCTGGCTCTGAGCTGCCCTGGGCGGCGCCAGAACGCCAGCCCTCGTAGCAGATGGGCCCAGTGTGCACACACCTGCTTTGTTCTGTTTGACTCGGGTCGGGAGGCCGACACTCAGTGGCTAAAAGGACA
The DNA here is from genome assembly GCF_000327345.1 of Myotis davidii. NCBI lineage: Eukaryota > Metazoa > Chordata > Mammalia > Chiroptera > Vespertilionidae > Myotis > Myotis davidii. The sequence continues at coordinate 964,578 of NW_006295736.1, forward strand.
GAATAGGGGGTGTGCGATGGGGAGAATCCCAACGCCCCCCTTGCCGACCCTGCAGGGTCATTTGAGGATAGAGGAGTTAGTGGGGGAGCCTGGGCTTGTGAACAGTGATGCCTTTAGAACTGTCAGTAAAGGCCTGTGGCTTTGCAGGGATATTGGTGCAGAGTCACAGTCTCGCTTTGATAACTAAAAGCAAATTTCTGCATCGAAACCGTCGGCTTGGACGGGCTCACTGATGCAAGCCCGGAGCTTACGTGGTGCGTGGCCGGCGCAGCCTCCTCCGGCGGCCGCCTCTCCAGCCCCAGCGCAGAGCAGGCCGCCCCCCACACATAGGCCATCACGTCTGCAAGTCTCACAAGAGATTGGCTTTGAAAAGATTTTCGTTTGGGAACAAAAGCCATGAGGGAACCTCTGAGCTGGAAAAAATGAAAAAATAAAGACAAACTTCATGTTATTAAGCAAAAAATAGCTTTGTGAATTTGTTCAACTGTAAATGGAGGTCATATCTGATATTTTATTTCCTGTCCATAAGGCAGCAGTTGTGTAGCAAAAAAGTCAGGCAGCTCTCTCATGAACTGAGCCAAATTGCAGCAAGATTCCGAACTGGACCTGCGTTTCCACAGGCAAGATCCGCGTCTGCGTTTTGGCTCCCCCTAGCGGGCCGCACGGGCTGTGTGTGACCCCGCCCCACTGCGCTCCTGCCTGGAGACAGAAAGGGCCCCGCAGGAGGACACAGCTTGCCCTTGTTACACAAACGAGCCAGCGAAGGTCCCTGCAAATTGGTCCTGGGTGGTTTGTTTCCCGCTGCAGGCTGAGACCTGCTAGCTCAAAAGCTGGCGTGCACACTGGATCGTGTAAGAGCACAGACAGCAGCATTTTGGCCCTTGGGAGCTGCTTTGTGTCCCACAAAACCTCACAGACAGCTGTCACCCCTGGAAAGACAGGGCCCTACAGGTATAAGCCCCAATGCTGCTGCCCTTGGGAGCTCTCCGACCTGGAGATTTCCTGTGTGTTGCTGGGCAACTTCCCACACACAAAACCCTCCCCAAGACTGCCCTCCCCTCCCCCCATGACACAGCCCTTGGAGTGTTTCAAGGTGTGAGGGACATAGGCACATGTGTACCTGTCACCATGGTGTCCACATGCAGTTGTGGGGGTTGGGTGGGCAGCTAGGGGTCTGGGTTGGTGTAGCCAGGGAAGCTCCTAGGGTGACCCCACACTGAACGCTGTCTTCTGAGACTCATAGGATTTACACATGGTGGGTGGAGGGGCAGGGCTACAGGGAGGCGGTGAGGTGAGGCGTGTGGCCCATGTGCCATCAGGCTCCAAGGGGCACTGTGACTGGTTGGACACAGAGCAGGTTCCCGGCACTGTCTTCATAGGAACACCTGGAGCAGTTTCTGAAAATCGGGGTGCTCAGCCCCACCGCTGAGAAAGGAGACAGCAAACCTGGGGAGGAACTAGAGAGGGCCAGGCTGAGAACCCGCAGACCAGGGTGCCAGAGCAGGCAGAGGGTGGGGTGGGGCGGGGCAGGCAGGGCAGGGTGGCGATAGCAGGAGGCCTACCTACATCTTCCTTTCAGGTGAGCAGTGAGAAATGGTTAATACAGGCGAGCTGAGCCACTGCAGGGACAGAGAACTGCTAAGGAAGCGTTGTGTTTACTGAGATGGGACTATCAGCTAATTTCCTGTATTTTTACTTGTAAGCTGTCAGCCCCAAGTAGGGGCGGCAAGGAAGGTCACGGGGAACCGTTGAAGGAGTTTAAGCCAGAGGCTGTGTGTGTGCAGGCATGTGTGTGCGCACGTGTGTGTGTATGTGTGTGTGCATGTGGTGCGTGTGACATGACTAGGTTTGCATGTGGCAGGTCAGCAGGAGGGTGGGACGCAGGGAGCCCTATTCCTAACTCAGCCCCGAGCCCAGAGAACATGTTCTGCGCAGCTGGCTGATGGGAGATACTCCAGGAGATGGGAAGATCGAGGTAACAGGACAAGGGGAAGCTTGCACGACCACAGTGAGATTCTGCCTGAAATCAGGTGGGAGAGAAGGGGTGTGGCTCAGGCTGGGAGGCTCCCTGGAAGAGGCAGCATCCTGGGGTGATTGGTCATCTTGTTGAAACTGTCTAGCCGACTGGACCAGGTTCAGCCCTGCCCAACGCAGGAGAGATGGGCCTCGGGAGTCATGACCGTGACATTTGGCCGGCAGAGGATGAAACGTCTGCTAACCCTGCCCTCAGAGTCCAGGCTGGGCACATACCATTCCTATCCACAGAGTGGTCACTGCTGCCAGGAGGGCTGTGCAGTGCCTAGCCGTGGCCTGCCCCTCTGCCTTGGAGAGGCCCGGGAACATGTCTCTTTGGCTGCTTCCTGGAAAACGGTGGGAGGCGTCTGCGAAGGTGCCCGATGAAGGAGCCATGGTAAGGAGTGGAATCCCACGCAGGTGGGCGTGGGCGGCCAGCACCAGGACCCCTGCCAGCTGCAGGGGAAAAGCCGCCACATTGACCTTCTGAGCATGGAGTCATGGGAGCCCCAGAATGTGGCGGGAGCTTCTAAATGCTTTAAAATAAGGAAAAGCCTGGAGGAGCCGTTTTCGGATAGTTGATCACATCATCTGGTATAAGACCTTGGCCCCGCCCCGGGCCTCCTGTGCCAGCTCCAGGTGCTCAGCCCAGGCACCCTTCTCCCCTGGTCCTCCTCCCACCAGCACCCCTCCTCCTTGCCATCTGCACCCCCAGCTGCTGGAGGCCATGCCTGCTGCCAGGGGCACCGGTGTCACTGTTTCTGCTCCTGGTGCCCCTCGAGGGCTCAGTAAAACAAGCCACTTAGGAAAGGAGGGGGAAGAGCAGTCTCGTGCAGAGTGTAGCTCAGTGACGTCCGTTGTCTGTGGTAACAGGCCAGGAACTTGGCCCGGACATACGCTGCTCCCTCATCCACCCACACAGGCACGAAGCAAGGAAGGTAAGAAGGCCACGCACCGCTCCTGCACCGAGCAAGCACCCAGGAGGTGGTGCTGACTACACACATAATAACAATAACACACCAGGGAGAGCCGGAGCAGAGCGTGTAAATGCCCTAACGCTATCCTGAGAGGAGAATTCTCACCCCTGGTGCGAGGACGCCCGCGAGGGAGCGGCGTGTGGCGAAGATGTAGGACGCCACTGCGCTGTGAGAGCCGAGCAGACGGAGGCATTTCAGGGTCAGGAGGAACGACAGGGTTCCCTGGAGCCACCTCGCCCTCTGCGGCAGAGAACACAGCAGCCACGTGTCACCCCGTTACTGGGCGCACAGCGTCATCACCCCTGCGGGCCGGGCACAAGGGAGGCGTGCCCTGGGGTGAGGAGCACCCAGCCACGCTGTGAGAGGGTGCGCGTGTCAGGCTGCAGAGGGAAGGCACAAGGGAGGAGCAACTAGAGTTAGAGCTTTTCGGAAGGGCCAGCTCCAAGTCTGATCTTGCAGCTCCATAGCGGTCAGGCCGCTCAGGCCCGGCGCTGCGAGTCGCAGCCTCAGGACCGAGTGGGGAAGGTCACCTCCACACAGCACGTGGAGAACTCAGTGCCCGCCCCCTACCCCCCGCCCCTGTGTGGGAATGAGCGCCTGATCGACAACATTCCTCACGCACGTTTATAACATTTAATCTTCATAAAACTAGAAGTGCCCCGATTTCTACCGATGGAGCCTGGGCTCCGGGAGAGGAGATGACAGAACAAGAGCCGCCTGGCTGAGCAACAGCAGGCCCAGGCCCACCTGTGTGGCCCCAACGCCCGTCCTACCTGATTCCATGACGCCATGGGACTGAGGTCCACAAAGCCCTGCAGGAGCCCCATGTGCAACTGGTTGGTCACCTCCCCGGCCAGGGAGAGCAGGTGGCCGGAGGCTGCGTACCAGGCCAGGCCGGCCCCGGCGAGGGGCAGCTGCGGGGCAGAGAGAGACCGTCAGATGGGCTGCGGCCTGGGGGGCAGGGGATGATACTGCCTCGGCGCCTTCAGGCTTACGCCATGGGGACGGCCCTGCGCTGGCTGAGCGGATGCGCAGGCAGGCCCGGCATAGCTACGTCCGCTGCGCGTTGTGAGGGACACAGGGCCTACCTCCAGCCAGGCCCCACGTTTTTGCCAGTAGCCACGGACGCCCTTCTCAGCCAGGTGGAAGAGCTGGAGGCACAGGTGGGTCAGGGTGAGCGCCAGGAAGGCCAGCTGGAAGAGCGCGAAATAAGAGATGACAAAAGTCCTGTGAATTGTGTAGGAAGCTTGAAACCCCTGCCTACCCTCAGGAGTGGGCTCGATCCCAGCATGTTCTTGCCCGTGTGGAGCTCTGAGACACACGTGGTCTTCGCAGGCCCCCGGGCATTTGCACCTCTCCACCCACCAGCCTCAGAGACCCGCCCGCGGGCGACAGGGATGCATATGAGGTCGAGACAGGTGCCCTCATGGAAGCCCTGCCCTGTGAGAACTGCCCAGCACCCAGGGCGTCTCCTGCCCCCCCTGCCCACCCCCAATCCTTCCTCATGATGCTCAAGAGAGAGAGTGCTCATGAATTTGGAAAACATATGAAATGTATTAACAGAGTTTCCTTGGCCACGTCAAACCTTTGAAAGATCCTGCACATAAGAAATTTCTTAAAGTTCTGTTTATGATGATCTCACCTTGATGATTTCCCATCTACCATGACTTCACTCACCCCCTCACCCCCTCACCCCCTCACCCCCTCACCCCCTCACCCCCTCACCCCCTCACCCCCTCACCCCCTCACCCCCTCACCCCCTCACCCCCTCACCCCCTCACTCCCTGAGAGCAGCAGTGGCCCTGGCCTGTCTGAGGTCACGTGGCCTTGTAGGGCCCTGTGCACCTTCCAGTGAACACTTTAAAACTAAAAACGCCTCTTTGGGACCCCTACCTCCCTTTGGGGACAAGGGAGTGTGCTGCCACCACAGATCAGGGGCTGGGCCCCAGGACAAGAATGAGAACAGTAGCAGCCACGCCACAGAAGCTGGAATGTGTGTGGACAGCATTGGGTAACCCACAGCTAAGCTTCGAATACTCAGCTTTGGTTCACACAGGTGAGGGACGTCAGTGTCTGAGTTGAAGCCTGTGTGAGGCACAGGTCATGGCCGCCTGAGTGAGCCCTGGACAGGGCCTGGGCTTCAGTCCTAAGCCCCCACATGGCATCTGTACCCTGAGAGCTGGTTCCCCTGGGGGTCTTCCTGTCCTGTGCCCACACCAGCGGGCATGGCAGGGGTCTGTGGAGGGCACGTGGGGCACGTGTGTTCCACGGGTGGCCGAGAGGCCGGTGAGCTCACCTGGGGAAGAAGCAGGTGGTACCTTGGGGCTGGGTCACTGTGGAAGACGGTGACCGACTCCACGAGGGGGGAAAGGGCGAGGCCCCCGGCCGGGAGCAGCGTCGCATGCAGGGACACACGGGAGAAGAGGCGGGTGGGGGCGTTGTAGAGGACGAAGTGCACAGACATGGCCCTGGTGCGGTGATCCACCCAGCGGTGAGCCCTGAGGCCAGTCAGCACTGCGTGGGCTGTGGACCTACAGAGCGTGCAAGTCAGAGGGGGGAAGCCGTGCAGGGAGGCTTCCAGCCCAGGCCCTGCCGGCCCCTGCTGTGGCCCGGCATTCACAGGACTGCACGGGCGGCTGTCTGTGTCCTCTGACTCCTCACTGCCCACTGCCTCTCTCTCCTTGCCCGGGTGGGACCCCAGGCTGAGGAGACCCTGGAGAAGGGCAGCCCTCCCTGTCCCAGGGGCCCACTTGGGAGAGATCGCCATCTCTCGCCCCAGGCCGTGGGAGCGATGGACAGGCAAGTGTGGACGACTTGGACCCCCAATCATACTGACCTTGTCCTGCCCAGGCTGAGCTCACAGTGCTCCCTGCAGGCTGTGGGGTCACTTGGGGCCACTCTTTGGGTCTCTGCATTGATCACAGAGGGGGTTTCAGAGCCTCCAACTTTGGGGTGACACGTAGGTAGGGAGTCTTCGGGGAGCACGGAGAGCGGCCTGGGAAGCTGCAGAGCCAACCAGAACCAGAGCAGGAGTCAGAGTCGCTTCCACGTCTGCCCTCACCCTGGGGTGTCTGGCCAGGCCGTGCGGGCACATGCTGACCTCAAACATGGCCCGAGCCCCTCAGTCCCCTCCGTGGCCCCCAGCTCCCACCTGAGCCCAGGACCCGACCCCTCAGGAAAGGCTACACCTGGGGTGACCCCATTCTGAGCTGGGACGTCAGTGAGTTTCCATCACCAGCGATGCAGGGGCGTGCCATCCTCATCCCCCTCCCGTCAGGACAAGGTAGGTGACATTCCAGTTTGAGATGGAAGCACCTGGATTTGCAGGACCAGGAGGGAGGCCACTCGGGGAGGAGTTGGGCCAGAGGAGAGGGAGGTGAAGGCGGTCGCCCCGCCCCCCAGGCCAATGCCCACGATTCATCACAGCTAGAGATGGCGCCAAGGGCCTGGGTTTCCTGCCCATGGGTTGCTGAGACTTTTCACATTCCTCGTGTTTTTAGAAGTAAAAAGAAAGAGCATCTGGCCTTGTCTCTTCTTACCTCACATGAAGGGCCAGGAGAAAGTTTTATTTGCTTAAGGACTGCCGGCCCTATGAGGTAGCATGTTCCTCCGAGAGCTCCAGGCTGTGGGAAGGAGGACATGGCCGCACTGTGAGCCTGGCACCCTCCCCCAGCACAGCCACACGGGGAGCCTGCACACCCTCACCCAGCACAGCCACCTGGTGAGCCCGGCACCCTCACCCAGCACAGCCACCTGGTGAGCCCGGCACCCTCACCCAGCACAGCCACCTGGTGAGCCCGGCACCCTCACCCAGCACAGCCACCTGGTGAGCCCGGCACCCTCACCCAGCACAGCCACCTGGTGAGCCCGGCACCCTCACCCAGCACAGCCACCTGGTGAGCCCGGCACCCTCACCCAGCACAGCCACCTGGTGAGCCCGGCACCCTCACCCAGCACAGCCACCTGGTGAGCCCGGCACCCTCACCCAGCACAGCCACCTGGTGAGCCCGGCACCCTCACCCAGCACAGCCACCTGGTGAGCCCGGCACCCTCACCCAGCACAGCCACCTGGTGAGCCCGGCACCCTCACCCAGCACAGCCACCTGGTGAGCCCGGCACCCTCACCCAGCACAGCCACCTGGTGAGCCCGGCACCCTCACCCAGCACAGCCACCTGGTGAGCCCGGCACCCTCACCCAGCACAGCCACCTGGTGAGCCCGGCACCCTCACCCAGCACAGCCACCTGGTGAGCCCGGCACCCTCACCCAGCACAGCCACCTGGTGAGCCCGGCACCCTCACCCAGCACAGCCACCTGGTGAGCCCGGCACCCTCACCCAGCACAGCCACCTGGTGAGCCCGGCACCCTCACCCAGCACAGCCACCTGGTGAGCCCGGCACCCTCACCCAGCACAGCCACCTGGTGAGCCCGGCACCCTCACCCAGCACAGCCACCTGGTGAGCCCGGCACCCTCACCCAGCACAGCCACCTGGTGAGCCCGGCACCCTCACCCAGCACAGCCACCTGGTGAGCCCGGCACCCTCACCCAGCACAGCCACACGGTGAGCCTGGCACCCTCACCCAGCACATCATTCTGGACCTACGCGTGGTTGCCACAACCCCGCCCACTGCAGTGGTGGAGCAGAGGGAAGCCCACCTGAGCACTGGGCACGCTGACCGGGTACACGCCATCCAGCAGGGTGGTCAGGCTCCAGTCCCACCAGGCATCCACGCTGCTTAGGCTGCCGGAGGAGCTCCTGGCACCTCTTAACGCAAGAGCAGAAACAAAAAGTCACTCTGTAACAGAGATGGCAGGCAGTCTGGTCTGCGGGAGCTAAGCGGAAGCCATCTGCAGCATGAGGCACAGGGCCCTGGAGTGCCTGGCCCTTGAGCGGCAGCGAGAGGACAGGACAGGACAGTGGACTCGTTCCTGGTGGCTCACCCGCTCAGTCACCCTCTGAACCTGCGCCACTGGGGAGGACCGCCGCCTGCCCGGCCCTCTTCTGGGCGTTGGGGACACGGACAATCAGATCCCTGTCCTGTCAAATCCCACGTCCCAAACACATAAGCCAAACACATCAGTGACAAACATCAGGGAGAGAAAACAGCGAGAGACACCGGCGTGGGCCGTGGGCCGTGGGCCGTGGGCAGGGGAACCTTAGTCTGAGCAGCCAGGAACTTAGACGTTTCAGCAGAGAGTGAAGGCGATGGAGGTGCCCACAGGGACGTCTGAGGGGACACAGGCACAGGCCAAGATGGGCATGTGGCAGGGGTGACGGGAGGGCAAGGAGGCCACTGAACGGGGGCCGAGCCAGAGTGGGACCCGCAGATAGAGACATGGTGCTCTCTACACCACCACCCGCTGGCCATGGCTTCTCCTCCCTCGCAGCCCGCAGACCAGAGCAGCAGACCCAGCTCTGACGGCTGAGGTCAGATGAGGCACACAGCCAGGCGCACACGGCACATAGGGAGGGTCAACAAGCCTAGCGTGCTGCCTCCCAGTGAGCTACTGACCGTGAGGTAGCCGTCTGCTGCCCCTCCCCGCAGGGAGCTGACTCCAGGACACTGAGCGCTCAGACCACGAAACCCGTCAGCTCAGCCGAGACACCGCTGAGCAGAGCCTGGCCATCGTGACAAACGCGGGCCACGCACGAGGAAAGGAGACAGAGCAACATGGAGCTTGTGGCAGGTCAGTGACATGTCACCAATGTGTGGACTCAGAGGAGGGCAGGGCGGGCCACCTCCCTCCCCATCATGGCCTTTACCGCTCACAGCTTCCTGCGTTTCCAGAGCCCAGGCTCCCCCTGCTGCATTTCCAGAGCCCAGGCTCCCCCTGACCCCCTCCCCTCCCCCCTGCACGGGCTCCTGGGCCAGCTGTGTGCCACCCTGAGCGGCTGGAGGCCCCAGAGTGAGCTTCCCAGGTCCCGGAGGCCACCTAAATGATCACTTTGTTGAGCACATGGTGCCACCTGCTGGCAGGAACTGTGACTAACCAACCGTGAACACGGCTCCGGGCCCACCTGGTGAAGGTGTTCCGGATGGCGTGGCTGAGAGAGTGCTCATCCCGGGGGGAAGTCACGTGGGTTATAAGCAGGTGTAGGAGCAGCATGAGGACGGACATGCAGGTGTCCCTGTAAGACAGACATTGGGAATGGCGTGTTCACAGGCCGCTGTGCAGACCAGCCGACCGTTTCCAGTGGACGCTTTTGTGTCAGGGTGAGGCCTGTGAGGAGGCTCATGTTTTGCATATTGGCATCCAAGTTCCCCAGCGCCAGCCTCAGAATGAACTGCCTTTGTGCTTTTGTCAAAGACCCGCTGGGCACCCGTGTGGGTCTATTTCCGGGCTCTGTCCTGCTGGTCTCGGGTCCAGGGCTTTAGGCCCAGCCTTGAGGTCGGGCCAGGCAGCCTCTGACTGCCCTTTGCCAGGGTGGCTCTGGCCAGGCCAGCCCCTTGCTTCCCGCACACGTTCGGAATCAGTCTGTCGGCATCTACAAGCTCAGCTTGCAGGTTTGGGTTGAGACGGCACTGACTACACTGGAAAGATCTGACACGGGGCCAGGCCGCACGTCCGGCCATGAACGCAGCGTCTCTCCCTTGCTCCAGAGCTGAGCTCTCCTCTCAGGTCTTGTGGTTTTCAGATCCAAACTCCGCGCTTTCTTCCACCCGGGGCTGAGCGCTCTGTTTCCCGAGTGCCGTGTCAGTGGCTTCGCTGTTTCAACCTCCGGTTCCCACTGCCCGTGGCTGAGATGGGAACCCGCCTGGGCTCCCGCCGACTGGATCCTGTGACCCTTCGGGCCCCCGTGCTAGTGAATCCCAGGTGCCTTTCTCAGGACCGTTTGGGGTTTTCTGTGTAGACTATGCACGCCACCTGCCAACAGGCTTTTTATTCTTCCTTTCAATTCTATAAGCTTTCTGCTCTTTTCCTTGCCCACGGCCCGGCTGGGACTTCCGGGGAGGGGCAGTAGGAGCCGGGCTTCCACCTGAACAAGCACTCACTGTCCCAGCAGGTGTGAGGGTAGGTGGGGTCACACAGGCCCCCTATGAGTGTGGGGACATTCCCTTCTAGTCCTACTTTGCAGAGAGGTTTTCTCGTTTTGTTTTCATGGAGCATTGACTGTGTCAAATGCTTTCTGTACGTCTACCGAGAAGCTCACGTGACTTGTCTTGTTGGATCCGTTCAGACGGTGAACCAAGTCAACTCCTTCTTGTGTCTCTCACCCACAGGGAGCGCCGCGTCCGTCTCCGCTGGTCTCTGTGCCGGTCTCTCCGCCTCCCCGAGGCGTGCGGGGTGCTGTCCCTGGGAACCGTGAGCGGGCACGGAGCCTGACCACATTCGGACCCGGCTGAGTGGGGAGGGCACCCTGCAGGGGACGTGTTTGCTGCCAGGAGACACTTGACGTCTGGTCCTTCTTTTTCTTCCTTTATGTTGGTCGCTGTGACAATCGATGTTTAGGCCCATGAATTCATCAAAGGCTGCCCATGGTCAGGTGGGGCTCTGTCGCTTCCTGTAGGGCTGTGGCAGGTCCATAGGGAAAAAGGGCCAGTGAGTCTGCCACCACTTCCCAGGCCTGGAGTCCATGGAAAGACGGCCGAGCCTCCGTTGTGTTTGCTAACTGGTCCCGGGGGTGGCATCCGGTGCCCTCATGGCTGCCCCCTCCAGCGTGTGGGTGTCGGGGATTCCCACGTGCTTCACAAACGGCACCAGCAAGATGAGAGGGAGAGCAGGCGATGCCTGGAAGTCAGAGAAAGATCCGCTGCCAAGTGCACGAGGCTCCCCACAGCCGTCCAGCCCCACCCACAACCAGGTGGGGGTGTCTTCCGGAGAAAGGTGTCAGAGGCCACGCTGGGGAGGCTTACCAGGCACAGGCTTCCTAACTTTTGGGTTTTATCTAAAAAGCATCGTGTCGATGTTGCGCTGAGCTCCCCAACATCTTTAACAGGCAGAGGTTTGAGAACATTGCCCCGGCTCCATCCGCGTCCCAGGTAGAGGTGTTTATCTTATGGCTCCAGCACAGTGTGTGACCTGCCTGCTCACCACCAGCTCCTGCAGAGCCCGGTCACTCCAGCTTCTTGGCCTCCTGTAGACTGGGGCGCACGGCGGTGGCTCTGGGCCAGCGAGGCGTCCCCCTTCATTCCCCCTCCCAGATGCTGGCAGGCTGCTCTGGACAAGAGCACGGGACCTCCACCCACCTCAGCACTGCCCGGGTGCGCGTCTGTCTCCGCATCCTCTCCCGCGTGGCCCTGAGCCACGCTGTGCACGGTGGACGCGCCCTGCGCAGGCGACGAGCTCGGTGTCGCTCAGCCAAGACCTGTGAGGAGGAGAGGGCTGTGGGCCTGGGGCTGCAGAGCAAGGGGGTGAGGCCTAAGTGCCCGCCAAGCCCAGGAGGATAGGGTCACTGCCTTTGCACTTGGCCTGGGGTTTGCTGGGCAGCTGCCTGGGAGGCAGGAGACTGTTCTCACTCTGTCCCGTCACCATGACCTCGCTGGCAGGGCCCCGACACAGTCTCGGTCACATCCAGCTACAGGGCAGCTCGCTTCCAGAGCTCAAAGTGGGGAAAGCCATTTTAAAGTGTGCTCGTGCCCGGCCGGCGTGGCTCAGTGGTTGAACATAGACCTATGAACCAGGAGTCACGGTTCGATTCCCAGTCAGGGCACATGCCCAGGTTGTGGGCTCCATCTCCAGTGTGGAGCGTGCAGGAGGCAGCCGATCCATGATTCTCTCTCATCACTGATGTTTCCATCTCTCTCTCCCTCTTGCTTCCTCTCTCTGAAATCAATAAAAATATATTTAAAATAAATAAAGTGCATTCTTAGCAAGAAATGACCTTTGCTTTCCATGGTCACAGCTCCCGACCAGTCATTCCACATGAGCACACGAGGCCCACGCAGGCCATGAGCACTCCCCGTGGTGCGGGCACACCTCTCTCCTCTTTGTCATCCACGCGGCCGGGACAGTGCTGTGCACGTCGGGAGCAGCTGGTCTAGAAGGAAGCAGGAGGCAGGGAGGAGGTTTCTGTGAGCCCACTGACGTGCAAAAGGCCTCAGCTTCTCCAGAGTCACAGCCAAAGATCAGTCCTCCTCTGCTTCAGTGTCAAATAAGCTGGTTTTCTCGTGGTCTGGCTCTTTCGGGATCTGGGTGAAGGTAAGGGAGCTCTAGAACTAGAACGCCCCAGAGGTCTCTAAAGGTGCAGCCAAATTTGGATTCAGAATGGGATTCAGACACGCACGCCGAGGCCACAGCAAGCTCTAAGCTCAGTGACCCTGCAGGCCCCAGACCCATCCTCACTCTCTCAACCACGCCTGGGCCGCGGGGACGGCTGCAGCAGGGCGTATGGGACGCGTGGGTGCAGGACAGCCCCGCCAGGCCTGTGCCTAGGCCCTCGGTGGCCTCCTGTAAAGACTCAGTGAAGAAGCTCTCGTCGTCTCTCCTTTTCCAAGCGAAGCCCAGAGCCACCAGGCCCACCTGCAGGGACAGGGACAGTGCAGTCATGACGCCCTGTCTGTGCCCCACGGAGCCGGCCTGCTCCCCGGTCAGGACCCCGGGCTCAGTTCCCCTGCCTTCACTGCCGCCCGCCTGCTGCCAGCACGGCCTCCCTAAGGCTGATGTCCTCCGGAGCCCTGGGCGCCAAGGGCCGTGTGAGACCGACAGCCACCACTGTCAGCCCTGCCTCCCGCCGCTCACCAGGCTGCGACATGGCAGGGACACGTCCCCACACGCAGGCACCATCCCCTCCCGGCCCGATGGTGGACGCGACTCCCACGCCGAGGGCTGCTCACCATGAAGGGCTGGGTGACGAAGACACAGCAGGTCACGGAGATGGTCAGCAGGCACAGCCACTGCCCGCACTGTGTGGGGCTGAACCTGCCGGGAGACATGCCATCACCTCCTGTCTGTGCTCAGGGCCCGGCTGGACCATCCCCCCATGACAGGGGACTGATGAAGGTGGGGCGCTGGGCAAGGGGCAATGGGCGGGCCTGTTTTTCTGCCCAACAAAGGGGAGTGAGTCTCCTCCTGCTCAGAGGGGTCGCCAGCCACCCTGAAGCTGCTCAGTGGAGAGAAAGGAGATCCCACACAGGCGGCGATGGCGATGGAGATGGAGATGGAGATGGAGATGGAGATGGAGATGGAGATGGAGATGGAGATGGAGATGGAGATGGAGATGGAGATGGAGATGGAGATGGAGATGGAGATGGAGATGGAGATGGAGATGGAGATGATGGAGGTGGAGGTGGAGTGGGGATGGGGATGGGGATGGAGATGGAGATGGAGATGGATGCGGGGTGAGGGGGCAATAACAGTAATAACAGCTTCACATCTGCTGAGTGGAGCAGGCCCATCCCTGAGCTAACAGGGTCGCTGAGGATGGCCTCTGCTCCCCTAACCCCGAGAGGCACCATCCGCTGGGACTCTCGTGGTTTAGGACGTGGCCCTTGGAGCCATGACGAATGACCCTGGAGTTGCAGGCGATGGACCGAGCTGCCGGGGACCGGCGGAGCAGGTGTGGGGAGCACAGCATCACCCCTACGACACATGCTCTGCTTCCTCTCCAACGTGTGCGCTTCCTCCATCGTCAGATGACTGCTAAGGGCATGCTCTTCGCCCTGTCAGAGCTCAGCAGCCGGTTCCCTCCCACTTTGGGGAGGGTCCTGCGACCTCTCCTATCATGGGAGCAGCGAACTCCCGTGGGGTTTGCACAGGGACTCTTCGCCCCGGGGGATGGGGGAGCCGTGAGGACTGAGACAGCCAGAGTCACTTCTGGGCCCCACCTTACAAGTTCCCCAAACCCAGGGGTTTCCATATGGACAGTGGACTTGGCGTCCAAAGACTGAGAATGTTTCACAGCTCACCTGTATCCCAGAAACACCGTCCCCACGCCACAGGCCACAGAGACCATCCCGCAAATGGCCCACGCTGCAGAGCGCAACCACGGCCACAGCGCCCTTGGCCATGGGGTTGTGACGTGTCCTTCGAACGCACGGCTGGGGACTAAGGAAGAGAAGACAGAGGCCAGCCTGTGAGCAGCCCTCATCGTGTCCAACCACACCCAGTGTGGTCACTGATTTTGTGTCACCTGACTGGCTCACAGGGTGCCGAGCTCCCACGCCACACCCCAATTCTCCCAACGGCCAATGCAGGACGGGTAGGAAGGGGCCAGGCGTGGCACACCCACCACCCACGTCACCTTGTAAACCGGGAATGCAGTCTCTCTTCTCTCTCAGAGCCCACTGGCCAAGCTCAGCCCCACAGGCCTCCAGCTCAGGGGGTGGCTGGGCGGCCCCATCGCCGCTGGCTGCGCTCTGGGCCTGGGCTCCCCCACAGAGAACGGCTGGTGCGCTTCGCTAAAGAAGACCAGGTGAGGGTGAGGTTGTGCCCTAGGAACGTTGTGCCCTCCACAGCAACTCCCTTGTGAGCCTCTCGGGAGGGCATGGCCTGGCCAACCTCAACATGCCTCAGGCTGGGATGGATTCTGGGGGAGGCGCAGGGCAGCCCCAGGGGATGACAGGACACTGACTACTAACAGGTCCCTTGAAGCCGAGAGCGAGTGTGTACCTGCCCCTGGGTGGCCGTGTTCGGGCAAAAGGATAGGGAGCCAGCCTGGTGTGGGGACAGGGCAGTGGAGGCAAGAGCAGCCAGAACACAGGCCTGGGGATGAGTGCCAGGCTCAGGGGCGGGCTCTGAGCAAGGACTTGAGTCCAGAGAGCACAGGAGCCACACCTGACACGCTGCCATGGACAAGAGTCCACTGAAGCTACAGAGGCTGAGACCTGGATGGCGGTACCCAGCACAGTCAGTGCCTCATGTCCCCTCACTCCCTCCGCTGCCCAGCATCTCTTCCACGGACCTGCCCACCCCGCCCTCGCCCTCGCCCTGCACTGGGCCTGGGGCCTTTGTCCCCCACAGGACCCATATGTACTCATGGCTCCTCACACCCTTCCCACCCTGAGCCTGGCCGTCTGTGGCTCCCAGGGCAGGCAGGGCTGCGCTCAGTGGGGCCATAGGCCTCCTTCAGGTTGAGGACACATTCAGGACGGTGCCCCAGGGCTTGCCCAGAACAGGGACGCGCAGATGGGACCGGGCACCTGGCTGAGCCTGAAGAGCAGCGACAAGAGCTGCGCCCCCGGAGAAGCCAGGAGGGTGCACAGGAAGCCCGTCCAGAAGGACCCGAGGGGAACGCGAGCCGGGCCGACACTTGGCGGGAGCTGCAGGGACAACAGAGAAACGTCCCCCCAAGTCAGTGCGACCCAGAGTGCGGTCATTTGTCATCATGATGCAGTTCATATGAGCAGGTGCATCATGGGTAAGCACATGGGCAGTCCATGTGAGTGCGCGTGTCGTACTTCACGGAGTTCTCTCTCCCTGAACCTCGGACTCCCATGCAGGAGTGAAAAAAGAAATCACCGGAAACGCTGCTTTTCTCCCGCACAACCCTCTGGACGGAACAAACGTTTGCCCTTGGCGCCAGGCACCACAGGCAAAGCTGGCTGAATCCTCGCTAGAATCTGACAAGAAGCCATCAATCCCCAACGCGTCCCCAACATAAAAGCAGAGGGAAGATCAGACAACTGTCCGCCTTGGAGGGGGAGCCACCCTCAGGTTCCGGGCCGTGGCCAGTGTCACCGGTGGGTGGACACAGCTGTCCCCTCATGCTGCTCAGTGAGAACCCTACCACCTGCTCACATATCCCACACTCACTCTTTTCAAAGAAGAACCTGCTGACTCACAACTGTGACAGTGACCCCTGAGCCCTGGTGCCCTCTGTGGAACCCCCCCCC
>NW_006295736.1:980750-981108 GCF_000327345.1 Myotis davidii
CTATAAGTCGGGCGGGTTCTCACAGGACCCTCCAGGCTGCTGCCCCCTGAGCACCAGCTGAGGGTGGCATGGGGCTCCCTCACGGCCAGTCAATGGAGACACAGCGCCCGCCCGCAGACACCCCTGGGTCCCGCCAGGCCCACGTCACCCCTGGCCTTGAGCACGGGGTCCCTTCCCTGTTGCGAACCCCTCTGAGAACCGCGAACCTCGCTAACACGAGTCAGGAAGGTGTCACCCTGCAGGTCTGGGACTCGGGGCTGCTTAAGGAAAGTGTCCCACCTGCCCGTGTCCTGCAGTGGTGACCAGGGCCGCCAGGCAGGCGTAGGCGCACAGCAGGGTGAAGGCCACGCTGAGGCGC
>NW_006295736.1:981305-981789 GCF_000327345.1 Myotis davidii
CAGCCCACGGGGCCTGCCCTATGCTCTCGGCACACTGGGCGTGCGGCCCCCTCCACGGGGCCTGAGCTCTGGGACCCTGTGCCCCGCCTCACCTGTGTCTCCCTCAAATGTCTTCACGCCCGTCTCTAGAGCCTCCATTTACAGACCTCACCGCGCACACCGGTTGCGTCTCTCCTTGCCGGTCCCGCAGACTCTGAACCCCTCACACTCAGCCCCTCCCAGCGCAGCTAAACGCACGGAGAAAGGCCAGCTCGCCACACCTCCCGCACTGTGTCCGCCGTGGCCGGGGGCCGCCTGGGGACACGATGGCACCTACCTTCCGGAAGCCGAGGCCCCCGCGCAGACAGGCCAGCTCCCGCTCCACACGGCCGTCCCGCCTGCCCGCGGCCAGCCAGCACTCGGCAGGGAAGAACCAGCGCCCCCGTCCCTGGCGCAGCTCCTTCACCATCACGTGGCTGACGTACCAGGCGGGACAGGCCCCGCC
>NW_006295736.1:995925-996520 GCF_000327345.1 Myotis davidii
CACAGCCTGGATGGAGAAAGAACAGGACACAGACATGTCTTATGGAACTGTCACAAGGCCCTCAGGGCATTGTTATACATGGTAGCCAGTGGCCGTGATTATAACATTATGGGGGCAAAGGAAGACAGATAACAAGTTCAGCTGAGAAAAACGTTCTGTGGCGTAAGCAGCATGAACCCCAAGATCCCACCCCATTAGTCAGGTGCTCTGTACTCCCCTCTCCTTGAGTACAGGCAGAACACTCCCATGCCTGGGTTCCATTACATGGCAAGGGTGACGGAACTTTACTGATGTCATGAAGGTCCCAAATCAGATGATTTTGAGTTCATCAACGGGGAGATTAGCCTGGTTGGGCCTGACCTAATCAGGTGAGCCATTTAGAGTGGGCTAAGGCCTTTCCTGAGCTCAGTGTCCCCGGCCCGCCGGCCGGCTGTGCACCGAGGCCCATACGTGGAGGTCCTCCAGCTGCTCCGTGAACCTGGAGAACAGGAGCTGGAACGAAACACAAGACCTCGCTGCCCCGGGCGCTGCACCGACAGCACGGACGCAGCGGCGATCTGACGGCAGCGGCTCAGCTTCTGGGGCCCCAGCCTGT
>NW_006295736.1:997134-1001845 GCF_000327345.1 Myotis davidii
AGTGCTGCGGGCACAGCATGGCGTCAGCCGGGGGTGCGGCTGCTTTTCACCCTCGGGTGGGAAGGACCCGTCTATAAGCAGTGACCCAGGAGGCCCCCCAGGAACAGGCCGCATGGGGCAGGGACCCCGTGGAGCTCCCCCAAATCCAGTCTCTCTAACCTCACGGGTCTGTCCACATGGAGCGCCACAGCTGACCTATGTCAGCGGGGACATAGCCTGTGAACGTGAACGTCCAGGGAAGAGCAGCTCCCACCTCCTGCCCGCCCCAGGCTGTCCTCCTGGTAAACCCTTTACCCACCCGGCTCTGCATGCCTCCTGCCCTCGTCACCCTCGTTTGGGGTGAAACTAACTCCTTCACACGGGTTTAGTGACAGAAAACGCATGGTTATGCAGGTACCAGCATGTAAGCCAATCAGCCTCCGTCCTTCCGTCCGTCCCTCACATGGGCGTGCTATCAGTCAACCTCAGATACACTGTGAACACACTGAGCCTGTCCCCATGGAGCCACCGGTCCCGCTGGAGAGCCGGCCTGATGGCCACACCAGGCCTCACGGCTGCTGCCCGGGCTCTGCGGGCAAGTCCCATACCTGAGGACGAAGGTGTGTCTGGAGTTCCGTTCAAACAGCAGCTTCTCTGGGCAGCAGAGCTCTCTGGGCTCTGAAAGTCCATCTTCACCACATAAAACGATGTAGACCTCCAAACACAGACACGGGGTCAGAGTTCAATTACCGAACCCGTGACCCTAACCAGTGCTGGGCAGGGCCTCCCTGCACCCTCCTCCCAGCCCTCCCCCCAGACCCCCACCCAGGAAGCCAGCGCCCTGTGTAGACCCCGCGACCTGTCCCAGGACAGTCCCTGACGGGGGGGAGGGGGTAGGAAAGGCCAGATGCCCCTCGGGTCACTGGGCACATGGCTAGCTCACGTGTGGCCCGCCCTCCTCCCTGCACTCAGGGCACCGGGTGGGTGAGGGGCACCATAGACACAGGGTGCGTGTCCTCAGCAGCTGGCCTCGCTGCTCCTTGCTGGGAGGCTTTTGTGGTAAGAAACGTACAATTCTGATGCAGGGCCATCTACCCGCCTTCACTGAGGAAAAACCCTTACTTGTTTCTGCTCTTTTACATCCTTTCCCGTTGCCTTGGAGTGACTTCTAAGTGTTTTCACCTTTAAGTCTCTAGCCTTCAGGAGCGCGTTTCTGGGCATTGCGTGACATGAAGGTTTCATGTTGCTTTTCCACACGGAAGCCACCATCCCTGAGCACCTCACTGCGTGACTCCTGCTCTGCTCTGGGCTACACGGCCCCGACATGCCTCGTCTGCAGTCTGTCCCATGCACCTGTCTGTCCGTCTCCTGACATGAGACACTGTCCTAGCCCGTCCCACTCCAGCTGCCTGGTGCCCCTCGGAGTCTGCCTGCTCCCTCTGCTGGTGACACCACCCTCTGTCTCTGATTTCTTGTGTTTTCTTCCAGGTAAATGTTAGAATCTGTTTTTCAAGCTCCACAAAACCCTTCCTGAAATTTTGGTTGGACTTCATTGACTTTAACCTCTTTGTGCCTGGTTTTCACCTGTAAAATGGGTCTATTAATAGAACTCTTTCCAAAGTGTTTTGAGGTTTGGGGGGAGTAAAAAAAAAACCCAACATAGTAAAGTCCTAATTCCTGTTAGCTGGTGTTATTACTATTAATGTTATTACTATTAATGTTAAAGGTTAATGTGGGAGAAATGACAAGAAAAACTGGTTTTCCCATCCATGAATGAATATTACTGTATATTTACACTAGAGGCCCAGTGCACAATATTCGTGCACTTGTGGTGGGAAGATCCCCTCAGCCCGGCCTGCGCCCTCTCGCAGCCTGGAGCCCTCACTCCTTGCCGCCCGCCTGCTCACTGCTCCTTAGCGCTGCCACGGAGGCAAGAGAGGCTCCTACCCACCACTGCTGCGTTCGCCAGCTGTGATCCTGGCTTCTGGCTGAGCGTCTGCTCCCTGGTGGTCAGTGTGCATCATAGCGACCAGTCATTCTGGTCGTTCTGCCTTAACGGTCTCTTAGGCTCTTATTATATAGACTAGAAGCCTGGTGCACAAAATTCATGCACTGGCGGGGGAGGGTCCTTCAGCCTGGTCTGCACAGTCTTGCAGTCCGAGACCGCTCGCTCCTTACTGCCCAGCTCACTGCTCCTTAGAGCTGCTGTGGAGGCAGGCGAGGCTCCCACCACCACCGCTGCACTCGCAGCTGTGAGCTGGCCTCTGGCTGAGCAGCACTCCCGCTGTGGGAGTGCACTGACCACCAGGGGGCAGCTCCTGCTTTGAGCATCTGCCCCCTGGTGGTCAGTGCACATCATAGCGACTGGTCATTCGCCATTTGGTCAATTTGCATATTAGTCTTTTATTATATAGGATATTTTATGCATATTGTGCCAGTTTTCTCATGATGGTCTTGTGGATGCCCGGTATGGTCATGATGGGGAACATGTGGTCTCAGTTATGTGTCCTATGTGATCCTTGTTGTTGCATGAAGATGCCTTTGAGGGTTTTTACTGTGAGAATAAACAAGTCATCTTTTCTGTCAGAGAACAGTTTAGGCAGCCGCCATGCTGGCTGTGTGACTTGGCAGTCACCATGTTGGCCGCAGGGCTTGCGGCTCCCTGGGGGCCGCCATCTTGAAATGGCAAAGGCCAACCCCTCCCTTTGAACCAGCCAATGGCGCAGACTGTGTGCCTGCGCTCCAGTCAGGAGTGAGGGCGGGCCAGGTGCGGCTCCCGGCCCAGGTGCCTCCTGCAGGAGGAGAGATGCGGCCTGCTGCCCGGCTCTGAGTGCGCTGCCTGTTCCACCAGGACCCTGGAGGGGGCTCGCCTTACTCTACATTTACGGAACCATGGAATCCAGCGATTCTGTTAAACTTTCATATTGATTCTCATTATTTGGCTGAAGACCCTCTTACATTTTCTATGCAGACATCAGATCGCCTGCCAGGAACTAATGTTCTCTCCTTCCAAACCTTAGATTCTTGTTTTGTTCTTGTCCTGTTGTTCTCCCTGGAGTTTCCAGGACAGGATAGACAGACACATGGCCACATCGCCAAGCCATGCACCCACACCTGCGCACACACCGTCCACACCCACACATGTCTCCCGGATGCCCAGGCACCTTTGCGGTGAAGCGGGCTGGAGCCCGGAAGCCCGTGTCCACAACAACCGCATACAGCTGGTGACTGAGCGGGGCACTGTCTTGCAGGAAAATGTAACCCGTTTTCTTTTTCTCACGACGATCCATACGTTTGCTTTTAGTGACCAAAAGGGCATAAAGAATTGTAATGGCCACAATAAAAATACTGGGGAGCAGGTTTTCCGGACATCTGTAAATAAAGGAGAATAGACAGGGAAAATAAACATGTAATCAGAGACCAGCCGATGTTCCCCACACAGGGCTAATACATGTGCACACACACAGGGCTAACGCATGTGCATGCACACACAAGGCTAACACATGCACACTCATGCACTGGCTAACACACACGTGCACACTGGCCAACTCACACGCACATAGGGCCAACACATGCTCACACATGCATACTGGCTAATACACGTGCACGCACAGGGCTAACATGTGCACATACACGCACACACACTGGCTAATTCACATGCACACACTGGGCTAAGACGTGCACACACACAGGGCTTACACAGGCACACTCATGCACTGGCTAACACACATCTGCATACACATGCACACCGGCTAATTAACATGCACATACACACATGACACACATATTCACACATGCACACTGGCTAACACGTGTGCAGACACACGGATCTAACACACGTGCACAGAAAGGGATTCCCCAGCCCAGTAGTGTCTGAAAGCACAGTGGTACCAGCTGTTCCCTGTGTCCTTGTCCCTGACTCCTGGTGACCTCACACCACCAGCACTGGCAGCATCAGTTATTGGCTTATTATTAAATATGGGACCCACTCACTGCTACCCAGGAACCCACTCTCGCCTATTGAATGACCAGGCAGAGTCCCTAAGGCATCCATGTGAGGAGGAGGATGACAGCCAGCACCAGGGAATGCAGGCTCTGGCCCCACGAATGAGGCGCTGACCCCGTACGGCCTTGGTAGCCTGGTGCCCCATGTGGGGGATGGACAGACAGATGGATGAGGCAGCGAGCTCCTGCCGCCCCAGCTCGCGTTCTGCTGGCCCACATTTCAGCCTGAATATACGGAGCTGTCTACGCAGTGCGATGGCGGGGGCGTTTCAGATTCTCCCCTGAAGCGGGCCCTGCTGAGGAACAAGGGGGCCAGGACAGCAAGAGAGCAGCAGCCGCGGGTCCGGCTGTGTCGCCACTATGGACGCTCACTCACTGGTCAGTCACAACTGCCCAGATTCACACTAACTTCCGTGTGTCTGTCCCTCTCCTGCCAGCAAGTGTGAGCTGACATATGGACATGGGCAACTAGGCAATAGTGAGTAACAACCACCTATTAACAGGCAGGTTCTGAAGAGCAAAAGGATCCCAAGTAGCAGGGTCCACGCTCTGCTGACTGACCCCTGGGCAGCCAGTGGCCAGGCAGATAAAAAGGGCCTGGTCTAGAAGGCGGGACTCACCCCCGGAACTGGGCCACGTCCCTGGATTCAAAGCTGGCGTTCAGGCTTCTCCTTGCGATGGAGTAGGTGGCGAGGAGGTTGTAGCTGGGAGGGAGAGGCGGTTAGTG
>NW_006295736.1:1001886-1003308 GCF_000327345.1 Myotis davidii
AGGGTCGGCTAGTGAGTTAGACGTGGGGCTCGGCCTCTGCGTCTGTGCGTGGCTTCCAAGGCCACGACACTGCTGTCCTCGGCATGGACCTGGGGGCGCATCGCAGACATCTTTGTGAGGCCAGGGGACCAGAGTGCTGACATCTCCATGACAACGCCGCCCCCCCACCTCCAGTCCAGCCTCAGCCCAGGGACAGACTGCGCTGTGTCCACGGTCCGGGCGCAGCCGGTGCCCGTCATGGGTCACCATGAAGACGGACTCTCCCACAGCAAACCTGTCCCCCTCACTGCTCCATGAGTAGGGCCCTTTGGCGCTGATTCTGTGCCCTGGCTCCCAGGTGCCAGCAGAGAACCATGCAGCAGAAAGTGGACAATTGCTTTAATGCAGAAATGAACACATGACTGTCCCAGGGAACACTGAGCCTGACCACCAGCCGGATCGAGCTCCCAGCATCGGCGCTGTGCGCACCAGAGCGGACATGAGGAGCCACGGATGGCGGCCGGCACCGCACACGGTGGTCTGGACACACTGCCTCCTCCCAGGCAACTAGGCGATAGCTTTGTGATTCAACCTTTCTTAAGATGACAACGATTTCTACACGTGCCTACGAGGTGTTTCTAGGGTAACAAACACAGCCACGGTCGCTGACAGAACAGCCAGCTCTGCATCTGGATAAAGAGTTCCTGACCGAGGGCCACGCCCAATGCTCCCGGAAATTCCTGGGCGGCTGCAGTCGGTATAGCGACGCATGTCCCGTGGTAAAGGTCACCCTCACGACTACGCAGAGGGGCAGGCGCGGGGTCCCAGGGTGGGGCGGGGAGAGCAGAAGCCCCACCCGAGGGGGGTCATCAACATGAGCAGGACACAGCGACCCACACGGGTCTCATCCACCCACCGACTCCTCCGTCCACCAGATGTTTGCTGAGCACCACCCACGTCCAGGGGGAAGCACGTGAACTCCCCTGGGGCTGCCGCAGGCGGGCCAGATGAGGGAGGAAGCCATCCCCGCAAACCCGACGTCCGCAGCATCGCCTCACCTGCAGTTCACCTTCCCCGGGGAAGCCGCCGGCTGTGGGGGGAGACTCTCAGGCTCCCGCCGCGGGTCCCAGAGCAGGCAGCGGACCCCCTGGAAACGCACCACGTAGCTCACGGTCTCGGTCAAGTACCTGTTGGGAGATTCCCTGTCGTAGTCCGCATCCAACAGGGACAGGTACCCCTGGGTGTGGCCTGAAAGAGAAAATGTAAGTTAAGAATCACAACCTGAGGTTTGGGAAAAGGCGCCGCCTGCTCCTGCAGCAGATGAGCGGTGACGGACAGCAGCACCGACACCCACACCACAGCAGGGGCTTCCTCACGGGACAGAGGGCCACGGCGTCCCGTCCACCGACCTTCCAGCGCAGCCGCCGGCACGGAGACGTGCGC
>NW_006295736.1:1003375-1023204 GCF_000327345.1 Myotis davidii
TCGGAGAACCTGGGACAAGCAGAGCCGTGAGCACAGTCTGGTCTCAGTCTTTCCTCTCGGGCTTTGCCACCTGCTTTTGTGCAGACACCCTTTCACCAGCGAGGCAGGCTGGGCCCCACGCACCACATCGTCACGAGAACTGTGTGGCACTCACTCGTTGCTTCACTGGAAAAAACACCAGCCTGGCAGGTGTGGCTCAGTGGTTGAGCATCGACCTATGAACCAGGAGGTCAGAGTTCAATTCCTGTCAGGGCACATGCTTGGGTTTCAGGCTCGATCCCAGTGCGGGGCGTGCAGGAGGCAGCCCATCCATGATGTTTCTATCTCTCTCTCCCACTTCCTTCCTCTCTGCAATCTATAAAAATATATTTTTTAAATGAAAGATTGAGAGTCCTGCCCAGACGTGCACTGAGAGTCCTGGACGGACACCTGCGCTCTCTCCACGGTCCAGTCTCTCCTGCAAATGGCAGGCTGGGTCCGTCTGAGGCAGCGACACCTCCTCCCTGAGCGGCCGTCACTGCATCTCTTCCACAACCCGCCGCACACGGCTGCAGAGTGCAACCTCACTCACAGGAGTTCTCACAGGCACGTCTCCTGCCCTGACCCCACTACCCACAGCGTCAGCCACGCACCTCACCAGCAACATGACGGGGAACACCCTGGCGGCCAGCTGGGAGAACTCCACTCGGATCTGCAGGGCCTCCGGGCCGGCTGCGGACAGCCCAGCGAAGTGGTGGACGTTCACTCTATCCCGAAGCAGCACAAACGTCGTTTCATTTCTCCTGTCGCCCTGTCAGCATGTGGACAACGAGCAGAATTGGCTTTCGGAAGAGTGAAGACGTTGCATGTCACCAGGGCAGCCTAAACACAGCTGAGGGGACTGGGCAGGGCTGTCCTCACCGGGGCACCTTCCTCCCCGAACTCCACGGTCACGGGCGTCCTCAGCCGTGGCTTGTGCAGGGGCCTTCGGCTGGAGCAGCGGTGCAGGGACAGGGCCAGCAGAGCACCAACCTGGGGACACAGAGCGCCTTGCAGTGGTGACGCCAGCCAGGTGGCGGCTACATCATCAGGGAACACAGGGGTCACCGGCCAGAGGGGGTCACGGCAGGACGGGGTGGGGGATGGCTTCATGTGCACTGCTCTTATTAAGTTAATCATTCTTAAAGTTTGTTAAAGCATTTTATTTTTTATTCTAAAAGCTCATATGAAAGCCACAGCTGCCGAGTGACAATGAGCAGAGGCGCAGACGGCCCCCAGCACTGCCGAGCCCTGCCGCGAGCCTTACCCGAGGACGCCTGCCTGGGGCATCCGGGCGCTCCTGGGTGGGGACACACTGAGTGGGCAGCAAATGTTCTACTTTTGTTTTTGCGTGAAATCTTCCAAAGCCACTACAACTCCCTGGTTGTCATAGCTTGATTAGCTACCTATGGATTCCCCTGAGTGATGCATTCACATAACCAGTGGGCGGGCTGTCTGCGGAGCAGCCAGGTTATCAGAACTACGGTCGTTCTGAAAAAACACATAAAGCTTGTCGCTTTGAGGAAATCTCTCCTGTTTCCTGGGAGGTGGGGGGAGGAAACAACGGGTCCGGGTGTTTCTGGAGCCCTGGGCGCTTAGACGAAGTGCCTCCAGATGGGCAGACACCTGCTCGCTCCACCTCCACCTCCACCTCCACCGGGTATGTCTCTACACAACTGCACTTTTTAGGTTGAAAAAACTCACTTTAATCTCTATTTCTTTATTGCTTGTTAGTTGGGATTATTTTCATGTCTATTTCCCTAAAAGGGGGTGTGTGACTGCTGTTGAAAATGAGCATTTTTGAACCACATGATGAGTTTGTCATTCATTTGTGTATGCTCGTCCATCAGACATTATCGGGGGCCCAGGGAGCCTGGCCCTCGAGCGAGAGTCTGCGCACAGAAACAGGAGCACGGCGCTGGGGCCCGGCCCCAACCCTCTTGACCTGGACACAAGCAGATGTGAAGCCCGTGTTCACAGCCCAGAAACGCTGGCACCTCCTCCCGGCGCCCCCACTGCCACACGCCCTCGGCTCTGGTCCCCTTGTGGCTCAGCCTCCCGGGACCTGTGGCCAGCCTCGCCGTGATGCACGCCCAGCCCACTCCGCCTCCGACTTCGATGGTGGGTCCAAGCGGCGGCACAGGAAGTGCTCACCTGGCCAGGAGCGCGTCCCTGTAGAAAGGAGCTCCTCCTGAAGAGCAGGAGCTGGCTCACGTAGCACGGGCTGGGCTCCCACCCGGCCAGGTCTACAGGGAGGCGCACCTGGATGGGGCCCAGGCTCTGCACGGAGCTCTGAGGGTGGCGATGAAGTTGCGCCTGGGCCTCCGTCTGCCCGGCGCTCACGTGGACCCGGTGCTCACCGCGTGAGGACAGGCAGCCCTGGAAAGCACGGGTCCAACACTGACGGGCGGGACCACCTTCCGGATCAGACCCAAGAGGCGGAAACACCTGGAAAGGCCTGAGCCAGGACTGGACCCCAGGACGGGGCAGCCCTGTGATGGGGATGCGAGCTGCTTTTGTGTCGATGCGTCTTCCTGAGACGCTCCACTCACTTGTGCCCACAGCTGGCTCCGTGGGCTCCTCAGCCCCAGGGAGCCAAGACCTTGACTACTACATGCGGGGCTGCCAGGGCCACGAGCGCAGCGCCGTGGGCGCAGAGCAGGCAGGGCGGGAGGTGCCGTCTAAATGTGCCGACTGCTGCTCGGCTGCGGTCACTGGGCTCACATCGAACAAAAAAAAAAACACCCCTTTTTCCTTTCCCCAGCATCACACCAAGTATCAGCTACGTGACCAGCAGGTCTGGGCAGGGGAGAGGATAAATGGGGACCGAGGAGGCATGGAAGCTTCTGGAAAGAACCCAACCAATCCTGACACACTGTTCTGTGGTCACTGCAGCAGGAGCACATGAAATGACCGCTGACGGCCAGGTCTGTCGGGGCTGCTTCCACATCACACCACCATCCGCCTTACACCCTGCACCAGCTACGTGACCAGCAGGTCTGGGCAGGGGAGAGGATAAATGGGGACCGAGGAGGCATGGAAGCTTCTGGAAAGAACCCAACCAATCCTGACACACTGTTCTGTGGTCACTGCAGCAGGAGCACATGAAATGACCGCTGACGGCCAGGTCTGTCGGGGCTGCTTCCACATCACACCACCATCCGCCTTACACCCTGCACCCCTCAGGATACAGACCCCATGTCCCTCATGGAAACCCACTGGACCTAGGGGACGGGACAGGGGTGACATCCACTGCACATTGCACTACCCACGAAACACAGCTCACCGTGAACATTCCCCAAGACCAAGGTCCCCGGCATTGTAGCCATCAGACCCCAGGACCACAGATCATTGCGGGTTTTGAGAGCAATTACTAAGCCAGTTCCTGTCTGAGGGAGGAGCAGCCGTTACCCGAGGAGGAGGAAGACCGTACCAGCAGCACGTCTGCAATGGCCTGAGCACCTTCCTCCAGCAGGCGGCCCGAGCTCCTTGAGTGACCGTGGTCGCTGGCCTCCAGGACCCCAGACACGAGAAGGATGAGCTCCCGCACCTGGCCCGCCTCCACCGCGCAGCCTGCGGGGGGCCGGCTGGGGGCCAGCAGCGTGTGTGCGCAGTCGAGGATGAGAAGAGCGCTTGCGAGGCTCATCTGCGTGGAAACCGGCAGGGGTAGAGGCCCCTCAACAGCGCCCACGCCACCTGGCCCGCCCTCCGGGAGGGACACCACACACCAGGCGGGGAGGATGGGCCAGGTCCGGATCTGGATCGGCACCAACTTCACAAGTGACATTAACTCCCCCGAGTCTGTCCCCAGACCCGTAAAGTGACCAGGGGAGACTAGAGGCCTCGGCAAGCAAAGCACGTCCCAGGGAACGTGGCTGGGCCGTTCGCTGCTCGCGGAGGTGACCCACATCGAAACGGTGACCTGCCTGAACCGAACCCACCTGCGGGTGCTCACGGGGCCCTCACAGGACTCGGAGCTGCCAGAGGTCCCTGTGAGGGAAGCAGGAGGGACACACCTGGACCAAGGGACTCACCTTGTTGGGGAAGCGCAGCAGGTCCCTCAGCAGGAGGACAGAGTCGGTCGCTTCCTCCTGACCAGGAGAAATGGAAATGACAAGATGACAAGGGAGGGAGTCAGCCGTCAGTCAGGGCCACACGGCTCAGCTCGCTGCGCGGAGATGGAGCAGACCCCATGTTTGGGCTCAGAGACAAAGGGAGGCTGACATGGGAGAGACCGTCACCTCGGGCCCACGTTTTCCAGCCTATGTGGCCCCCCTGCCTTGCGCCCGCTGGCTACCTCCCACCCCATCAGGGGGGACCTGAGGGCTCAGGGACCAGAGTACAGCAGGGGGAGCTGAGCCCCATGGTAACAATGGAGTGTGTCCTTAGATGTGGCTGTTGTTGCCATGGTGACAATGGAGTGTGCCCTTAGATGTGGCTGTTGTTGCCATGGTGTCAATGGAGTGTGCCCTTAGATGTGGCTGTTGTTGCCATGGTGACAATGGAGTGTGCCCTTAGATGTGGCTGTTGTTGCCATGGTGACAATGGAGTGTGCCCTTAGATGTGGCTGTTGTTGCCATGGTGACAATGGAGTGTGCCCTTAGATGTGGCTGTTTGTGGCCATGGTGACAATGGAGTGTGCTCTTAGATGTGGCTGTCCTCGCCATGGTGATGCCACAGTGACGATGGCGTAGATGTGACTATCCTCTGTGACCATGGCAAGATGGAGGCACAGCCATGCTGGCGAGGACAGTGCCACAGCAGTACGTGGTTGCTGCCCTGGAAGCCACAGAATCGTAAGCCTCACTGCTGTGCCGTTGTTACCAGGCGGGATCGGGTTGGGTTTACATCATTTCCTCCTACGTGGCTGATGTGGGTCTCTAGTAACCAGCCCACTCGTCTGTGAGACGTGTGCACAAGTGAGAGCCACAGCCCCACATCAGCGCGAAGGCCGGCCCACCAGTCTCATGACTGATGGTACCTCACAGCACGACCACTTGCTAGCGAGCTGACCAGTCTCAGTTCCTGCTGCACAGACAGACCTACAGACACTCTGGGCCATACCTGGTCCTGGGGAGCTAATCTGCAGATTGAAGAAATAAACACGTCCTGAATTCCGGACCACTGGCCACAGGAGGGGCTCCCGCCCTCCCTAGCCCAGCGACTCAGGACCCTGGTAGTCACGGCGACATAGTTCCTGACTTCCGTGTCACTGCCCATCTGTTGGAGGGTGGAGAGGTTCCTCAGGCTAGCATTGTACCTGAAGGACACAGACAGTTACCATGATCGTCCAACATGTTCAAAACACTCTGGCCCACCCACTGCAAGTGTGGTATCCACGACAGAAACACTCTGGGGCGGGTCTGTGCAGAGGAAACGAAAAAGACACAGAGAGGAGTCACATCAAATCCTATGAGCCTCCTTTATCAGAGCTGAACAGGCCCAAGAGCCACACAGAGTGACACAGGCACACGGCAGGTGAAGGGAGTCAGTGCGAGCTGGACAGGAGACCCCAACGGCTGCAGGTGGTCCCATAGGCAGAGGTGATGAGCAGCACCCAGACCCACAGAGTGGATGGGATGATGCACATGGCCACGTGTGGTCAGCCCAGGAACATAGGAGTGATTC
Source organism: Myotis davidii (assembly GCF_000327345.1). Taxonomy (NCBI): domain Eukaryota; kingdom Metazoa; phylum Chordata; class Mammalia; order Chiroptera; family Vespertilionidae; genus Myotis; species Myotis davidii. The sequence goes on from NW_006295736.1 coordinate 1,009,022, forward strand.
AGGGTGAAGCCAACCTATGAAATGCACCAGATCAGCAGGCGGAAGGTCAAGCCCTCGTGATCATCTCAATGGATCTAGCAGAGCACTGACAAAATCCAAAATCCAACGGCCGTGGTGATAAAACCACCCAAATCCACGAGTGCAGGGCCTTCTCCCACCTGCTCACAGGCATCTGTGGAGAACCTACGTCAGCGCCACCCGAAGAGAGGCTGCGGGCGGACTGCCGCCTGCCCAGGCCTGGGGCAGGACCGGGATCTTGGTCTCTGCCACTTCTGCTCGGCGGAAAAAGCAGCAGGAGTGCGCAGCCGAGAGGGAGTGACACCCTCTCTCATCACAGGTGGCACGTCTCATTCACAGAAAACCCCACGGAATATGCTAGAAGCCCACCAGAGCTAGCGAGTGCGTGGAAGGCTGCAGGACACACGATCCACACGCAAGTATCAGTGTACACTACAGAAAACTCCAAGTAACTATGAAAACAAGTCCATTCGTAGTAACATCAAAAAGAACAAAATACTTATGATCCATTTAACAAAAAGTTCAATGTTTGTACCCTGAAAACTGTACGATGTGACTGAGGAAAGCAAAGATCTAAGTACATGGGAAACTGCTCCTGGTTTGAAGGCTCATGTTGCCAAGGCAGCAATGTTCCCAAGGTGACATCCTGGCTCCGGGCAACCCATCAACATTCCAGGGGCTTGTTGGTAGAAACGGACCAACTATTTACCAGGAGGCTCAGAGTAACCACAACCCTGAAAACGCAGACTCAGCTGCGGGTTCATGCTCCCCACTTCAAAGGTTACTTCGCACTCAGCAGTTGGACAGTGTGGTCCTGGTGTAAGAGACTTGAAGGTCAATGAAAGAGCGTGGACGGCCCAGAAATAGACACTAACGCTTGTGGCCCATTGACTTCTGACAAAGGGACGAAGACGGTTCGGGGGGAGGGGACCTTTCTGGCCTGTGGTGCAGGGACACTGCTTGGCTACGTGCAGAAGTGCAGGCCTGGAGCCTGCCTCGCACCACACGCCCCAGCTCCAAGGCTCAGCTCTGTGAGTGAGACCGCGAGCCTCTCAGAAGAGGGCAGGAGTGACTGTCCTGGCCTGGGGTGGGCGGTAATTTCTTAAATGCATCAAAAGCACCAGCAGTAAGAGAACAGGTTGGACTTCATCAAACCTAAAACTTTTGTGTGTCAGTGACACCACATGGAAGAGAAAACCCAACCCGCGGCGGGAGAAACGTGCACAAGTCACTTCCCTGACGAGGGATGTCGCCAGAACATGAGGGACTCGCAGCCTCAGTCATGGAGAGGCAGCCGGTGAAGACCACGGTGTCGGGACAGACAGCGATGGCACAAAGCCCATGGGCAGATGCCAGCACCGTCCGTCACCAGGGCCAGGCACAGAGCAAGCTGGTGAGCACGACGCGGGACCCACAGGTACACGAGCAGCCGCTTGGGAAAACAGTCTGGCAGGACCTCACAATGGTCAACACAGCATCACTGTGAGACCCGGCAATCACGCCCAGGAATCCGCCTGAGACAGGAAAACACGTCCACATCTACGCTCACAGCACCGTTCGCACCAGCCATCAGCTGAAGATGGAGAAAACCGTGGCGCATCCAAGACAAACTGTCATTCAGTCACAAAGAGGAATGAGGTCTGGCAACAAGGATGCACCTCACACACGTAACAGGAAGTGAGTCCAGGAAGCCAGTCACAGAAGACCACCGGGGGCATCACCCCATTGACATAAAAGGTCCAGAATCAGCAAAACTGGGGACAGAAGTGGGCTCTCGGATGAGATCCAGGGCTGGGGCTGGAGGGAGGAAGCTGGGTGGGGACAGGGATGGGACCACTGAGAACAAGGACTGTGGAATCGATGAAAGGTCCTCGTCTGGCAACTGTAAGCGTAGGAAACCCAAGGATGTGTGCACTGCAGACGGGCGAACTCCATGGTATATGAGTTGACACCCATGAAGAGTGAGCTGTGCGAAGAAAGACGACGAGCGGTACAGCCCCAGAGCACATGCGGGAAGCCCGCGCAGACGTCGGGGACTGGGCTGCAGGCGCCACCAAGGACTCCACGGAGGCGGCTGGGACACAGAGCCTCACTCACACTTCCTGGCCGGGGCAGCGGTCCCCATGGAGACGGGGCAGCACAGTCACGGCCACGGCACAGGGCTGCGTCTGGGAGCCGTCACCATCAGTGATCACAGTGGACACCAGGACTGGAAGGGACAAGCAGAGGTCAGCGCCTGTGTGGCAGAGAAACTTCTTCAAATTCAATGGCAAGGGAGAGACAAGAGCCCAGAGGACCAGTCCCGACACCACTGGTCCACCTGTGTGCTGGGCGGTGACGGGACCTCCAGGAGGCAGAGCTGAGGCGAATCCACACGGAACAGGGCAGGGCGGGGGGTGCATGCATAGCCGGGAGGGAAACAGCCCGCAAAATGGGGTGGGGGCAGGCAGCCGTCGTGCGGAGGGTCAGGAAATGAGCCATGGCTCACACGCTCACTCCCTGTCACTGGCCTGCACTGTGTACCGACAGCAGCAAGATGCCAGGGTGGCCAGGACTGCCCCTGTCTCAACCTCCCTGCCTACTCAGGACTACAGTCAAGTTAAAAACGTGGTGAGTGCCGAGCGGGCAAGGCCAGGGAGGGGTCCGCAGACCCCGAGGTGCAGGTCCAGGCTGGTACTGCTGGAACCAGGGCCGAGGGAGGGCAGGGCTATGGCAGGTCCAGACGAAGGCATGGAGAACCCCACTGAAGTCATTTATGCACAGACATGGGCATGGCAGGAAGCAGTTTTTTGGGGACTCGGGAACTCCTTCCTGTGACAGGGCCAGGGTTTGTGGTGGGGTCCCTGCTGGGGAGACGGAGTGGAGTCCTGCCCACCATCTGTCCGGGGCTCACCTTGATAACCATCCATGGGCTCCCCAGCTGGCAGTGCAAAGTAGTGCTGGGCGTCTGTCCCCCGGTACAGGGTGCACTTGGAGGCGTTTCCTATCTGGTAACCAAACTCATAGCGGAAGTCCTGCGATCCGTTCCGTAGTGAAGGAAAGAGCACAGGTGAGCAAACAGCATTACCCCCATTAAGTCCTCACACCCCGTCCTCACCCACCCGAGGTCAGGCACAGATGGACTGGGGCAGGTACACGCGGCTGTGTCTGTCACTCGCGGCCGTGGGCTCTCCTGGCCGGGACCTGGGACAGTCACAGATGCACAGTCGGGGGGATGAGGACACTCACACCCCCAGCGTTTCATCAGAGGCAGACAGGGTCTATCCTTCAGGACAGACGGGGTCTGCGTGCTCACCGGCCTCCCCGACGTGCAGAAGACGCTGAAGACGGTGTCTGCCTCGAGGCCGCGGTGGGGCTGCACCTGGCAGGCCACGTCCCGCGGAGCCTGATTGACGGTCACATACAGCTGAGCCTTCCCTAGAAAGCTGTGCCCCGAAGCTGCAGGGAGAGGGGTGACACCTGCATGCTGGGAACCAAAGGCAGCCCCAGAGGTTCTCAAAGCACAGACCATGTGGCCCCCAGATCTGCGGCTTTGGCGTTGCTGTGATCTTGACAGACCGCGACCCCGGGGACACCCCAACCTGCTGGGTCAGACCCAGAGGGGCCGGCAATCTACGCCAGTGCCTGCATCAGGGGACGCTGGGCCCGGGACCCCTGCCATGCGGCACCCACTGATGCAGCACTATTTGGGTGCTTGCTCACTGGGGCAGCCGTGCCCGAGACCCTGAGAGATTGGTGGACGGACAAGACCTGGGAGCCAGACAACAGCCTCATAGGCAGAATCCACCCCAGCAAACCAGACCCTCCACTCCCGCTGTGTGCAGCCCTGTCCGGAACACGCAAGTATCGCTGCTGAACTCTACAGCACTGATAGGGTTTCTATTTGGCTTCTATAAGCTGCACTGATAACTGTAAATGTTTCCTGTGATGCCATACAGCATTCAAAATCAATGTCATAAATAAGTATAGTACAATAGGGCCTTGACTTACAAGTGTCCCGACTAACGAGTTTTTTGAGATACCAGCTGTCTCTCCGCAGATTTTTTGCATTGAGTTGATCGAGTAATTTGAGTTAATGAGCTCCTTAACGAGCTCGGTCTCAGAACGAATTAAACTTGTAAGTCAAGGCCCCACTGTATTCTCTAAACTGCATAACGACTGTTTCCCAATGACTAAACATTTCATTTTCCATTACCCTGAAATGATAATTCTCATGCATAAAGTTGTTTTTTACTTCCGATGTCTTTTTCTTGAAATAAATTACAGGCACAAGTTAAATGTGTTAAATTGTGTAAAACTCCGAGGAAGCTGACCCTCATCCTAACAGCAGGCACGTGGCTCAGCTCCCCGCCAGGCCCAGGGGCCACCTACCCACCGCTGCTTGCAGGACGTATGTCTCTCCAGGGCGCAGTGAGTGCGGCTTCACTGTCACCGTCTGTCCCGTGATCCCTGCGGAAAATGAGGGGCGGGGACCACTCGTCAGGGCACCCCAAGGGCAGCAGCTCAGACACACCCTTCCTCGGCCACTGCAGCCGAAGGAGCAAAGAGGTCCCATTAGCCCTGCTTGTCTCACCTGGAAAGGACACGTCTGTTCGTTACCTCCGGCCCCTTATTACAAAGCACGAAGCTCATCTCTGCTCCCACTCAACGGAGTCAAACGGAGCCCAATCCAGGGGCCAGTCAGAAGGCCCTCGACTCCCAGGAAGGAGAGGACTCTGGGAAGAACGCTGTCCGAGTGTTTTGAGGAGGCCCCTAAACCAAGTGGATCCCTTTCAAACGACATCCTAGTGCAGTGATCAGCAAACTGCGGCTCGTGAGCCACAGGCGGCTTTTTGGCCCCTTGAGTGTGGCTCTTCCTAAGCCTGAGGAGGACCCTAATTAAGTTAATAACAGTGTACCTACCTATATAGTTTAAGTTTAAAAAATTTGGCTCTCAAAAGAAATTTCAATCGTTGTCCTGTTGATATTTGGCTCTGTGGACTAATGAGTTTGCCGACCACTGGCCTAGTGTCTCCAGGAGTGGGAGGGACTCCTGGACCCAAGCGCGACTGCGGACCACGGGCCCAAGATCTCAAAGACAGAGGCTCACTCAGCTGCCGCCATGCTCCTCGGGCAGCGTCCTGCACTCAGTCTGCAGGCCCGGGGCCCACACCCCAGCAGGCGCACCCACACCCGGGGAGGTGCACACACACACCCAGGGAGGCGCGCACACACCCGGGGAGGCACACACACACCCTGGGAGGCGCGCACACACCCGGGGAGGCACACACACACCCCAGCAGGCATACAGGATGCGTGCACGAGGGGGCGGCACTGTCCTCTGCGCCTGTGCCTGCTCAGCAGCCTCTTCCCCTTACTTTGCAAAAGCGAGGGACACCCGCAGGCCTGTGGCCACTGAGGGACGAGCAAAACTAAAGAGGCATCATGACCCCCAGTCTGTCTCTAGTCCAAGGAGAAGGCCCAGAAGAAATGGGGGGAGGGGGAGGCTGGTGTTGGAACCTCTGCGACCGCTAAGGTTCCAGGGCAGAGGGGCACTCGTACCGGACGCGGTGTAGCCCTGAAAAACGGCTCGGCTCACGGGGGACTTGGGCCAGTCGACCAGGAGTGCAGGCCGGGCACTGGCGGTCGGGAGGAAGTGGCCCACCAGGTTGTCCCCATCCCCACGGCTCCCGTCCTCACTGGGTCCCGACGCTGAGAGGTGCATGCTGGTCCCTAGGAGACATGCCGGGTCAGGGCTGGCGGAGACAAAGGTGGCCATGGTTCCCTTAAAGTGCTAGTGGTTCAAGGCTGAGATCAGTGCTGCCCACTCTCTCGGGACCCGCTTGTCTAAACGCCTCGCACGATCAGTGGCTCCGCGGCATTTCCCCAGCTCACATGTGCTTGGGCCACGGCCAGGAGTGAGTCTACAGGAAACACCACGGCAGACGGAGCGGGCCCTGCCATGTGGACGTCTAGGTGAGGGTGTCAGGAAACACTCGAGGAAACACACCACGAGCAGAGGAAAGCCAGTGACGGAAGTGCTCTGGGGAGACAGAGCAGGCGCACGGAGGGGCTGGGACGGGCCGTTCTAGGGCCGGGTTGGCAGCCCGGGGGAGAGGCTCAGACAGAGGGAATGGGCTTTAGAAAAAGCTGCTCAGGGAGGGTCTGGGTGTGGCTGGAGGGGGAGCAGGAAAGAAGAGATGAGACCTCAGCTCCCTCCGTCGTCCCCTGTGTGGGCCCTGGGAGGCAGGCCTGGCATGCTGGGCCGGGCTGGGTGTGTGAGGTGACTGGGCCGCTGGCCCGGGCAGAGAGACAATGTCTGTCTGTCCAGCGGGGGGAGGGTGCCAGGCTTGCTCAGGAAACGCCGACTTCGGACTCCAAACAAATGCCGTTAAACAAGGTGAAATGATAAAGTGGATCCATGTTGGGGTTAGAAGGACTGAACCATCAGGAGGAGTGACTTATGAACGCAGGCCTTTCCCTCATTCAACGTTATTTATGAAGCACCTGCTGGGAGTGCGAAGTGAGCCCCTCACAGGCCTGGGGGAGCAGAAGGAGCATGGGGTGGTCAGAGGAACCAGCATCCAGGCTGATCAGGGGGATGGCCAAAGAGCACAGCACAGTGAGTCATAAACAAAGGGCTCACTGACCACCCATCTGGTCATGCGGTAGACAAGTAACTCTCACTCACTCAATATTCATTCAACAAACAAAGTATCCGCAGTTGTGCATCTATTAAGCATTGTTCATGGGCTGGATGAACCACTCACTCCTGGTCATGCGTTGTCAGCGAGAACATGCGCACTGAGGGCCAATACAAGTGTACTGCCTTGGAAACCTTCCCTTTCCAGACAAGAGAGAGCTAACGGAGTTCGTCGCCAACAAACCGGTATTACAAGAAACTTAAAGGAACTTCTTTAAAAGAAGAAGGGGAAAAAAAGATCAAAACTATAAATAATAAAATGGCGGAAATTACATGTCTGTCAGCAATCATTAGGTGTACACAGATTAAATGCTCCAACCAAAAGATGTAGGATGGTGAATGGACAAGAAAGCAAGACCCTCACATGTGCTGCCTACAAGAGACCCACTCAGATCCACAGGTGCAGGCTGTGAGTCGAGGGTGGAAAAGGTATTTCATGGAAATGGGAACTTGAAAGGCAGGGCAGCAGTAACTATACCAGGACATTTAAAATGAAGGCTATACCACAAGATAGAGAAGGGCCAGCAACTCTGCTTCTGGGTGCTTATCTGAAGAAACCCAAACACTATTCAAAGAGATGTGTACACTCCTGTGGCCACTGCAGTGTTTTTACAGGAGCCAACGCGTGCACGCAACTGAGTGCCCAGCAGTAGACGCACATATAGGATGGAATAGACTCGGCCGTAGGAAAGGGTGAAATCTTGCCATTTGTGACAGCATGGAGGGACCTCAGGGGTACTGTGTTGAGTGAAATAAGTCAGACAGAGAAAGATAAATACCATATAATTTCAATTATACGTGGAATCTAAAAAAACAAATGAACAGAAAGACTCATAGATACAGAGAACATACTGGTGGTTGCCAGAGGAGAGCGGTGGGATGGGTGAAGAAGGTGAAGGGATTGAGAAGCACAGATTGGCCTTGACTGGTGTTACTCAGTGGATAGAGCATTGGCCTGTGGACTTAAGAGAAGCACAGATTGGCTGTTACAAAAGTCATTGGGCTATGAAGTACAGCACAGGGAATACAATCAATAGTATTGTAATAACTATGAATGGTGCCGGGTGGGTACTGGAAATATCAGGGGGACCACTTAGTAAAATATATAAATGTCTAATCACTATGGTGTACACCTGAAATTAATGTCATATCCTCTGTCAACTAAAATGGAAAAATAAAAATTATTTTAAAACAAGAAACATGCCTTGCAGAGCAGAATAGAGAGACAGAAAGAGCCTGAGGACAGGGGGCTGGGGGTACACACTCTGGGCTGGGGAGGGGCGGTAAGGTGAGGCCTGGGAGGAGCGCCGAGGGAGGCCTGTTGGCAGATGCCGCCCATGTCCGAGGATGGGAGAGCGGCAGTGTCGGGGCCTGGGCTCCCCAGCAGGTAAGCTGGAAACAGGGCCAGACCCTGCCACCCAAAGGAGCGCAGACTGCCCTCGGCCTTGGAGCACAGGGAGGGGCCTGGGTTCAGGGGAGAGCAGACTCACAGGCAGCCGGCTGCCGTCCTCTCGAGGGCACCGCTTCTTGGACGTCACTGTAATAGGCCTCAAAGTCTGCGTGAAGGACAGAATGAGAGCGTTTCCCGTAAACCAGGCTCCCCTGAAACACAGGACCCGAGGGAGCACACACGTTGCTCTGGGCCACCTCAGGGCCCCAGCCCTGCTCTGCGGGCACAAAACCCCCAGAGGCCACGCCCAGCACATGGGACAGTGGGGAGGCAGTCGCTGTCCCTGCTCCCCCAACAAGTAGGGCTCCATTGGTTAGTTGGGGGGATGCCAAGGCCCAGAACTGTCCTCCGGGGCCTCACTCTTGTCTCCCATGGGAGACACCGACAGGAGTGTCCGGCTGCCACTGTCACCTTTCTGTCCCCAGGCACTTCCCTCCTACACTTGAGGGGTTCATGGAGGCTCTCCCACCAACGACCCCAAGGCTGGGACTCTGGGGTGCAGGCCTTTGCCAGGGCACAGGACCATGACCCTGAGCGGCCACGCTGGATGGCGTCAGGGAGGGACGGGAGGGGCAGGTGAGTGCTGGGCCAGAGCCTGGATCACTGACAAGGAATGTCTCTCACCTTCTAGGCACCGAAATAGTTCTTGTCCCACCTGAAAGCGGGGACACAGGGCACCCGTGGCCATTGGGGAGGAAGGATGAGGAGGTGGTGTGGGCAGAGCCTGGCTCAGTCAACTCTTCTGGGCCCATCAGAGACGAACACAAGGCCCGGAGGGCACCTCCAGGGCGAGGGCAGGTACCAGTGAGGGGACAGCACTTACCAGGGGGGTGAGGGGTTGGACTCCCCGGGGACCCCTCATCCCAGGGATCCCCTTCTGGGGCCACAGGGTCACCAGCAGCGGGAACTTGGGGTGCAGGGACCATGGACTCCACGGAGGCTCTCCCCGTGGCTGAGAGGCCAGCCTGGCCCAGGGTCCAGGGCCGTGGCTCCCGTGCGAACGGCACAGGCGTGGCGTGGGGCTCGGTCCGGCGTGGCCTTGGGGACCGTGGGTAGGACTCGGGAAGCTTCGACACAGACCCCAATCCTGAGGAGCCCAGCAGCCCCACGGTTCTGCAAAAGGGAACTTGAACACAGAAGACATTTGGTTTCTCTACGTGTACTGATTCCACGAGCATGTTCTGTCCTGAACAACCACCACGTGAAAACTGCACCTAGAGGTGTCGTGGGGCAGCCCGGCTGCTGGGAGGCCGGCCCGTCCATCTCCCCTGGGTTCGCCTCCCACAGGCCCCGCCACATGCTCTGCACCCCACTGGGGCATTCACAAAAACGCTAGAAACTTCTGGGCGCATGGAGCCTCTCCTAACCTGCATTCACCTGTCTGTGCTGCAGGACTGAGGAAACAGGGTCAAGAACAAGGAACAACTTTGCCAGGACGTGGACGCAGAGCTCACAGCCCTGTCAGCATCCCTGCTGCCACGTGAGTCAGATTCTGTGAGAACAGGGCTGGGCCACACCCGAGAGGACGAGCGCTGGCCCTGGAGAAAGGGCAGCCACACGGTGACCCTGCGCCCTGGGACACTGAGTACAGGCTTGGCTTCAGACCCACACGGTCACCGGCCAGATGGCACATGACCCTCCGTGTCATCCTGTTCCTTCAACACGGGGCCACTCCCAGTGTGTATGCTTCCTCTGGCGCCGAGGAAACATAAACACGTGAGGAGTGTGGACGGCACCGCCCTACTGAGGGCCGCACAGCCAGCTCAGAACACAGCCCTTGTCCGGTCCACGTGGCCCCGGCACAACATCACCTCTGGCCCAAAGCCAGGAGCCTGCCACCCACGCCCGCGCCCGCCACCAGGGCTGTGTTCCCACATGTGACTTCTCGTGACTTTGCCTCCTTGCAAAGTCTTAGGACCCACATTTTCCACCCAAGAAGAGTCTCAGAGCAGTGCTCCCATCACAGCCGGTGTGCGGAGCGAGGACCACCTTCCACGGCTCCTCTCTTGGTCCCACAAGTGGCCCCGAGGACAGCAGGGGAGGGACAATGGCCCCAGCAGAGTGGCGGGGGCGTGTGCTATTTCAAAGCGCTCAGTGCGTTTGTCACCCGGGAGAGCTGCCCCAGTGGGGACGGCGCAGCCCCCGCTGCCCCCAGGCTGAGGGCAGCAGCTGAGGCTCCTCGTCTCGGCCGTCACCACCGCCCTCCCAAGGGTGAAGCCAGGAGGGACTGGGGACGAATAGTTCATGCCAAGACCAGACACGTTGGGTCAAGCCAATCAGATCTCACACATTTTAGCAATCTCAAAATAACCACTCCGCCAACAAAGCCAAGCATCGCACACCCTCACTGCCTCGGCTCAGTGGGTAGAGCATCGGCCCGTGGACTGAAGGGGTTCAGGTTTGATTCTGGTCAAGGGCACATACCTCGGTTGCAGGCTCAACCCCCAGCCCAGGTCAGGTGCTTGCAGGAGGCAACCAGTCAATGTGTCTCTCTCACATCCATGTTTCTCTGTCTCTCCCTCTCCCTTCCACTCCCTCTCTCTAAAAAAATAAAATGAAAACGAAGCTGGTCTGTACCTTCCTCTCTGTCCCCTCCTGTAGCGTTGACCAAAAAGAGGTCCCAGGAGTAAGAGAGGGCCGCCTCCCCGCAGTCTTCACAAGCCGCCCGCAGCGAAAGCTCCTCGTTCCAGTTCACAGGGACGCCTCGGAACGTCTCCCAGGAGATGTGCACGCGCCTGCAACATGCAAACCAGGCCGGAGCTCCAGAAAACAGGGCGAGACGCTCTGGCCGCATTTTCCAGGTCAGGTTTGTTCAGATCACCTGGTCCCGGGGGCCAATGCACCACCTCACCCCACCGCTCAGGGAGGCTGAGCGCTTCCCCCAGGAGGCCTCTGGAGCTCGCCCAGCACAGGCTGTGACCACGAGGTGTTTTTACACAAGTAACTGCAGGGTCCAGGGATGGAGGCCGCCTGCCCAGTGTCCCGTGGAGCTGAGGGCACTAGGCGACACCCACCCCCGCCTACCAGGAGGCCAAAGCAGCTGTGGCACACGCCGACCTGCATTCAGGGTCTGGGACAGGGCGTGGCCCTCGGTGCCAGTGGCCTCCGTGACATCACACTCAGCTGACAGGTGCCTCCCCCCTGTGGGCCCATGGTGCCCAGTGGCGCCTGAAGGCCAGGACAGAGGCCCTGAGACACTCAGCCTCTGTGCCCTCGGCCCTGGGCCCTGGAGCCAACCCCGTCTCCAGGCAGCTGCTAGGAGGCGAGGGCACCTCCCCCTTGGAGCCCCACGTCAGCACAGCGGGTCGGTGTCTGAGCCCATCTCCCACATGCACAGTGGGTTTCTTTGGTGGCTCCCACCCCCAGCCTGGCTTGGGGCACCCAGATGGGCATTGTGGGGCAACAGGGCAGCTGGCACCTGAGCGCCACGTCAGGGAGGGTGGACAGGAACACCTGCGCCTCGGAAGAGTTCCGGCCGTGGCTGGACACCGTCAATGTCACAAGAAACTGGTCGTAGCCACTGCTGAGAGAGTCCGCTGCGAAGGACAGGGTGGGCGCCCCGGCATCCGGGCTGCGTGCAGAGGGCCCAGCAAAGCAGGGGCGGCCGGGGGCACTGGCTGGGGTGCACGCCCAGTGATACCTGTGGGGAAGCGATGGAGGGGCTGACGTGCCGGCTCTGGTCAGTTAGCGACCGTGGTGTCACCAAGTGGCTTTCCTGGGGGGCCTGCCAGGGAGCAGCGGATGATTCTCAGTGATGCATGTTCCAGGTTACCGATGTGGATGGTGTCTGTGGAGTGTGGACAGTGTCCATGGCAAGACACTGGGTCAGGCACCCAGGGATGGGGAGTGGGTGGAGATGAGGACCAAGGCCTGAGCCCAGGGACCCGACATTGAGGGACCCAGCACATAGAGGGTACTCATTCTGCCCCTTTCCAAAGCTCCCTTACATTTTGATCCTAAATGAAACACTACTTTGATAAAAGTAAAGGTCCTTAAAATTGTGTAGATTATAACTCAGCGCCCCAGAGCTGAGTGTGGAGAGGGCAGAGGAGGAGGAAGGCTGGGACAAGGAGGAAGGGCCCCACAGCCCCAGTGCTCACCTGAGAGTGGCCCCGGGCCTGTCTGGGTCGTAGGACAGGGACCCCCTGAGGACCATGGTAGACAAGGGGGTCCTGGGGACGAACAGGTGTGTGCCCTCGGAGATCACGCTGACAGGTGCCCGGGCACGCACCTCCACTCCCACGCAGTAATTGCTGTGCACAGGACTGCCTCGCACCTGCACCTGGAACATGGGCAACAAGGGGGCGTCAGTGAGGCAGGCAGGGTGCCCACTAGAGACAGAAGGGCTGGAGTCTGGGAGCAGGAGGCCCACTGGGGACAGAGGGGCTGGGGTACAGGAGCAGCAGGCCCACTGGGGACAGAGGAGCTGGAGTCTGGGAGCAGGAGGCCCACTGGGGACAGAGGGGCTGGGGTACAGGAGCAGGGGCATTTTCCTCTCCGTGTCTGTGTTAACATGAAGCTGGGGTTCTGGGTCTGGGGACATAAGAACACCCAACTATTCCCTGGTCTATAACCTCTCTGCCAACAGTACATTTTCCCATGGTGTTGGTTTTGTTTAGCTTACCCTTAAGCTCCCTTTCTAACCCCAAACATATCACGGCCTTAAAGGAATGCCAGGGATTTAAGAGCACCCTCCTCTGGGATGGGCCGGTCCGGGTCCCAGGGTCTCTGAGGCTGATGGGAAGGGAGCATGAGCCTGGGCAGGTGCTGCCTCCAGCTGCTGCCCACCTGGGCCAGCGCAGTGTAGTTCCCGGGTTCCAGGAAGTAGTGGGGGACAGTGAAGGTCTGCCTGTGGGTGCTGATGGCAGGAGGCAGGGGCACCGGCGACCCCACGGAATTGGTGAGGCTCCAGCTGTAGGAGAGGCCTTGGGAGATGTCACAGAGAATGGCGGCTTCGAAGGTCACCCCCAGGGTCACAGGCTGGGACCGCCACACCTGCGTGAGGAGAAAGACGTCTCATTAGAAATGCGTCTACCTGTTCCAGAGGAAGTGGTTCAAGACGCAGGACTTCAACTCTGTGTCTGTGTGATCACAGTCAGTGAGAATAAAGACTTATACACTCAGTGAGAAAAACCCCTATAAGCATAAATTAATGGGAAAATATGAAAGGAAAAGGCCAATAAACTTGATTACATAAACATTTAAACTTTGAATATAAAAATATTATTTAAAAAAGCAATCAGAGAAAAGGGGAAATCATTTGCAAAATATATGACAGGGTTAATATTTAACATCAATAGAAAATTTTGAAAGTCTCCAACAGAAAACTGAGCAACTGATCGTTGGAAACCAAGCAATTGATCACTGGAAACAAAAGAAAGTAACTGCATTTCAAATAAGTAACATAGAATGAAGATGTGTTTCAAGTGACCTTAATATACAGCATTTTGAGGCCCTAGGCTAACACGGACCAAACGAGGTGTGCGGCCCATGGGCGTCTGGAGCACTGCACTGAGAGATGATGTCGACAGCCCATGGAACAACGGAACAAAATATTCCCAAGGACTGTCCTTCAGGTGCAGTGCAAGTGCAGATCCTGCCCCATGGACGGAATGCCCATGTTGGCCACAGGTGCAGGGCGCCCCCTGGAGGACTTTTAGTGAAGCTCTCCCATTGCAACTGGAAAGAACCCAGTCTGGAGCTGGGAAGTAGGACTTTAAACACCTTGGTATTTGTTGCAAACCATTTTACCTTTGGCTTTCTTTAAGTGACTCTGGTCACTATCGAAATGACTTTCCTTTGTGCTTATCGTTTCTATCCTGGATATGAGTGATCCCAGCATTGTCACTTCACAGCCCAGATTTGTGGGCACCTGACACTGAGATGCTGATTCTTATCCCAGTGATCGTAACAGACAAAACTAGGCAATGTCTGGGGTGGGAGTCGGCTCTGAGAGGCTGGCATGTGAGCCAGGCTTCTCCGGGCCCCAGGGAGCTGGGAGGTCCTGGGACCCAGGACCCGGAGGGAGAATCC
>NW_006295736.1:1024349-1026103 GCF_000327345.1 Myotis davidii
GCCAGGGGGGGGGTAGGGGTGGGGGGGGGGCGGGCAGAGGAGCACAGCTGGGTGAGAGGCAAGACCAGGAAGGGTGTGGCAGGTAGTTCCTGGCCAAGAGGTGGTGCTTTCTGAGGAAACGCATGTTTGTTCTGCAAATGATGCCCGTGGGCAGGCACTCAGGACTGCAGGGGTCACGCATGGAGGTCCCGGAGCACGAGAACGCGGGTCCTGCTGACAGTGCGCTCACCTGCTGTAGACGTGGCTGGCGGAGCTATTCCCCCGGCCACCAGTGCCATCCCCAAAGTCCCAGCGGTAAGCCACATCGGTGCCGAAGGTGACTCTGCACTGGAAGGTCACGGGAGCGTTCACCAGAGCCGAGTCCGCGGCCACGAGTCCGCTGGCCACCACTCTCCTCTGCACCTGGACACGGCGGGGCTCCGAGGCCACGCTGCCCATTCCATTGGAAGCCTGCACCACCACGCGGTACCTGCGGGGGGACAGGAGGGTCAGGTGGTGACCAGCGCCAGGTCAGAGAGAGAGAGAGAGAGAGAGAGCGACAGGAGGGTCAGGTGGTGACCAGCGCTAGGTCAGAGAGAGAGAGAGAGAGAGAAACTCCACTGTTCTCCCAAGAAAGGCGGGAGCTCGTGGTCATCTTCAGGAATGATGGGAGCGCCTGGTGGTGGCACCTCACTGGGCAGAGGGGTGACACCTTGGCCTCCCTCTTGATCATGGAGACACCAGTCACGGCCATGGAGAGACTGCCGCCATCCTTACAGGAGGAACACGCTGAGGCTGCATGGGGCGGAACGGCACCTGCACCTGGACTGCCTGGTTCAAGGCCCCACCCTCCGCTGCGGCCTTCAGATCTGCGTGTGTGACCAAACCACAGGCAGCACTCCGAGTGAGGGGGACACGACCTCATGTCAGCGCCAGCTTGGCCTCTGCAGGCTGCGCTGCGCCTGCCACAGCTGCCCGTGGTGAGGACCACTACGAACCACTGGGGGACACTGAGCCTTCTCTGGATGCTCCTGCGCCTGGTCCTCACGGGCAGGTCTTCTCCGAAGAACCACGTGAACTCCAGGGGAGTGGCTTCCTTGGTAACGGCTACAAAAGTGATGTCGGCGTCAGTGGCAAACACAGTTCCATTGGTGTAGACAGAGACGGCTGTGACAGAGGGTGTAAGGGGGTCCCTCAGCGGGAGGGCTGGGATCTGCCAGGGAAGTCACGTCCCCACCTTCCCGCGTGGCCACGGGCATCTGGACGCCTGACTGTACACGGAGCAGTGGTGGGCACCTGGGGGCACTGGGCCCGAGCTCATCAGGGGCCCCGGCCCCTCTGCTGACTCTGCATGGAACCGCCCACCTCAGGCCTCCAGGTCTGCGGTTCATGGCGAGCGGGGCCTCGGCAGAGCGAACCACAGACCTGGTGCTGCCATGGCCTTCACCTCAACTGACTGCAAAGGGTTCATTAGACCTGGAGTTAGAATAGAAACGTACGCTGCATCCGATATCGCACGGCCATGCTGGACCAGGCCTGCCTGCCCGCCACGTGGGTCTGCAAGGCGAAGGACACGTTACAGGAGGAAGTGGGTGGAAAACGGTGGGAAACAGTGGTGCCTGGAAGGAAAGTGAAAGGCAGAGGGAGACCGTCTCAGAGCTGCTTCCCTTGTCACACATGCCCATAGTTCCCATTCCTCCATCTTCTCTCCTTCAATTCCAATACATTCAAAATTCAAAGTTTGTGTTTTGGAAACAGGCCTGGGAAACATGTAC
>NW_006295737.1:0-2379 GCF_000327345.1 Myotis davidii
AAAAAAAAAAAAATTAAAGCTTTAGAACAACTACCCCAGAGCTATGTGTTTTATTAATCACTGAGTGTACACAGATAGAAAAACTGGAAGGATGGGAGGAAGGGAAGAAGGGAGAGTAGAAAAAGAATGAAAGATCAATAGATGGATGGGTAGATGATGTACAATTCCTACTTCAATTGATTCACAGTCCAAGAAAGGAGATATCTATATTGGCAATAAATGTAAGTTAATAGGCTTCAAGGATGATATGTACCAAGTTCTTTGAGAATGCCACAGGACTGGTTGACAACTTCAGTCAACAAGGAAAGCTATACTTGAGTGAAAGTTTGAAAGGGGATTGCTAAATAGGTTTTAGGTAAGGGCCTGTCCCTGACTTTATCCACGTCACCTATCCTTCTCTGTCTCAGGTTCAGATTATTTTTCCATATTTGGTTTTGTAAATAAATTATGATTACTAATTATTTTTAATACTGAAATGTGTTTGTCAACATTAGAAGGGTAATAAATGCAATCAAATGTAATTGGGTAGATATTTTTATGTTTCAAAACATTTATGAATCACTTCAATTATTTTAAATAATAGTTTTTTATATTAAATAGATTATTTATAACTTTGTTTTGTCAAATAAGAAAAGAGAAATGGAAGATTGACTGAGTTCCTCCAAATTAGGGCTACTAAGAGAGAAGACTTAATACTCATTCTCTCACCATGATCCCTAGAATCTTTACTTTATCAACATACCTTTTTTTCTCTATACAACTTAAAAGCTCAAATTTTCATTCATTTGTGGAATATAATGAACATCATAAACTGATGAACAAAAATAGATACAGAGACAAAGAAGCATTGAACAGACTATCAAACTTCAGCCAGAATGTGTATAAGAGATCAACCAAAGGACTTGTATGCATGCATATAAGCATAACCAATGGACACAGACACTAGGGGGTACGGGGGTGGAGGAGGCCAGGGGGAGGTCAATGGGGGCAAAAAGGAGACATATGTACTACTATTTGTAATATTTTAAACAATTTTTTTAAAAAGCTTAAATTTTCTCAAATTTTTACCACTGAGGGAGTTTAGTTCTCTGTGTCATAAAAATGTAATAAAAGATAATAAATATTGCACAAAAAACATTTTGAAACTAAAGATGAAAAAGGAATAAGATAATTGATCATTTTATAGCTATAGATACAGATAATAACTCAAAATTTATCTTTATCTAGAAATCAAATTAACATAAATATATACTGACTTTGTAGTCCAATTCTTAAATAGTTTAATGTTAGGAAGGTTTTCTATTGTCTTATAATGGTTAACAATTCATACTACTAGATAATTCTGAGCTTTATTAAGTCTTTAACTTCATAATTTTTGAAATGGAATCCAGCCAACTTAGTAAACAAACAAACATACAAAAAAACACTAACAATATCTAAAAAAGCCTAATAGGTGTATTTACCTATTAGTCCAATATCAGGAACACAGATAGTTTTCACCCAAAGTACAAAGACAGTTTATTTTCCTATTCTTACATTATAATACTGAATTGTTATTAAATTACTCACATGTTACAAATGGGTCTATATACTCTCTACTGTAACTTCAAATAATATTAATAAATGAATCAATTGCCCTCCCTATTGCCAACATAACTTGGCATTTATTGCTTATTGTTTTAGATGATCTAAATTAGATTGACAAAAATTGAGGTTTTAATGTGCTATTTTACATTATAATAATAAATAAAACCATTTTGTTAAAAAAATGTTATTTGACAGAATTAAAACAAATTTCGAAAACTGAATGGTTTTCTCTAATATCATGAATGTCAACATCATGGATGCCCATTCAGCATATGTTTATCTGTTTCATTATCTCTAGTGTTGATGTTAACTACCATCTATGTAGTCAACACACAGTAGTTTAGAACTTTAGGACTTATATTAGGTATAACCAGTACTACTATTAATAGCTTTGTTGACTAATAACTCCAAGGAGATGTTAAAACAATTGTTTTCAAATCTTTGAATCAAAACCCCACTTATTTTGCATCACCTAAATATCCTTTTTTTTTTTTTTTTTTTTGCTATAACTTGAAATCACTGATAGGTCTTACATAAAATTAAGATTTTTTAAAAAAATGACATTTTCACTTTTAGAACTAGAAGTTGGACATCAATAAAGGTTTTTTTTTTCACTTTTTTTCTTGTTTTTATTTTTTTCCTTATGGATTAAGGTGTTACATATGTGTCTTTATTGCCCCATTGCCCCCCACTTATTCCATCACCCCCTGGTGCCTGTGTCCATTGGTTAGGCTTATATGCATACAGTTTCTTTGATTTATCTCTCTCCCTTACCCTCACCCTCCCTTACCT
>NW_006295737.1:3433-19675 GCF_000327345.1 Myotis davidii
ATGATGGCAAACTTATGACACGCATGTCAGAGGTGACACATGAACTCATTTTTTTGGTTGATTTTTCTTAGTTAAATGGCATTTAAATATATAAAATACATATCAAAAATATAAATCTTTGTTTTACTATGGTTGCAAGCAAATATCAAAAAATTCTATATGTGACATGGCACCAGAGTTAAGTTAGGGTTTTTCAAAATGCTGACATGCCGAGTTTAAAAGGTTCGCCATCACTGCCCTAGTACCAAAACCAGACAAAGACAACACAATGAAAGATAATTATCAGCCAATATCTCTCATGTACATAGATGCCAAAATCCTCAACAGATTCTAGCATATTGTATCCAGCATTATATCAGAAAGATCATACACCATAACTAAGTAGGATTTGTCCTGGCAATGCAAATGTGGTACAATATCCTCAAATCAATAAAGGGCTTTTGCAGCAATGCATTGCATGATCATCGTGTATGAATGTAACAGATAAATGTGTATTTGAGTGTGTGTGTGTATGCATGTGTGTGTTGTTACCACCTTTAATTCTAGTTCAAAACTAATAAAATCTTGAGTATTTTTCATAAGTTACAGAAAACTAGCAAAACGTTATCTCTGACTTGTAATACTGTATTTTTCTTCTAATGGTACAGGGTAGATACAGGGCAAAGATTACTGGTAGCCAAATATGGCATGCTGTTTCCATGATGTGGGCAATCATCATATATAACAAAAAGTTAATTTTAACTAAAATAAATAGTTTACTTTGCCTGACAAAAAAGCTAGTGCTAGCTTCTCAATATTTATGCAAGCAAACTGATCTTAAGACCTGCTGCTGAACTGAGGTTTAACCAATCAATTCCTGCAAAAAGATAAGGCAAAATGATTAAAGTAAAAGGGCGAAAAAAGACAATAGCATGAGTGCGGTTAAGATGAAATCAACAAAATTATTTTTTAGGTGGCTTACCCCAGGTCACCAATCCTTTGGGGGGGGGAGGGGGTCAAGCGATACTGTAAACAGTGTTGCTCTAAAAGCACTAATTAATTATAGTGGGATTTCATGCACTGCATCTCATAGCCAATTCACGATGCTCTTCTATGTGACACAAAATGTGGCAAAGATGCTAATGGTGAAGTATCTGGAGATCTGAAATGATATGCAAGGCAGCTCTTAGTGACTATTTAAACCTGAGCTAAGTTTTGTGCATAATCACATTTTTGTTGTAAACATAGGGCGTGGCCATCAGAGCTAATGAAGTTTAGAGGGTATTTGTACCATGTTCACGTGTACTCTGCTGTGATATACCACTATACTACAATCTAACTTCTTTTTAAAAAAATATATTTTATTGATTTTTTACAGAGAGAAGGGGAGAGAGATAGAGAGTTAAAAACATTGATGAGAGAGACATCGATCAGCTGCCTCCTGCACACCCCCTATTGGGGATGTGC
This sequence comes from Myotis davidii, assembly GCF_000327345.1. NCBI lineage: Eukaryota > Metazoa > Chordata > Mammalia > Chiroptera > Vespertilionidae > Myotis > Myotis davidii. The sequence continues at coordinate 4,880 of NW_006295737.1, forward strand.
CTGCAACCAAGGTACATGCCCTTGTCTGGAATCGAACCTGGGACCTTTCAGTCTGCAGGCCGACACTCTATCCACTGAGCCAAACCGGTCAGGACTAACTTATTTTTCTTGAGGGTGTATTATATAATATCCCAAATTATTCCACATGTGGAAGAATGATTGAAATGAAGTGTTAGCTTAATAAAAACATTTAAAGTCTTTAGCTCATTCATTTCTGAGAGATGTCTGCTTGTCCCTAAGGTGCAGAAATTAGATCACAGATCATTAAGCAATTCACTAGGTGAGGAGAAATTTGAACTCTCAGCCATGATTAAAAGAACAACAAAAACAACACAACAACCTGTCTTGTAATGCAGATTAAAGAAAAGCAGACATTTGGAAGGCAAGCTGGATATTTCCCGTTTAGCAATGTCGGACCTGATTCTCACATCCCTGCATCCGCTGCCAGCTGTGTAAGGGCTGCCAGTGACTGTGATTCCCCTGCAGACATAACAGCAGCTGTAATGCCACCTGTGAAAGGAGATGAGCCTGAGAGACTGGAGAATTGCATTGACCTCAGGCTATGTTGCCTTTCTCTAATTTCTGCACCACTCTCAGATTTGCAAAAGGAAATCACCACCTTCTGATATTGTCTCAGCAGATCTCTCGGTGCTCTCAGAAGGGCACTGGGTAGCACTCATAAGCATACAAGTACAAAATATGTCAGTGAGAAGGACATGAGCTCCTGATCCTTCAGATCAGTCTAAATTTGATGCAGGATAAGGGACTGAACAGACTGAAGGAGGAGATGTGATAACAAGGAGTACAATCTACAAAGTACCCAATGGTGGAATTCATCATCATTTAACCGTAAGGAATCTGAGGTCATTAGTGGAGATCCCCAGAGAAGTCTGTTTTAAGCCAGAAAGGAAAGGACGGCAAGTAATATATTTTCTTGGTGTAAAATAGAAGGTTGTTGAAGGACTATGAGGAATTAGAAGAGACTGTTCAGAACAAAAACACCAAAAGAGTGTGCCGATGAAGTAATACATGAAATAAATTATATCAAAAATATTTTCAAGATCAGCTAATAGAAGAATAGGGCACAGAAAAATGAAAGGGAAGTAAAAAGCATTGCCTTACAATAAGAGGATAATTATGCAGTCACTGTTATAGCCGATTTCCCACAGGTTTCAATTAAGGCTTGGGAAGATATACGCTTCATCAGGGTACCTAGAGCCACGTGTTTATTTTAGTTAAAATTTTTAGAAAAATCCAGGAGAAAACAGTAATTGATAGATTTTGAAAAATATGTCATATCTATGTTTTAAAAAATTATAGCAACTTCTAAAATATTTATATAAGGATTGTGTTTCAAGAATGACTTGTTTAAACTTACCACATTAGTATGTATCAGTGACTTGTATCAATTAACTTGAAATTTGGATCTATCAGCAGAAATCATCCATCCATCTTTGCTGTGAAACTAGAAATGGATTTGTTTAAATTATTGGTCTTTTAATTCGCCTCATTTTGTCTCCCGTCTGAGAAGCCTGTTTATTTTCAGGCAGCTGCATATGTTGGCATGATTGATGAGATCTGCTCCAGTCAAGCAAGCAGCCCTGGGTGACCAGTTTACCCTTCCCTGCCAGGGTTCCAGCTGCCAGTTGCCCCCATTCTGTGACAGCTTCTCCTTCTCCTCACCTTGTCATCAAGCCAAGACTGTACACTGCAGGAGCGCAGGTAAGCATCTGCCTCCATAATCATTGCCAACAGCTCTCCATTATCAACTGCCAGGGGTGCTTCCAGGCAATGTGGCGTTCTTTCTCTTGACACAGAGACCAAGTGTTTTGATACCCAAAACAAGCTCTTCCTTTACTAACTGGGAACTTCATATGCAAACTCTGTGTTTTTGTTTGTTTGTTTGTTTTTAATGTTATCACACATCACTATAATATTATAAAACAGGTCAGATTGCCCCTCTCACCCCCCACCTCCCGTCCACCCCCTACAGGTCTTCTAAATTAGACTATGCAAAGACCTGTCATTGAGAGACAGGATTTTATTCTTGATTATTATATTCCTCTGTAGGAAAATTAAAGGGATCTGTCAAAGTTTCACTCCAGCATTGTGTAAATTAAATCTACCTATAAAGTTGAATTATTTTGCAACATCTGTCCTTCTGTTTGTGCAGCAGCAACATGTTTGGATTAAAACCAAATGAGAGAGAATTGTTTGATATAGCAAAGTTATAGTGAATTCTGCAGTCTTGATTTTTAATAGCATTACACTGTTTTATTGATAAATGCTCCACTTTTTGAATTTATATTTATTGGGTCCATATAATGCAGAAACTGAATGAATTGTCATACAGCACAACACTTGCCTTTAAAAGGCACTAAATTTTATTATTGTTGACACTATTATAGATGTCCCCCATTTTTCTCCTCATTGTCCCCATCCAAACAGCCCCAAACTAGATTTTGATGTGTATGTTATTAAATATTTTATGCATGTGACTATTTGCATATAGATAATTTGGTACATAATTTTGACAATAATATGTGTTTGTCAGAACAACAGGGAATTTGCTTTAGGGCAGTTAAAGAGGAAATGTTATACAGTAGTTACCAAGACGGAAGACATTTCTAGAAAAAAATATTTAGTTCATTTCTTGGGTTGATATATACCAGATGCAAGATCTTAGACAAGCTATTTAGCTTCACAGTACATAACTTTTTTATTACCAAATGCTGACGATAAAACTCATGTTTTGTGGTTTGTTCTGAGAACTGAATATGAAAATATATGTAAACATGATATAAAGAAGTAAAATGCTTGGCACATAGTGCATATTATTATTACTAAAGTAATGAATGGAGCACAGAAGAATTGTTTACTGATAGTTCCTGAGACAGTCGTGATCCACATTCTAAGAACCTTGTATCAGGTGAAGTTTATTAATAAACCTATACATAAAAATAGAGACAGCAGAAAAATATAGTGACTGAGGACAACAATGTTTTTCTATGAATTTTTGACTTAATATACAGATATTCTCTGATTTGGCAAATCAGAGAAACTAGTCTGATTCTTCTCTCTATAAAGGTTCACTTTGTTGAGCTTGATACATAGTTGGCCTCTCTAACTTCTTAATGTCTATTTTCATCATGTGTGAAATGACCCAATTTCTAAATAAATTTATAGATTATACCTGACCTTCCCAAGTTTCATCTACCCTGTCCTGAGAAAATAGTGGAACGCCCTCTGCTTGTGGAATTACTTATGGATTTAGCCATTGAAAATACTTTTTCTGGCAACTAATGATTTAGAATAAGTTCTTCAATACATCTTAATCTCAGTTTCTTGATAAATAACATGCTTATGAGTATCAATGAAATAATTCATGGCATAAAGGCTGGTTCATGACCTGTTTATAATTTATACTATTATTGTTATTATTATTATTACATTTAAGTTTAACTGAATAACTAATTTTCTTAAAAAATATATTCTAACTCAATTTGGATTAACAATGTTATTGGTTCCCATATCATAAATAGAAGCTTGAGGTGAGAAACCTTTATATTCTCTGGCTCATGTTTCCTCTACCCTAAATCCCAAAAGACAGTAGAAAGACAAGTATATTTGTACAGATGGTTAAAAATCTTCACCAGGGGCTACAATTTCCCTCTCATTTATCTGCATACAATTATCAGGGAAATGTCTGTTGGGATGAGCATATGATCACAGCTAATAACAAAAGAGTAAATGATGCTCTAAGTGTAAGGAAAGCATCCTTTACCCCCACATTTATGACTGTGACTACTAGCTACATTAGTGTAGAAGTAACCCGCCAACTATATAATAAAAAGTAGCATACAAGTCACAAATAATATTGATTTTAATTATATTTTAAGTCATTCAAGTTCTGAATATTCTGGCAGAATATTCAAAGAATGAAATAAACAAAAGGAACATGGATGGATACATTGCATCATAATCTCAAGGTGGACAGGTCATTGAGTAGTCGCAGCAGGAAATGGGCCAGTATCTAGCAGGATAACAAATGGGTGTCACACATGAATGGGAAGGCAGAAGGACAGTATTCAGGCAAAACTTGTTTGAAAGTTTTATCCTCGTAAGGTGAGCACTGAAGCAGTGTACATGTCAGGGGTTCTTAGGTTAATAGAGAAGATTATGTATAATTTTTTAAGTAAAAAATGACTGAATAGGAGTGGGACATTTGATGCGACAAAGCGTGAAAATAGCAGATGGAGGAAAAGGATGAATTGGAAATATTTTACTTTTTATTTTCAATTGGCTTAAGAGAAAATTATTCATCATTTACCTCATTTTTTTTCATAACATTGGTAAGCCTGTAAGATAGAAAATATATTTCCACTTCCTACCATACATCTAGATTCTGATATAGAGGAGATTACCATCATATAATATGTAGCACAATAACATGATTATTCGCATGCGTTGCCCTACCTGAGAAAAATAAAAGTCATTCATGAAAATAGCTATTGTCATAAAAGATGTAATATGTGTTGGTCAAAGATGAGAATTTAATTTTTAAATCATTTAGTGTTTTTGAGTCAGTCATTTAATTACTGTGTCCTTCAGTTTCCTCAAAAAAAAAATAGTGTTAGTTATTCCAACCATTTTTATACATTATTTTGGGCATTAATTTTAATGAGCTCTCTTATTAAATTCAAGCAAATACCATCAATCTATATTTAAACGTATTGTATTATACTAAATTATTACCAAATATAATTTTTATTTTAGGCATTGTCCCCATAACTTCTATGGAGAAAGATTATGTGAGTTTCTTGATAGGGTTTAAGAAATTGTATTGAATAATTGCATTTCACAAGCAACAGGGGTGGAGAGAAATATTGGTTATTTCAGAGCCAAATAACCAACTTGTTTTCCTGACACAGTCTTATTCAAATCTTTATATTTATGGTAACTCCGTTTCCAATTACTTTGTTTGAAAAAATCAGTACTGCTCTGTGGCAGTTAGCAATTTATAGCTTCTCAGCTTAGTTTCTGGTTTATTAAACTGTATTGTAACCCTATGAATAGGGTGGATTCAGGAGAAACTGACAACTAAATCTCTTAATAACTCTGACTCCATGTTCTATTTGAAGAGTTGTGTTGCTGTTGTAATTATCTAGTTATTAATAATAGGAAAGAAGCAAAGGGAAGGCCAGACATTATGGACAAGGTCATCTGGGCAGCTTCACCAGGAAGATGTAACTTTACACTCCCTAGGGAACCACCAATCCATTCCCTGCAGATCACTGAGGGAATGGACCAGACAAAGGGAAAGATGGCACATACACAATAAAATTGGGGCGATGTAGGAAAGGTGCTAACCTGTTAATCTAACCTGGGAACAAAGATAATTGTCTAAAGGGGTGGAGCCAGTGCAAACCCGCGAAAATGTGGGGATACATAGTCCCCAGCCAAAGGAAATTTGCCCTCTTGTTCCTTTCGCTTTGCTCCTACTTCCTTGCACTTGCCCATGCTCCCTCCATAGCCGTGTGGCCCTATAAGCCTCATGGCCCATGGCCATGTGGACCCACATGCAATGGATTGCGGCTGGAAACACAAGCTAAGCTAGCCTGATGCTGGGCTGGGCCGAGCAGAAACTTGAGCAATGGCTGTAATCCTAGCTCTGCTGAAGACACAGTTGGACTTTTTCCTTGGAGGGATGGAGGGAGATGAGACCTTGAAAACTCAGGCGTTTTAATTGCACAGAAATAAAACTTTCCACAATACCTTATCCTCCTGGAGGGCCTCCATGAATTATTATTCCAGAGGTACCCCAAGAAGTCTACTTCCATTGGCATCATGGGGGGACACAGAGACCTCCCCACAAATAACAGTCTGACCTTCGCTTGAAGACACTGTGCTGATCTCCCCTGGGCAAGTACAATGGAATATAGATTCTTCTCAAAACCCTATAAAATCACCTCTTGTTACTACTTGACGAGTAACTACAGTTTGATCTCAATAGAAATATAAGTAAATGGCTCCAGCAATATAATTTTTAAACCTCTTTAGAGTGATACATTATCTCTTGCTTCAAACATGCCCTTTACTTAGAAAGTCACATAGAAACATGAAAATATTCATGGAGAATATCTTCCAACAATTTATGGTGAAGAATACCAGGACATACTAGCAACTGATTAAATCATAGCCCCACAGGGATTTGACAGTAACTAATCATGACCTCTCAATAAAACAAACTGATGGACAGTATGCTAGAACATTACATGCGATACAATAGAGGGGAAAGGCCTTATAAATCTGGTGGCCAAAAATATGACTTGATTTACTGCAGTTAAAAAACACAGCCTTCCTCCCAGTTTCTGGTCACCAACCTAGAGCACCTTGATTGAAAGTGAGTCTGGACCCTCTTAGAAAAGAACCCTGCACTGTTGCAGCAAGTATATGTTGCAAATATTCTTTCCAGCCATTTTCAAAGGAAACAATAAACATTTGTAAGTGTGGCTGTGTACTGGGTTAAGGATGTGCCCAACACTTATAGGAATTACATCACTGGCTCCAAATTTACAATAATTTCTGAAAATCCAAAACCTCTCTCATTGTACCCCATCCTAAAGACCCTAAGATGTTTGTAAAATATAAAACTCCTATGTTTACAAATAAATATTCAGCTCCCTAAAGCCATCAATATTTTGGTACCAGGTTCACTTTCTAGCCTCACACTCCTGATATATCATCAAAAACATCCTATTCCCAGACAAATCACTCTAAAATTATTTTTTAATTTTATGTTTAATTTTAATTTCATGACTTTTTATGTTCCCATGACTTTATGCATTTTAATTGTTCTTATAGGAATGCCTTATTTAATGTTTTCACTCTTATCCCCCCATTGACCTATTTGAGCCCACCCCTGCCTCCCACCCAGGCCCTCACCACCCATTGTCTGTGTCCATGGGTTTTGCATTTGTGCATACAAGTTAGGAATTACATCACTGGCTCCAAATTTACAATAATTTCTGAAAATCCAAAACCTCTCTCATTGTACCCCATCCTAAAGACCCTAAGATGTTTGTAAAATATAAAACTTCCATGTTTACAAATAAATATTCAGCTCCCTAAAGCCATCAACATTTTGGTTCACTTTCTAGCCTCACACTCCTGATATATCATCAAAAACATCCTATTCCCAGACAAATCACTCTAAAATTATTTTTTAATTTTATGTTTAATTTTAATTTCATGACTTTTTATGTTCCCATGACTTTATGCATTTTAATTGTTCTTATAGGAATGCCTTATTTAATGTTTTCACTTACGTTTTAATTTTTCCTATGAGACTAAGCTCATTTTGCAACTTGGTGTCATATATATATATGATCTCTTTCCACCTGCCCTCCCTTGCCTTCCCTCTGAAGTTCAGCAGTTTGGTGATATTTAACTGTACCTAAGGAAGTCTAAGTTAGGAATCTCTCTTCACTGTTAACATTCACTCTTACTAGTCTGGCGATAATTAATAAATTTCAGTGGATGGTAGTCATAAATAAAAGCTCCATGAGCTCACAGTAAAGAATAAGTTTTCTTCAGTGCTGAGAATTGCCTAGGAGAGAACCCCAGATAAAAGGCAAGAATTGCCAGAAATTAATTAAGCAATCTAATTTGATTATTTGAATTGTTTATTATTTGTATTTTGTTTTATTTTTGACACTGGTTTAAAGTCTCCTCTTAAACAAGAATAATATTGGTGTGACAGATTTTTAACTAGGAGTGGTTGTAACTACCTGGGGCATGATTGATGGGGTACCACTCTTCTCTTTGAATAGTACCTTTGTATTTATCCTAGTAAACTGACATCAGTGAGATTAGGAAAATTATCTTTTCTCACAGTCCTCCAGTGTCTGGAGTACAGATATTAAAATCCCAGACACTATGTGCATATCCCAAAGACATACGCAATACTGCTACTATCTTTCTGAAACTCCATCTTTTAATCATTCTAAGTATTTTCTGTCTACCTCTTAAGCCTGTGTTAATTAACTAAGTAAATGAGCACTGTCTGAGAATCTAAAAAGAAACAAGATATGTATTTCATATTCTCCTGCGGTCAGTTTCTGGTCCTATAGGAAGTTCAGACTTTATCCTGTATTTGGTTGCTAATGTTTTCTTACATCAATCTCATTACTTGTCTGGTCATAGTTGCTCTATTCCAGCTCTCATCAAAATTATGATTTTTCATACATATTTTTAAAAACCTGATGTGTGCATCAATAATAAAACAAACAAGTATAATATTAATGAATTACTTTTATTATGTATTTATTATTTGCCAATCACTGTTCTAAGCAGTCATTTTATCTTATACACTTTGGAGATTCATTGTCTGTACGGGCAGCCTTCAAAATATCTCTTGAGAGTCATAGTGCCCTGGCCAATTTGCTCTGTGGTTAGAGCATTGACCTGTAGACCAAATGGTTGAGGGTTCGATTCTATTCAAGGGCATGTACCTCAGTTGCAAGTTCCCCAGCCCCGGGAAGGGTGCATGCAGGAACCAACCAAACGATGTGTCTCTGCACGTTGATGTTTCCCTCTCTCCTCCCTTTCACTCTCTCTAGAAATCAATGGAAAATATATCCTTGGGTGAGGATTAAAAAAAAAAAAGTCATATTAAGTGAAGCTGCTAATTGTCCTATGACATCTAACAAAATTTATTATTACAATAATTCAAATACAAAGAAACATGAGTCATATTAAACTGAGTGGACTCACCCTATGGTAACTCCCAGTGAATCAGATTCTTCATAGCCCCATCCGCTTGAGTGTGGGTGAAATTTATGACTTGCTTCTAACTGATAAAGTACGACAAAGGTGATGGATGTCTCTCCAAGGATTGGATTAAGAACATATACAAGATTTAATCTTGCCAGATTGCTTTATAGCTTTTCTGCTGCCTTGAAGAACTAAACAGAGATGATGTGAAAATGTCCATGGAAAGTGCCTTCCTATGGGGGAGTGAACCCGGCTTCTTGGACCTGAGGGTGGCAGACAGCCAACAAACAGTAAGAAAGCAAGGAAATAAATCCTGCTAACAACTTGAATGAGCTTAGAAGCACATTTTTCAGAGTCCATTCTCCATATGAAAAAGAAACTGACACCATTTTATAGTCTTTTTTTGTTTGTATTTTTAACCCTCACTCGAGGATATTTTTCTATTGATTTTTAGAGAGAATGGAAGAGAGCGAGAAAGGCAGAGAGAAATATTAATGTGAGAGAAACTCATTAATTGATTGCCTCCTACATCTGTAGGAGCCCAGACCAGGACCCGGGCTCGGGAGGAGCCTGCAACCGAGGTACGTCCCCGAATGGAACCCAGGACCCTTCAGTCCTCAGGCCAATGCTCTATCCACTGAACAAAACTGGCTGGGGCTGAATCCCTGAACAGAAGGCCCACCTAAGCTGTGCTTGGACCCTTAGCACATGGAAATGGTAAGATAATAAATAGGTGTTTAAGCAACTAAGTTTCTAGCTATTTGTTGCAAAGAAAGCCTAATACAGAGCCATCCCAGGAGTAAAACTTTAAATTTAGGTCTTTTAATGCTCACCTTCTTCAGTAAACAGTGATTATTTTTCATTCTTATAAATTTCCAGATTATCATAATTTTTAAATTTATTGATAATTTTGAAATACATATGTATTTAGGATGTCAGTAAACTTTGTGCATAAAACTGAACATTTTTACTCCACGGCCCCTAAATATTAATATTAACTTGAAAAATCTCCCCAATCCAGATTTCACTTTATAGTAATAGTATATTCAAAAGTATATAATTGAAGGTCAAAAAAATTCTTAACTTTTATGTGTCTGAAAAAAAAACCCATTTAACGGAACATGGTGGTGATGGGGTTTTTATTATTGTTTTTGTATTTAAAAAGTCTGTGAAAGTGGGTTCCTTTTTCTCTATGTCCTCTCCAGCACTTGTCCTTACTGATTTCTTGATGATAATTATTCTGACAGGTATGAGATGGTACCTCATTGTCATTTCGATTTGCATCTCTCTGATGATTAGTGACTTTGAGCATGTTTTCATATGTCTCTTGGCCTTCTGTATATCTTCTTTTGAAAAGTGTCTATTAAGGCCCTTTGTCTATTTTTTTATTAGATTGTTTATCTTCCTTTTGTTAAGTTTTAAGAGTTCTCTGTAAATTTTGGAGATTAAACCCTTATCTGAAATAGCATTGGCAAATATGTTCTCCCATGCTTTCATGTTGTTTTGTTGATGGTTTCTTTTGCTGTGCAGAAGCTTTTTATTTTGATGTAGTCGCATTTGTTTATTTTTCCCTTAGTTTCCATAGCCCTAGGAGCTGTATCAGTAAAGATACTGCTACAACAAATGTCTGCTATTTTGCTGCCTATGGCTTCTTCTAGGATTTTTATGGTTTCCCATCTTACTTTGAGTCCTTTATCCATTTTGAGTTTATTTTGTGTATGGTGTAAGTTGGTGGTCTGTTTTCATTTTTTTGCATGTACCTGTCTAATTTTCCCAATACCATTTACTGAAGTGCCTGTTTTAACTCCATTGTACACTCTTGCCTCATGTGTCAAATATTAATTGAGCATAATGGCTTGGGTCCATCTCTGGGTTCTCTGTTCTGTTCCATTGGTCTATATGTCTGTTCTTGTACCAGTACCAGGCAGTTTTCAGAACAGTGGCTTTGTATGCATGCATATGAATATAACCAATGGACACAGTCGGGAGTGGTGAGGGCATGTGCTGGGGGTTGGGGGCGGCCAGGGAGAGGTCAATGGGGGAAAAAGGAGAGTTGTGTAATACTTTAAACAATAAAGAAATTTAAAAAACAGAAAGCAATAGAAAAATGGGCAAAGATGAATAAACAGAAAAAAAATAAAGAGTCTATGAGAGATGATTTAACAGAGGATGATCTTGATTGCTATACAAATTTTCTTTAGTGTAACTTGGGTAACTTGTTATTTTTCCCTTAAATTGTAGAGATTTATTTTTAATATTAAAATTTTAACTTTTTAAAAGTATTCTTAATAATATCACTACATACTAGATATAAAAGAGAAATGCTCTTCCCGATAATAAATAATTCATAATAAGAAGCACTTTTTGAAATTATCAATTATAAGTATTTCTGTTTATAAATATATATAATAAAATTATTAATTTTTAAAATTTATCAATGTGTTTTCTATTCACATTTATTCATCTAATACACTCATTGAGAATCTCATCCTCGATGAGCTTTCCATTCATGCCTATTTGCATTTATTTTTCTGTTTTCTCAATACCTGAGTCATAAAAGTATGCATAATGGGAATAATTACTCCTAAATTTCCGTGCTCTGCATTTCACGGTGCATTTAAAAATTATAGTCTTTAAGAGTGACTTCCTTTTCCTCTGAAATAACTACCATCAACAAGGTGTTTATTGGTGGTAGCATGGTCCATTAACACAATCCCCTAGGATTTGTACTATGATGAACAAATTCTTGAAGGGAAGAAACATCCTAGGCAATGAAAATATAATCTCTTTCAGAACCATTACCCTCAGCAATCAAAGCTTTTAAAATAGAAAACACTCATGTTTTCAAGATGTTTTCACTAGGTGATCAGACTTTTTTTAAAAATAAGGTTGAAATAAGGAGTGAAAGTTGATATTTTTACTTCCATAAAGAAGTTCCTAAACAGACTGACACATTTAAAGTTCTTGGAGCTACTAAAGTAATCTTACTCTTTTAAGAAAAATTATCATATAAAAAATTTCACTTTTAAATGCTTGCTTAATATCCTTTTAAGAACTCATTTGTGACTTCTGTTGCTAGTACTAATTAAAACTAGATATCTTGGAATGCCTGCCATTTGAAAAAATGAAATGTATTTATATTAATTACTGAGAAGTAACAAAAGTAAAGATCAGATAGAGTCCAAAAAGGAAATTAAAGGAAGTCTCCTGGGAGAACTTGAACTTCTGTCACGGTGGCTGTCTGGGGTGCAATGGATAAAGATAATGACTAAGTTCTGTACAAGAAAGAATCTAACAAAAGATCCCGGGCACCAATAAGATACATGAGCACACATGCTCAACACTGTGGTCAGTGTGGGCTACACAATCAATGTAAATGTGAAAAAGCAATAAGTACATTTTAAAAAAGGGCAATAATAAAACTTGTCTATTTTGATATTTTAATAAGATGGAGGTAATAGGTTTCCCTTAAGAATGTGTAACAATTAACAGACCTCATATGATTTTTAATACAGAATTACATTACTTTGTGGCAAAAATATACAAATAAACAAAACAAAATTTAAACAAAGCAAAATAAACTTAAAAATTAAATAACATTAAAAAACATAAACTCGATGGAACTGGAGAGCATTATGCTAAGTGAAATAAGCCAGTCAGAGAAAAATAAATACCTCATGATTTCACTCATTTGTGGAATATAGAGAACAACATAGACTGATGAACAGGGACAGATCCAAAGACAAAGAAACAGCGATCAGACTATTAATCCCCAGAGGGAAAGTAAGGGAGGGAGAGGGCAAGGGGAAGAGATAAACCAAAGGACTTGTATGCATGCATTTAAGCCAAACCAATGGACACGGACAAGAGGGGGATGAGAGTATGAATGGGGGGAGAGGGCGGGAAGGTTGGGGGTTAATGGGAAATGAGGACACATTTGTAAAACCTTAACCAATAAATTAAAAAAAAAAATTTTAATTAGTCCTTCTAGTTAGCACTATTCTTGATGAGGAACAGATAAAGACAAATCCTCTCTGCAACAGTGTAACTTAACACTCTGTCTCAGTAATATCAAAATTACAAAAAAAAGTCACTTAAATATTTTTAAAATTATAAACCAGGTAGAAAAAAATGTACCAAAAGTGAACGTCAGAGAAAAAAAAAGCAAAAAGCAACAGTATGAGGCACACAAAGCCTTTGGGGATTAAAGTAATCAAATACATATGTCCTTTGGACATCTGTATGTCCACTTTGGAGAAGTGTCTATTTAGGTCTTTGTCCATTTTTTTAATTGGGTTGTTTGTCTTCCTTTTGTTAAGCTGTATGAATTCCTTATATATTTTGGAAATTAACACCTTATGAGATATATCATTGGTAATTTTATTCTCCCATGCAGTGGGCTCCCTTTTCAGTTTGCTGATGGTTTTCTTTTGCTGTGCAGAAGCCTTATGTTTTAATGTAGTCCCATTTGTTTATTTTCTTCTTAGTTTCCCTTGCCCTAGGACAGTGGTTCTCAACCTGTGGGTCACGACCCCTTTGGGGGTTGAACAAACCTTTCACAAGGGGTCGCCTAAGACCATCGAAAAACACATATATAATTACACATTGTTTTTGTGATTAATCACTATGCTTTAATTATGTTCAATTTGTAACAATGAAATTGGGGGTCACCACAACATGAGGAACTGTATTAAAGGGTCGTAACATTAGGAAGGTTGAGAACCACTGCCCTAGGAGATGTATAAGCAAACGTTACTATAAGAGATATCTAAGATTTTGATGCCTATGTTTTCTTGTAATATTTTTATGGTTTCCTGCCTTATGTTTAAGTCTTTTATTCATTTTGAATTTATCCTTGTGTACGGTGTAAGTTGATGATTTAGTTTCATTTTTGCATGTACCTGTCTCATTTTTCCATCCCCATTTATTGAAGAAACTGCCTTTATTCCATTGTATGCTTTTGCCTCCTTTGTAAATATTCATTGAGTATAATGCCTTGGGTTGATTTCTGGGTTCTCTGTTCTGTTCCACTGACTTATATGTCTGTTCTTGTGCCAGTACCAGGCAGTTTTGAGAACAGTGGCTATAGCTTGATATCTTGTATTGTAATCCTTCCAACTTTGTTCTGCTTTCTCAGAATTGTTGCGGCTATTCAGGGTCTTTTTTTTATTCCATATGAAATTTTGGATAGTCTGTTTTAGATCTGTGAAATGTACTGTTGATATTTTAATGGGAAGTGCATTGAATCTGTATATTGCCTTGGGTAGTATCAACATTTTAATGATGTTGATTCTACCAATCCACAAACACAGTATAGTCTTCCACTTGTTTATATCTTCCTCTATCTCTTTTTTTCAATGTCCTGTAGTTTTCCCCCTACAGGTTTTTTACCTCCTTAGTTTAGTTTATACCTAGGTATCTTATTTTTCTTTTTGCAATGGTAAATGGGATGATTATTATTATTATTAATTTTTTAGTTTCTCTTTCTGTGAGTTCATTATTGGTATTTAAAAGTGCCATTGATTTCTGGGTGTTAATTTTGTAACCTGTTCCATTAGCTAATTCATGTATTAAGTCTGGTACTTTTTTGATGGACTCTTTAGGGTTTTCTATGTATAATATCATGTCATCTGTGAATAATGACCATTTTACTTCTTTTTTTCCAATTTGGATAGCTTTTATTTCTTCTTCTTGTCTGATCACTAATATTTCACAAAGGAGGCAAAAGCATACAATAGAGTCTAGACCACCTCTTCAATAAAAGGTTTCGGGAAAATTGGACAGAGATTTGCAAAAAATTAAACTAGATCACCAACTTACACCATACACAAAAATAAACTCAAAATGAATAGAAAATATGAAACCATAAAAAACTTAGAAGAATCCATAGGCAGCAAAATCTCAGACATATGTCATAGCAATACCTTAATTGACACATCTCTAGGACAATGTAAACCAAGGAGGAAATGAATAAATGGGACTACATCAAAATAAAATGTTTCTGCGAAGCAAAAGAAATCA
>NW_006295737.1:19855-26580 GCF_000327345.1 Myotis davidii
TGCTCATAGCAGCACAATTCACCATAGCTAAGATTTGGAAACAGCCTAAGTGCCCATCTGCAGATGAGTGGATTAAAAAACAGTGATACATCTACACAATGGAATAATACACAGTTGTAAAAAAAGAAAGAAATGGAATAATACACAGTTGCAACAGCATGTATGGACCTAGAGAACATTATGCTATGTGAAATAAACCAGTAGGAGAAAGATAAATATCACATGACCTCATTCATTTGTGGAATATAGAACAACATAAACTGATGAACAAAAATAGATCCAGAGACATAGAAACTTCGAACAGACCATCAAACCTCAGAGGAAAGGCAGGGTACTGTGTGGGGGAGGTGTAAGAGATCAACCAAAGGACTTATATCCATGCATATGAGTATGACCAATGGACACAGACAATAGGAGGTGGGGGCATTTGCTGGGGTGCAGGGACAGGTGGGGAGAAGTCAATGGGAGAGAAAGGAGACATGTAAAACTTTTAACAATAAATATTTTTTAAAAGAGATAAATTAACAAAAAGGAAAAAAATAGGGATTCCTAATTTATCGGTAAATACTGGTAAACTGGAGTTATAGGATTTGAAATAACTGGCTCATACTCCTAGAGCTAGTAAATGATGAAGTCAGGATTAGAACTCGGATGTTTCTGGTTGGTTTCACTGAACCAGAAAAATCTACACTTGTGTTAAAGCAGTGAGCTGCCCTTTCTTCTGCTGGAGTTAAACAGGGCAAGGTAATGCCCTCATCAATGATTCCTATGCATATTCTTCCCAAAACACACACTATGCAATAAGTAGAAACAACTTAGCAGGTGTGAATCCATTCCTAATTAAATAAAGAACTAAATATCTTACAAGTAATTCCTCAAAACAGGTACTTTACAAAGAGGGCTGAATAAATCAGCATGACATCACAGTGTGGTGGTGGAGAGGCACCGCTCCTATACTTAAGTTTAATCACTTAATGTCTCCCTGGAAAATGGGGATACTAAGAGTATGTTCCTGTATTGGGTTGAGTAAAGGTTCCAAAAATATATATCCCAGTGGTAAAAAGGAAAACATCTTTTCTGACATACCTAGAAATTCAAACTAGAATAGGCATTTGTTTATAGTTTTAGTAATCCTATCTAATAAAGAGAGAATATGCTAATTGACCCTCATGCTGTCCAAAGATGGTGGCACCCATAGCCAATAAGAAGGGAACATGCTAATTGACTGTCCCACCCTCAACGATAGCAGTGCCACAACCACAAGATGGCTGGCAGGGGATGGCAGTCGAGGATGATCAGGTTAGCAGGGGAGGGTAGTTGGGGGTAATCAGGACATCAGGGAAGGGCAGTTGGGGGCGACCAGGTCGGCAGGGGAGCAGTTAGGCATCAATCAGGCTGGCAGGGGAGCGGTTAGGGGGTGATCAGGCTGGTAGGCAGAAGCAGTTAAAGACAATCAGGCAGGCAGGTGAGTGGTTGGGAGCCAGCAATCCTGGATTGTGAGGGGGATGTCCCCCAAAAGGTCCCAGATTGGAGAGGGTGAAGGCTGGGCTGAGGGACATCCCCCCCCTCTCTCCAGTGTATGAATTTCATGCACTGGGCCTCTAATTCACTTATAAAAATGATGGTATGGCATTTTGAAAAGATTGTGGGTTTGGAATTGCATCTATCTATGTTCAGATTACAACACTGCCATGTATTGTTTTTGCTGTGTGATATTGGGATAGTTATTTAAACATTTTCATTTTTAAAAATGGGCATAATGTCAATCCCATTTCAACTTCTATAGGTTTGTTGTGAGGTTAAATGGGATGTTAGATGAATGTAAATTACCTGATTCTTCTTAAGATTCAATTAATGTTATAACCCTTATGGTTCTAGAGAAATTGTACACTGGATTATTGAAAGCTTTTATGACTATAAACTTTATAGTTTAAAATAAATTGAGTTATTTTCTTCAAAATGCAGTAAGTTGTTGTCAGACCTGTGCATACATTTTAAAACCCCTAACAAGGCATATGTACTGATCGCTAGTAATTTTATGTGAGCTAGTTACATGATTTAGGGAAAAACGTATTTTTCTCTCCTTCAAGTATCAAACATATTATTTCTCTTTCAGGCATGGGAAATAGGCCAAAAATTCAACTCCTTGTAAGAAATATGTATAATTATATAATTTCCAATTCCTGAAGTGATAACCTATGATGAAAGATGCAGAATAAAATACATCAGGTTTTAAGGTGATGCTGTCACTTTAAACATCCATTTGTAAATATATTTTGAATATACTTCAGATTGACTTATTTATAATTACTAATTATTACTCTAATTCATCTATAATTGCTATAATTATCTTATTCATAATTAGAGCACTAAAGATCCACTTAAGGTCTCACTAGATGGTTCCCAATTTTTGAACTGAGACTGCAGAAAGAGGTTGCGAGGAAAAATCTTATAATGGTTGCTAAGACCTTTCAGACTTTCTTGGGTTATAATAGAAAGGGCTGGACAAATTTAATAATTCAAGGAGAGGAACAGTAGAATTGTATTTACCCTTCTTTATTGTTGCATAGATATTTTTAAAGTAACTCCTGTTTCTCTTTGTCCTGTTTTATTACTTGGATAATACTTAACAAAGTGATACTTACTGATTTTGATTTTGATTTAGACATTTTTAGATCTACTTACTGACCTGTTATTTTTTATTAACTATTTTTAGTCATACTTTTAGAAGCTTGTTATTATTATTATTTCTATCAAATGTGATTCACTTCAAAAAGCTAGAATTGCAAATGACAGAACTCATCCAGCTCAATTTTGCTGTTTTTTTGTGAAATTACTCTAAGCATTATATATGCTTTCTATTATGCACCAGTTCACAAGAAACACTGAGTTTTTTCAAAAAAAAAAAAAAAAAACAGTGACTAAAACAAAACAAAAATTTGACACTTTTTAGTAGTCCTCAACAACAAAATTAAAATGAAGAATGAATGTAAAATAAATGTTTACTACACCATACTTTCTCTGCTGGAAGCCATTCCCAAGGGCCTTATTTCCAGAAACACCTGAAATGGATCAGCATCTAACTCTAAACAGGTTGCTAGCTCAGGCTGAGATGAGGGAGATGTCTTTACTTCCACTAACTTATTAGAAGCTGTATAAAAGCTCATTTCGTGAGTAAAGAAGGCCATATAACTGACCACATATAGGCCATCAAATATTTTGTAGCAATGGGAAAGCTATCTTTTTAAAGAATTTAAATGCAATGTATTGAATCAAATCAGATTTCATTTAATCACAGTAAGTAGGAATCACATGTGAGCTTCTTGAGAGACCTTTACTTAGATCACACCAAAGTATTAAACCAAAATGATTTATCTGAGTGATGATGATCTCCATGCCTGTTCTAATAGTCATGCTTTAGTCTTAAAAGCTTGCAGGGTTTGTGTGTGTACGTAATGGTGTGTGTGTGTGTGTGTGTGTGTGTGTGTGTGTGTGTGTGTGTGTTCTATGGCTTAGTTCAAGTGTAATTAAATGTAATATTCGTAGACATTACTTGAAGAATCAAATATGAGACAGGCCAAACTAATGTCATCATTATTTCAAATTATAAAATATTATTCATTGTATATTCATTATATTTAGACAAGTTACTCAGAAATAGCTATATTTATGTGCTTCAAAGCTTATTAAAGGTATTTAAAAACTTACAGCTAATGCATAACTTTAATAAATAAGTTAATTGAAGTTCATGGACTTATTCTGTTTTATAAAAACATAATGTCATGCAATTTTACTTGGAATCCAAGTTAATTTCCCCAAGAGGACTAACATTTTAACATTTTAATGGTGGATTTTGCAAGCTACATTATGTAACTTTGAAATTAAGTTTTGAATACACAGTCACCTTGAACTTCAATGTTAAAAATATAAGATAAATACCCATTGTTATGTTTAAGCTTAAGGATATAAAACTGATTGATTTAACCAGGGATAGTTTAAATCCATGATCATTCTCATTTAAAGTTACTCATCTTATAAAAAATAATTTTGAATAGTTGTAGAATATAATGTTTGATATCCTGGCTACTGGACTCACACTACTGAGACTGAGACAGTTTAAAAATAATGAGAAATTAGGGAATCCACTTAACCACTCTCTCTGTAAATAGTATCCATTTTCTATTTGTTTTGTGAATTAAATGTCTCTCTTTATAAAACAATTATATATAGATATAGATATATACATAGATATAGATATACAAGGGCCTATTGGGGCCACATTTTTCTAATTAATAATGATATAGGTAATTGCATCCCTAGAGGGATATGGATTTCTACTGCCAAGTATGTGGTGAGTAGAGGAAGAGACAAGTGATGTAACGATAAATGGTGAAGCACATGAACACAACAAATTTGGTGTCCAATACTACCCAAAAAACCTACTCTCAAATTAAGACTAACAGATAATTTTTGGCACCAAATAACTTTGAAGAAAAACATTAGCAAGGCGCACGAATGCAATTTTATGAACATAACTTTAATGAAGTTACAAATGAAACACAGTTGAATTCTAGGCAAGCATGACAAAGGTATATACAGGAATATTAAAAGCATGCAACACAGAATAATTTAAAGGACTCAGATTGGAGACTTTAAACAAAAAAAAAATTTCTGTCTTTATAAGGATCTTATGTCCATAATATTAATATATACATCCTAGAGACCTTGTGCACAAAATTCATCCACAGGTGTGGTCCCTAGGCCTGGCCAGTGATCAGGGCCTATTGGGGCCATCTCGCCCAGTCCCAATTGGGGCTGGGCCAGCCGCCAGCCAGAGCCTGCCAGCTGCCCAGCAGGACCTGCTGGCTGCTGCTGCTGGCTGTCAGACAGGGCCTGCCGGATGGGGGAAGGGACCGTGGGAGGTTGGTTGGCTGTGAGAGGTTGGCTTGGGAGTACACTGACCACCAGGGGGAGCTCTTGCATTGAGCATCTGGCACCTGGTGGTCAGTGTGTGTCATAGCAACTGGTTGACTGGTTGTTCCGGTCATTCTGGTCGTTCCGGTCATTCCAGTCATTTGGTGGTAATGGTTGGTTAGGCTTTTATATATATATATTGAGCAAGAAGAAGTTTATTAACTGAAAAGGCCTAGCTTGAGAAGATGGGGGATCTAAGTTCTAAAATACATCTTAAGACAGTCTTGAATCAGGAATATTTTATTGTTAAGGAAAGGGAGGAAGGGAGAGGCAAGAGGTGGGTGCAGGCCTTAGACAGGTAGGTGTTTAAAGTCATTACTTTGCACATATTTCTCCACCTCAACAGCAATATATTATGATTACCTGTGCAGATAATATTCTATACAAGTACCCAAGTTTGTATGTTGCAGTGAACATTTATAGTCAAAAATATATAGCAATATAGAATTTTAAAATTAATAATAGTTAATTTTTATTAAGTGTATATTATTGTTAGGGATCATAATATGTATTTACAGAAAATACCACAAAATCCTGTATAGTAAGTATATTACCAGAACTATTCTTGAATCAATTTTAATTGATTTCAGAGAGAGGAAGGGAGTGGGAGAGATATAGAAACATCAGTGATGAGAGGGAATCATTAATTGGCTGACTCCTCATCTCCTGAAACCAGGGCATCTGCACTGACCAAGAATTAAACCAAACTCTAACCTCCTGGTTCATGGATCAATGCTCAACCACTGAGCAACACCAGCCTGGCAAAATTCACTATTTTTAAGTGGATAGTTTAATGATCTATGAAAGCATGTATATGTGTAACCAATACCACTATTAGGATATATTACTTCTATAACCAGCAATAAAATATGAAATTAAAATTTTAAAATACTATCCATAAGAGTATACAAACCATAAAGTATTTGGTGATAAATGAAATTAAGTATATACAGATCTATATACTGAAAACTACAAAGCATAGCTAAAAGAAGCAAAAGTAAGCCTAAATATATATATATATATATTAATGCTCACAAATTATTGGTGGAATACACACTTTTGCTTGAATCTGACAAAGTAGTGTCATTGGGTCATAAGCAGAAATTAACCTGTGAAAAGAAATTTTTACTCTGTAGGTGGAATCAGCTCTTGTGCCTACATGGCCCATTGATTGATCAATACTTCTATATGAATTCAAACAGTTTTAGCATACTTGACTTACTACTGTGTTGTCTAATGTGTTGCCTCTTTATGCCACAGTTTGTTGTGTGTGTGTTTTTCTCAGTTCCTTAGATATTTCATGGAAAAGTCACTTTGAAGAGCTCATGTAGCTCTCCAGGCCACTAGTGTAAGTGATCTGTATTTCTGCTTCAGTTCTGTGAGTGATAACTACACCTCTCTAAGTGAGTCCTGAAGAGAGCTTACCTCAGTTGGTGCCTGCTTAACTACAAGGACCAATGGCTTCCTGGTGTAATACTAAATTTTTGAGTAAGCTTAATTTTAACATTTCTTCATTGTGCTGATATGGAAATCTCATTTCTATTAAACATAGTTTTAATCCAATATTAAAACTGATTTTGGGTATGGAACTAGAACAGAATTGACATGGTTTCTTCTTTGTGCAGCAAAAATGTCTAAATGTGACATTCAGATTTTTTTTGTCATAAAATACATAGATATAGATATAGATATAGATATAGATATAGATATAGATATAGATATAGATATAGATATAGATATAGTAGGATATG
>NW_006295737.1:26611-30729 GCF_000327345.1 Myotis davidii
CCCTGTCTACTGCCAATAACAAGAGGGAGAAGTTAGAAGTGAGGGCAGAAAGTAACACACCTATAAAATATTAAAACAAAAATCACAAAAGCAGTTATTTACAAATAAGTTTATTTACATGTTAATACAGCAATTTTCAACCTTTTTCATCTCACAGCACACATAAACTAATTACTAAGTTCTGCAGCACACCAAAAAGCATATTATATTTTTTGTTAAACTGATCAAAAATAAGGTATAATATTGATTGATTTAAAAAATAGTAATTACCTACTCTTTTTGCTCCAAAGTGACTTTTAAAAAAAACACACACACAGGTAACTATACTTGTATATAAAGTATTTTGATACCAAGAATTAGCCAATCAGATGCAAACTTATGTGACATGTCCAATAAGATGCAATTTTATTATACAGGCCTATTTATTTATGGTCATTCACATGGACCACTATTGTGTTAGCTGTTATTATTTTTTAATTTGACAATCTAAGGGTCAAAAGGTCAGTGCTCCTGAGTAAATAGTCAGGTATTGTATGTTTTAAAAATCCTTGCCTCATCGGTGGGTTGAAAATCCTCTGTTAAGCCCTGGCTGGTGTGTCTGAGTTGGTTGAATGTTGTCCCATGCACCAAAAGGTTGCTGGTTCGAGTCCCGTGAAGGCACATGAATGGGTTGCAGGTCTTGATCTCCAGAATGAGGCATGCAGGAGACAACTGCTCCATGTTTCTCACATCAGTGTTTCTTCTATCTCTCTTCCTTCCTCTCTCTCTAAAATAAATAAATATATATACATTAAAAAACAAATTCAAGCACTACCACTAAATAAGTAAGTAAATAAATAAATAAATGAATAAATAAATAAATAAGGAAAAAAAGAAAATTGCTGTTAATACATTCAAGTAGCAACAAGTCAAGGTATCTGACTTAGAAAAAGGACAAATACTGTACTTTTATTTGGTAATATTTTTTTGTAAAAGTCATTTGAGCTGGTCAGTTTTTGATAATTTCAAATAAAACTAAAGTTATGTTTGCTTAATGCCTTTGTGGCTTCGTGCTGATAACCAATAAATGGTAACTTTGAAGTTCAAATATAGTCAATATAATCATAGCTCTCCACACCATTTAGCAGAACTGAATTCTTATTTTTATCATAATTTTGACATTGAAAATTTGTCAACCAATTTAACGCTGAAAGTCCAGTTTTAAAGTACTCAAATCCATATCCCTTTGTTTTGAACAAATACAACATTTACTTCTCTGCTGAAGTAGTACTGCATTTAAATGGTATGTCTATAGGAATGACTGCCTGACTCACTAAGGAAGATTTTGATTTTGAGGATACTGTGGGGGAAAAGAGTTTCCTCTACCCTCAAGATTCTTTTGGCTGGTCTAATAATAAAATAGACATGAAACAGATTAGCAAGAGAAAATAACCAAAAATGCATACATATGTGTGGGAACCCTGAATACATAAGAGAGCCCAAGAGCGCCACATGCAGGAGAAATTTAGAGACAGTAAGGGAAATTGAGGTATATAAGACATCCTGAGCTAGGAATGCTGCCTTGAGGGCTTCAAAGGATCATTGCAGGAAGAAGAGCAGATGGTTAGTAAATGCAAGTTTTCTGCCATACAGGTGGGTCAAAATGATTCTCTTCCATAATCTTATTATGTGAAAGATCCCTATTTCAAATTCTTTATGTAGTTAAATGAAGGAGTAACAATTTCTCTTGTGCCTGCAACTAAAATTGCCTTTAGCTCAAAACGATCCACCAGAGAGGCACATCTTAGGGTGGCTTATTCTGAACGTCCACAATACACATGGATTCGAGTATTATATTCATTCATTGTAGTAAAATGTGCCCATTTATCTGTGACTTCATATAGCATGTAGGATATTTTAGAACTTTTTCTGTTTATTGAAGTATATTAGTAATGGTTTACTGCCAATAGTCAAGTTGTATTCATCTCTAGGCAAAGCCTAATGTATTATTATTTTTAAAAAAGCAATAGGGTAGAAATTTTAAGATACCAACAAATATTACCAGGGGCTAGCCTTATATCTTTAAATAAAAAAGTGCCAATCATATTTAGATATTACTCTGGTGGTTTTAGCTATTTGATTATGTTATTTTAATGTTATGTGTGTGAAGAAAAAAATGTTTTCCCCTATGTGTTCAAGAAAAACAGGAAAACTGAAATTTCAAAGGTCAATTTGCTGTTACAAAGTGATAAGGTGTATGTACTCTGCTCTTGACCATTTTCAAATAAAATTATCTCAGATGATTTCCAGTCATATCTGGTTTCGTGTAAAATGGATTTGATAGGAAAGTAGCCTGTTTTCCAATAGCAAGGTTAAATAATGAGAAAGAGAAAAAAAAAACCTCAAAAATACACAGAACAGATTGGTGGTTGCCATAGGGAAGGAGGATAAGTGGAAAAAAATCAGTGAAGGGGGTTATATGATAACATTTTCAGTTATAAAATAAATAAATCGAAGATGTAATGCACAGCGTGATGACTAAAGTTAATAATATTGCATATTTGAAAGTTGCTAAGAGAGTAAATTTTAAATATCCTCATTTTAAGAAAAAATCTGTGACTGTGTAGAGTGATAGACGTTAACTACCCTTAGTGTGGTGAGCATTTCGTAATACACACAAATGTCCAATCATTATGCTGTTCATCCTAAACGAATATAATGTATGTATCAATAATACACCAATAAAATGAATAATAAGTGTGCTGAAAGAGATTAATGGGGGGGGGGGAGGAAGGAGGACCTATGTAATATTTTCAACAATAAGGATTAAAAGAAAACAAGCAAATCAATTAAAAATTAGGCAAATATGTGAAAAGACACTTTACTTAGAAGATATATAAAGTACAAATATCATATAAAAAGATGTGCAAAGTCATTAGTTATTTGAAAAATTAAAATGATGAGATAGCATTATGCATCCCTTACATTATGAAAATTAAAAAAAAATGACAAAGCAAAATGCTGGAGAGAATAAATCTCATGTACTATTAGTTGGAACACAAACTATTACTACAAATTAGTTGTTTGGCAGTTTCTTATAAATATAAAGTTGCAGCTACCATATAATGCAGTCGTCATTTTACCTTAAATTATTTACCAAAAGGAGATTATATATATTAATGTATATGTGTGTCCATTAATAGGTGTATAGATAGAAAAATTGTGGTGAATTCATACAAAATATATTACCTAGAAACACTAAGGAATGAATTGAATTGTTGATACCCATAACTAAATGACTATGCATCCAAATAATTATGCTGGATGACAGAAATCAGACCAAAGAAAGTACATTCTGTAGATTTCACTTGTATGAAATTTTAGAAACTTCAAGTGATTTCATAGTAAAGAAAGCATATTAGTAGCTGCCTGAAAACGGGTGTATAGGAAATCACAAAGGGGCACAAAGAAAAATTGGGGGATAATGAATATGTTCATTACCTTGATTCAATACTTTTAAAGTCTTCTGTGAGATAATATATTTTAACTATTCTTACTTCTGGGAAAGTTTTAGATTTAGAGGCAAATTGCTAAGATGGAGCAAAGAGTTCCCACATACCTCAAATCCAGTTCCACCATTATTAACATACTAGGGGGGGGGGGGTCCCTCAGCCCAGCCTGTGCCCTCTCGCAGTCTGGGACCCCTTGGGACATAACGACCTGATGGCTTAGGCCTGCTCCCAGGTGGCAGAGGTCAGGCCCAATCCCTAGGTGCAGCCCCTGGTCAGGCTCACAGCAGGGCTGACTGGGGAGTTGGGGCACTGCCCCCTGTCATACACAGAGCAGGGCGACCGGGAGGTTGTGATTCCACCCTCAGTCACGCTCAGGGTAGGGCTGATTGGGGGATTGGGGCACTGCCCCCTGTCACACACAAAGCAGGGTTGATAGGGAGGTGGCGGCGCCACCCCCTGTCATGCACAGAACAGGGCCAATCAGGGGGTTGGAGTGTAGCCCTCTATCACCCAGAGAGCAGGGCCAATCAGGGGGTTGGGGCGCCCCACCCTGTCACACACAGAGCAGCAGGGCGATCAGGCGGTTGGGGAGCTCCCCCGTATCAGGCACAGAGCAGAGCTGATCAA
>NW_006295737.1:30823-46506 GCF_000327345.1 Myotis davidii
ATGCCTGGGCCAGTCTGGGTGAGGAGCTGAGGGCTGTTTTCAGGCTGGGGGTGACTGAAGCTCCCAACTGCTCCTTTTTTTCTTTTTCCTTTTTTTTTTTTTTTATTCTGGGCCAGCTTTAGCTTTGAGGCTTGGCTCCAGCTCTTAGGCCTCCACTGCTGAAAGTAGGTTTCTGGCCTTTGCTTACAATGTTGTGATCCTGCTGGCTGAAGCCCGGCAGGTTTTTGGGGTTTTGTTTAGCTTCTATGTTTGTTACATAGTTGCTTGCAGCTCAGAGGCATGTAGAGACAGGCGGGAACGTTGGAGTCCTCTGTCACTGAAGCAAGCAAGCCTTATGTTAGTTTCAAGCTGCCTGGCTGCCGGCACCATCTTGGCTGGCAGTTAATTTGCATATCTCGCTGATTAGCCAATGGGAAGGGTAGCGGTCGTACACCAATTACCATGTTTCTTTTTTTAGATTAGATTAATGAATATAATAAATTTGTTATAATAAATGAATCAGTATAAATGCCTAATGTATTTTCTCTGTTCCAGGTTCCTGCACAGGATAAACGTTATCCTTACTTATGTCTCTGTAGGCACCTTTTGGCTGTGACCATTTCTCAGACTTTCCCTGTTTTTGATAAATGGAGACATTTGAAGGGTAATAGGTATTTTGTAGAATGTCAATCAATTGGTATGTGTCTGGTGTTTTTCTTCTCATTATACTAGGGCTATGGTGCTTTGGGAGGAAGAATACAAAGGTAAAGTTTCATTTTCAATATGTAATGCCAAGGGTAGATAATATAAACATGAGTCTCTATTGGGAAAGTGCTAAAAAGACTAAATCCTAGTCTAAAAAGCTACAAAGAGCAGTTTTACACAATGGAGCAATGCTTACATGTATATACACATAAGCATTTTTAAATATGTAAATTATTACATTGTTCAATTTCTATCCAATGGGGGTATATATATTTTTTGAAATTTAAGTGCAGACTAATTCATGCTAATTGAGAGGAAAAGAATCCTGACTAAAATCAAAGAACATATACTAGTAGGTATGCAGTATTTTAGCAGATTCTGGCTAGTGATGGGAGGTGATTCTTCTTGCGTTTTTTGGATGTCTGCACGGATTATCAACCTTGTTCTGGACTATTTTCCTAAGGATGTTTGTATGACAAATGAAGTACTTTGTATAACAAATGGCCTTGGGAAGGTAGTGTTTCCCTCCTAAAGAATAAACTTAAGTAATTCCTTCCACTGGTGCAAAGTTTGCCTTTTGAATCTTTTCTAACCTTGGAGTTCCTCTTCTGTGACACATACCACTATGTGTGCAGAGCCACCTAGGTGTCTATGCATCATCACATGGGACTTGGGCAACACGGACAAACTGATGTGAACTTGAAGCTCATATCGCCTGTTGTACCATGAGCAATAAAGTCCTGGTTGCTTCTGTCAACATCTATAAAATCATAGCAGGCTGAATTTTTAGCTTGTGAGTAAAGTAAAATCTTGAACATTTTATAGTTATTGACAACAATAAACAGATACATTCTTAGAATCTCTTCTACTATATACCAAAAATATATCTTCTCTTGGCTTCATTTTATAGACAAAAACCAAGTTGTAAATAGAAATAGGAGATATATATATATGAAAAAAGAAAGGAAGGAAGGAAGGAAAGAAAAGAGAAAAGGAAGAGAAAAGAAAAATGACTCCATTTGTTATTTAACACCTTAAACAAAGCTAAGAAGTGCTTACCCCATCCTAGTCACTCTTCAAGATATACAGTATAAAAGAAAATAACTTGGTGCCATATTTATGGAGTATACTTCCTAGTTATTCATAAAGAAAACAAAATAACAGATAATTACATATACTATGAAAGAAATTAATACAATTGGAGAGAATGTGATTAGCAGAGAGTTACATTAGATGAAGTAATAAAAATTTATGCTTAACTAAGAGACTTAATCTGGGGACATGGTTTAGTGAAAAAAGGCCCTACATTTCGGTGAAGAATCTGATATTTCTTAGTTGTGAGGTCTCTGCAAGGAGATAATCACTGTTATACCTATTGGTATTTTCTCTGATTGTAACAAGTTGATTTGCTGTAAACATATTTTAACATAGTAGAGCACATACTGAAAGTTCAATATTATACCTATTAGTAATACTTTACCAGAATTTTTGTATACCAAATTTTTTTGGTAGACTAAAAGTAGACATGACCATCCTTTGTTTTTGCCTGATTTACTGTGTATTTTTTACAAGTATCAGTGCTCTTTGCTTATATCATAGGGTGTTGTGGTCAAAGTCATGTTGTCCTTGATAAATAAGTTTCTGCAATGTTTCAGGATCATTGTTTTATAATACTACTAGAGGCCCGGTGCATGAAATTCATGCACTGGAGGGGGGTGCCCCTCAGCCAGCCTGCACCCTCTCCAATTAGGATCCCTCGGGGGATGTCCGACTACAGGTTTAGGCCCAACCCCTGCAGGATCGGGTCTAAACTGGCAGTCGGACATCCCTCTCACAATCCAGAACTGCTGGCTCCTAATCACTTGCCTAGCTGCCTGATTGATGCCTAATTGCTCCCCTGCCAGTATGATTGTCTGCAACTTTCCTCCCCTGTCATCCTGATGGTTTCCAATTGCCCTCCCCTGCTGGCCTGATTGCCCTCAACTGCCTTCCCCTGTGGGGCTAAGGAGACTGGGGGACTCCAACTGGATGAGGCAGGGGTGAGGGGACTGGGGAACTGAGGTTGGATGAGGTGGGCCTGAGGGGACTGGGTGCCGCCATCTTGTGGCTGTGGGTGCTGCCATCTTGTAAGGGTGTGGCAGTCAATTAGCATATTCCCTCTTTAATAGATAAGATCTTAGGGTCATTCTGCAGATATAAGTGTAGTGGTTGGCCTTGAATAAATATTACCCTGAAGCAAATCAAGGAAACTAAATAGCCTCCCCTCTTTTACCTCAGATTTGTTTACTTTTATGTTTTCTCTACCTTTGGTTAAAAAAAAGGGGGGTTATATAATTGCATTTTTGTTAAGTGAACTCTGGGTTATTCAGAAATTGTTTTCTGTAGCATATAATTTAGAATTTTTGAAATAAGGATTTTTATTTAATAATTCCCAAAAGTTCTTTCTGTACATTAATGTCCCCAAATCACAAGATCATAATGCATATACCTCATAGTCTCATGTTCAAATCCAGGGAACTATTTCTTGTAAATTAAATACAATTTGAATACACATTCTTTATAGTAAAAAAGATTACTAGAGATTAAAAAATTGCATATTTAATTTTGGATTTAATAAACAATCTACACTAATAAAAGACAAAGATGCTAATTGACCATACCTTTGCTATGCCCATCAGCCAATCAGAAGAGTATGCAAATTAACTCAACAAAGATGGCCATTAATTTGCATACTGCAGGCAGGGCAAGACAGCGCCATCTGCTGCCTGCCCTTCCACTATCAAAGCCTGCCATCTGCAACCTGGGGCAGTGAGGCAGGACAGCGCCATCCACTGCCTGCCCCGCTGCCATCCGTGCCTCCCGTGTGCCACCCAGGGTGGCCGGACGGGACAGCAGTGATCCACTGCCTACCCGGCCGCCATCTGGCCCTCCCGGGACGGCTGAGCAGGACAGCAGCAGAGACGGGAGGAAGCCAGGAAGCAGAGACGGGAGGGAGCGAGGCAGCAGAGAAGGGAGTGAAGCCTGCCAAGCCTTCTCCACTGCTTCGCTCTGGCCTCAGGAAGCCCTATTCTTGCAGGAATCTTCCTGCAACGGGCCTCTAGTGTTATATAATTATAATTTG
Source organism: Myotis davidii (assembly GCF_000327345.1). NCBI lineage: Eukaryota > Metazoa > Chordata > Mammalia > Chiroptera > Vespertilionidae > Myotis > Myotis davidii. The sequence goes on from NW_006295737.1 coordinate 34,629, forward strand.
TGATGTTATATCTAAAAAATTCAAAGTTTAAATATAATATATTCTTTGTTGAAAATTCATATTTAATTTACTCTCCTATGTTATTGGCAATGAGAATATAGTAAAACACCCACTAGATTTTCTAAGGGTCACATAAATAAGATCTATAATTTTGGCCCTTTTTTTCTTATCAAAGGCCCTCTCCCCAATCTGTATTTCACAGATGTGATTTTACATTGCATTCATCAGAATCATCTCTGGTGCTTCTTGAAAATTCAGACGTCTAGGCTCCTAGATAGATATGCTAACTCTGAATTTGTGTGATGGATTTTTCTTAAAGTTTGCTAGGACCCTATCTGTACTTGAAATGTATACAACTATTGAATTAATGCAATAAAAGTAAAATGTCTGACCAGGCTACTAGAGTGTTTGTAATTGTAACTTAAATAAGTGAAACAAATACATAAAAATTGGTATATTTGTAGAATTTTTAATAAGCGTATTATGCCATCAGAGTATTAAATAAAAAGTTATAATGGTGGTGCCTGACTGGTGTGGCTCAATGGTTGAGCATAGACTTATGACTTAATAAAAAAGTTATAATGGAAAATAATTATATAAAAGGAAACAATTTAAGATTATTTTTTTCTAGTTTCTGTTATTTTTAGTTAAAAACAAACAAACAAACAAAAACAGCCTTTCCAAGGGCAACAAAGTGAACTGAATGTCAGAAGGAAGCAGGGTGTGGGCCTCTCATAAGCTCTTGCTCTAAAACCTGGACTTGAGGAAAGAGGGCCTCCTAGGAACTCAGGGGAACTGGCCAGCAGAGAGATGCCTTTGGTGGGTGGGGTGGAGCTGTAGCCCACACTGGTCACTGGATTGGTCTGCATGGGTCCTAAGGTGATGTTCACCTGCCAGTTGGTTGATATGATTAACACTATTATTCTTGGGGAGCATTACATTAAGGAATGATGCATGGAGCCAAGATAGTGGCTAATGCAGTTGGATTCTGAATCACAATCAGGAAGTAGTCTTTATCTGCTGCAACCATAATTTCATTTTTCTTGGCACAAATTCAAAGGAAAGTGAGGTCATTCCGGGAGTCAATTTCATGCACAGTGCTTGGGGCCTTCCAGATGAAGTTGTGCATGAGGGTGGAGTACTGTGTGGTGGTGGGATTGTCCATGGTACTGAAGCAGTAATTTTGGGGTAACATAGGCAGGCTTAGGGATTTCTTAGAATTGGGGTCCATGGAAAAGCACGGGGTTGCAGACTGGGAGAAGGTACATTTCCATAACACAAGGAAGTCAGGTGCAGTTACATCTCCATAAGACAGGGAAGCAGCAACAGGTATATTTCCATAAGACAAGGGAACTGGAAGTAGCCAAGAAAGGTCTATATTTACAAAATAAAGATAAGAAAGCCCTTCATTCAGAAGGAAAAGAAGAAAGCCCAGAGAAATGGAAGGACTATGTGGGAGAAGGGCCTTAGGAATCACTATAGAAACCAATTCGAAGGGGAATATTGACCAATCAGAGGGGATATCAGAACACAGGAACTGCAGCCTTTATAAACCATGGGGGAAAAGAACTCAGTGGGATCATTTTCCCCCTCCCTATTTGGAAGTCCATTCTGTGGGACTCTTCCCCATCCCTACTTGGGAGTCTGTACTTGTTCTTCAATAAATCTCCACCTTTGCTATACCACTTTCTGTCTGTGGACTCATTCTTTGATTTCGGTGGGTAAAGAATCTGGGTTCCAGCCCAAAAATTCAGTATCAATATTCTTTTTTTTTAAATATATTTTATTCATTTTTTACAGAGAGGAAGGGAGAGAGATAGAGAGTCAGAAACATCGACCAGCTGCCTCCTGCACACCCACCACTGAAGATGTGCCCGCAACCCATGTACATGCCCTCGACCGGAATCGAACCTGGGACCCCTCAGTCCGCAGGCCGACGCTCTATCCACAGAGCCAAACGGGTTTCGGCGTATCGATATTCTTAAAGGGAATGCCTTCTGAGTTCACCACGATGATTCCGTGCACTCCCTTCTGGCTCTGAAATCGCTTCAGTGTCTTCTCCACCTCTGTCATCTGGGACAGATCGGGTAGCTCTGCATCGCCAGCACTGCCCAGTCAAGATCATTTATTTTTTTATTTTTTCAAAATATGTTTTTATTGATTTCAGAGAGAGAAAAGAAGAGGGGGAGAGAGAAAAACATCAATGATGAGAATCACTGATTGGCTGCCTCTTGCCCACCCCTAATCAGGGATGGAGCCTGTAACAGGGTGGGCATGACCAGGAATCCAATTGTGATCTCCTGGTTCATGGGTGGATGCTCAATTATTGAACCACACCAGCCAGGCTAAGATCATTTATTTTAAAAGTTATATTGCTCCTAATCATTTATTATATATATCTAAGGGCACATACTCGGTACAAGTTAGCATAACTTGCCAGGAAATGTGTTTCTGATTCAGTAAGAAGGAAGGACTTCATAATATTTTTTTAAATAATGAGAATGTGTTCATGCTAGGGTTGGGATTGAGGTGTTAGAGGAAAGCTAGCAGACCTCTGAGGTCTGATCCACACTGAAGTTCTCCGCCAAAGTCTCTGGGAACAGCTTCATTTAATCAGCTTCTAAGAAACTTTTTTTAGAACTTAAAGCCAAAAGTTTGAGTCTTGGTTCTCTGTAGTTTCCTTGTATGCTCTTTCCCCTAAGGCAATAACCCCCAGCCTATTCTTTTTAAATGAAGTTATAATTTCTATGCACTGAATTTTATATATATATATATGTTTACAGTTGATAAATTAGCTCTGTTTTAATGGTGAAAATGCAGCTAAATTATTGAAAAGGAAATCTATATCAAGAAATATTTTAAAATAATAATTTTAAACCAGAAACAAGGCCCAGCTCTATATAGTTTTTGATCCATCGACCTCTGGGTTATGGGCCCAGCACGCTTCCGCGGTGCCACTCTACTGCTCTATATAGTTTTAATTGTAAAATCATGAGAGCAAAAAAAAGAAATTATCAGGATGTGAGCTTTACCAGAAAAAAGAAAAGGAAAAAGGAAAAATCCAAGAGTAATTGTCAAACAAAGCTGGGGTAACAATTGCAGCTGCAATAACTGGTTTGGAAAAGGAAGCTAAGAGCTAGAGTTCTGCCTCTTGGTCATATGGTTTAGATTTTCTAAGTCAATTTTAAGGCCTGGAGGATAATATTGTAATATCCTATTTGCTAGTGTTATATTAGAGGGAAAATTTATGTATATAAAGTGTTTAGAAATTCCTGGCATATAGAAAGCACTCAGTAAATCATGATAAATGCAAATATGCAAAATGACAAATACAAATTAAATATGCATAAATAGTATGAAAGGGCTCCCTGAAGGTTGTTATAGCTATACACGGATTTATAGTGCAAGGAAAGAGAGCAGGGGCACAATGAGCTCAAATGTGGTTCTGAGTAATAGGTTATTTCATATAAGTACCCCCAACACTATATGGAGGATAGAATAAAATAAGGATAGATCTACTAGTAGATATTCTAAAAGATTCTAATCAGAGCTATCATGTCCTAAAATATATGTTTGTGTTTATATGTGTGTGTCAGGATGGGCAAAAGATATGAGATGGAGCAAAACTTGGGAAGAGGCCACAGTTGTGAAAGGAGAGAGGGGTAAAGCAAGGTAACTAGTGCATGGAGCAGAGATCAGGGCAGGTAGCAAAATGTGAAGGAGCAAATCACACTGAGGGTTTGGGTGTCCTGTGACTCAAGGGACATACAGGAGGACAAGGATTATCCATGAAGTCTTTGATGTTGACCTTAGTTTTGGTTAGCAGGTGTTGGAGGAGGACATTAAAAGGGAGTGACTGATGGTTGACATAAGAGCGAATGTACCCAGGCAATTGGAGGTTCCTCACTTCCTTCTCTGCCCACCATCCTCACACTATGACTCTATTAAGGACACAGCGTAGAGAGAGCAATGTGTTGTTGAGACAATTTGGACCGAATACACGACTGAACCCAGTTAAACACTCTATACAAACTTTAAGTGTCTGTGGATGGTTCAGAGATCTACTTGTCTTGCAGTTCCCAAGACTAGCCTTGTATATAACTTCCCTTGCTTACTGAACCGGCCACCTACCAATCTGGACGGTCTTGCCTCTTTCTTTGATCTCTTTTTACCTACATGTACAAGAGCAAGTTTTGTATTTACCTCCCTCCCACCCCCAGTGAATTCCTGAATTTATGAACCAATAATTGGAGAGACAGTCAGGATACTGAAGAAAAGAAAAAAAATAGTATTTTGGGGAAAAGAATTTGTAGGGGAAATCTCAAGTTGGCCATCAGCCTCTATGTGGGAAGGAATGGCACAGAAACACCAGTTACTTTGATGCTTTTGCTTGAGGATATATGGTATAGTGCACTGAGGCAAGGAGGAGAAAAGAATGCTGCCGTGGCAGGGTGGTTGGCCACCAATGCCCAACTAGAGTCTGAAGCTCTGTTAGGAAGTTGAAAGAAGAACTGAGGTTAGAGAGGGACATGTGGCTGTCCACCACTGTGCTATCTTTGGGGCTAGCAGACAAGGTGGGAGAGCAGGATAATAGATTGGAGACATTAGCATGCCCTTTTGACAGCCACTAGGGCGTGGACTGCCATGGATTAAGGTCCGAAAGCGGTGACAAAGACTGGTTGTGGCCACCCAAGACAAGCCTTGTGTAAAACTTCCCTTGCTGATTAAATGTGTCACTTACCAATCTGGAGTGGTCTGCCTCCTTCTTCAGGCTCTCTCTGACCTCTGTGTATGGGAGCCAGTTTCAGACTTTACCTGCAAACCAATAGCAGGACAACATATTAATGCAAACTCTGGAGAATAGGAGGGCTGGGATTGTGCCTGAGTTTCCATTGGGAATGATGGTTTAAGGAATGAAGTAGATTTTGATCAGGTGATTCCTTTAGTAGACTCAATTTTTAAGGCATTAGGAAGAATATGCTAATTTCTTATTTAAGTATTCAATTATTACATATTTATTGACACTCCATGAACTTTCTTTATATTGATGGCTTTTCTCTTATTCTGTTTATAAAAGTGATTGAAATAATGGAGAAGGGCCATAGAGGTCCTTACATTAATTTAGAAAACTTAATTTCCTGATAAATGAGGTTTCCTGCAGGTGAGAAGGGTGGTCACAGAGGTATAAACGTTGTCTCTACTATTCTTTCTCCACACCAATTAGTGATTCATGTGGCTTCACACTTTATAGCAAAATACACAATTTAATAATCAAAAATATTCGGCTTACCTCAAAAGGTTAATTTACAAAAGAGAAAATAGCTTATTTTATAGAAACAGGCACAATTTGACAGAAGGAAGCATGTTGCTTACTAGTATGTGTTATTTGAACAAGTTTCAAACAGAATAAAGATATAAGCACACTTTAACAGGCTAATTTGCATACTTTCTTTGTTTTTCCAGGCATCCCTCCATCTTCATTTTCTTCCAAAATCCAAGTTAGGATAACTGCTCATATAGCAACCTGAAATTCAAAGGTAGCATTTGTGCCCTAGTTATGTACTAGTTAATGGTGCAGTTTGAAAGTGGTTTGTTATAATTTGTTGTCAAAATGAAATGGTTGTTTTTTTATTTGATGATACTGTCATTATCAGATCATTCTTTAAAAAAAATCATAGCAGAGACTCTTTCTTTTGTTGTAACATAACCCGCAAATCACAGAAGAACGCCTCAAGAAGTCGAATTAAAGAGTCAGATTTATTGCAATCCGGGACTATGAGGGGCCATTCCCAAATCTCATAGCAATAAGATGGTGGCAAAACCAGACTTATATAGGCAAAAATCACAAAAGTATTGATTACATCCCAGGATTTGGAATGAGGCACCTGGCTCCCCAAAAAGCAGATTACAGTAGCAGAATTAAGCATGTTAATTACAGTTTCGGGTCTTGGGGTCACTGAATTGACAGAAATACATTATCTAGAGCCCTTGGGTAACCTGGGTTAAACTTAGGCATGTTATCTAAATTACAGTTTTGTGTCTCCAGATCACTGAGTTGATAGAAACATATTATCTAGAGCCCTCGGATCTCCCAACCACTGAGTTGTCAGGACAATTTAGAGTAATTGTGCTGTCCTGGTCTCGGGGCCACTGAGTCAGCTGGAACGCACCACCTGTGGCTACTAAAACAATTTAGGGTAATTGTGCTGTCTTGTTTCCAGGTACAGAAGAATGTGCTCTCTAAGACCAGTATGACCCCAACCCCTGGGATATTCACATTACCATCAATAAGGCATTTAATTGAATGGGATGATTTATATAATTCAGAAAATCAAAATAACCTGTCCACTGTTAAACAAAGAAAATAGGTACCATACTTCACTTTCTTTTTTTAAATCTCTGATGCTTAGACAAGTGCCTTGAAACCTTAAAGAGGGCTCAGTGAATATCCATTCATTGTTGAAACAATATCATCTCAACTTAGTCAAAAATTTCCAATTTTTATTCTCTGATTGCCATTTGTGTATTTTATTGTGCTGCTTCCCTCTTGAGAGGAGATTGGAAAGAAGTGAGGAGAGTCATGAAAGGATGTGTGCCACCATTTCTCTCTCTGTCTGTCTAATGGTTTTGAATAAAATTTGAATCGCATAGCCCTTCCTGTCCTCTCCCCCACAGGAACACAGCATTTTGTTAATAACTCCATGGAGATGGTTGGTGCTTGTTTGCAGGTAGCCTCCGGGTTAAGAAACCTCTCATCAACGTGGTATATTTTCATCTCAATAATCTATGCTTGCCAAACACCATCTAGATGAACTATTTTATAGATGTTTGCCTAGTTTTAAAGTTTTTCTTAGGGCTGATAACCTTTTCAAAACTAAATATCAAAGAACATTTCATTTGTGGGAGAGGAATTTTTTACATGCTCTTATACACTCTAAAAATATAAACTTAAGCTGCGGTGTAATAATTATGCATATTATGCCACTTTGTGTTTTACTATTCTGGGATATATGTACATTTGCCTGAGGGTGTATATAAGATGGTTAGTATAAAAACATAAACAGAGTGGGCGGGTGATACCAAAGCACAAATGAAGAAACATTTAATGAAATGTTTTACACTTGTTATTCTACCTCGATCACTCCATTCAGGTGGCAATCATAGAATGTGACTATAAGACAGCAAGAGATTTTACTAGCAGCAAATTCCAGAGCAATTGTGTGGGCTGCTTAGAACTGCCAGTGCGTCCTCACTTGATTAGATTGCTGATGAGTCTCAAACACCTAGTTCTCTCCTGCTGGCCATTTCTTCTTAATTCCTTGTCAGTTCAGAGAAATTTGTATGATTTGTTCCACTTTTTTTAAAAAATATATTTTATTGATTTTTTACAGAGAGGAAGGGAGAGAGATAGAGAGTCAGAAACATCGATGAGAGAGAAACATCGATCAGCTGCCTCCTGCACATCTCCTACCGGGGATGTGCATGGAACCCAGGTACATGCCCTTGACCAGAATCGAACCTGGGACCCCTCAGTCCACAGGCCGACGCTCTATCCACTGAGCCAAACCGGTTTCGGCTGATTTGTTCCACTACTTCTGTGTAGCATTCCATGGGATACTACATGGAATATTACACAAAAATTAAAATAAACTATAGCTGTTCAGAGCAAAATTGAACTTAGAATATAATTATGAGTATAAAAAAGCAAATCACATAAAGTTACAATGTGATATATTTAAACAAAGTTCTTAAAAAATATGTTAAATAATGTGTTATTTAGGCACACATACAAAACTGCTTTAAAATAAATAAAAAAAGGAAGATGATAAAACAAATGCTTGGCAATAGTTACATCTAGATGGAAAACAAAGAGATTGGACAGGTGAATAAAATAGGTAGATTCAATAGTATCAATAATTTTTATTAAGTTGGATGATGAATTCCCAGGTGGCTATTTAATTTTTATATCTAACACATGTATCAAATCTATATTAATAAAAGAATAATATGCTAATTAGACCAGATGTCTTCCAGACATCCTTCCGGACCGTCTTCCAGACGAAGCCACGGTGGTGGGGGCCAAGGCAGAGGCGGTTAGAGGCGATCAGGCCAGTAGGGGATAGTGGTTAGGGGTGACCAGGCTGGCAGGTGAGCAGTTATGGGGTGAGCAGGCCAGAAGGGGAGCAGTTAGGGGGTAATCAGGCCAGCTGGCAGAGGTGGTTAGGGGCAATCAGGCAGGGAGGCAGGCAAGCAGTTAGGAACCAGTGGTCCTGGATTGTGAGAGGGATGTCTGACTGCCCCGCAGGGGCACCTACAGGATTGGGCCTCAACCGGCAGTCGGACATCCCCGCAGGGGCACGTACACGATTGGGCCTCAACCGGCAGTCGGACATCCCCTGAGGTGTCCTGGATTGGAGAGGGTGCAGGCCAGTCTGAGGGATGCCCCCCTCCTTGCATGAATTTCCTACAGTGGGCCTCTAGTACTAAATAAAACCATGTAATGCTTCCAATCCTTTTCTCCCCAGTTTGATACTTAAGAACAGAGAATTTTAAGATCTTTATTTGGCTCAGAACACAGAATTGTTTGAAAATGCTGACTATGTCACCACTGTAGTATCTCAATCAGAAGTTAGAATATTTCATCTTAAAATTTACTTTAAAGGGAACATGATAACAACAAAAAGATAAATCTGTTAAATGCCAGAAGTATTGAAGCAATCTTTCAAATGGGTTTTCCTTTATATTATCTAGCCAAAGATGATTCACGTACCCATTTAATGTGGACATATAATTCTAAAAGTATCAAAACAATAGTGATTCATTACATATTTCATATGCATTTTCTCATTTAATGATTTGAATAGTAAAAACTATAATAGTTATACATATACAGTTTCACATGACATTTTTGCTGAATGATTCAATGCAATAAAATATATTAAGTTTTAGGGGAAGAATAGATTGGTAAAATAAATCCCCAAATTTCAAAGAGTTAACAACCTAACCTGAGAGATATATGTGTAAATATACAAATATAATACAATTAGTAAATGTTATGATAATGCTAAGAGAACATGGATAGAGAGAGAGCTTAATTATTTCTGGGGAAAATTACTTATTTTATGTTATCCTCATACAAACCTGAAAGATATTTCCTAAAGTTTATTCATGGGTTTTTCTCCCTAATATTCTCTTTCTCTCGTGACTTTAAACCTTCACTAGAAACTGATTCCCTCACATCAGCAGTAAAATATTATTAAATCTCTTCCTGCCTAGAACACATATACATATGCACAAAAGTAACTGAGACTCAAGTTGTTGCTTATTTACTTTGGCATCTCTCTCCTTTCAATCCCACTTACTCGTCTTTTTATTTCTAAGTACACTTTCTCTTACAGGAAGCTAAAGTTGTCACCCAAAATAAAAAGTAATTTCTTAAATTAAAAAAACTCAATAGTTTATTTTATTTATTAGATTCCACATAAGAAACTAAACTGACAAACAAAAAATAGATCTAGAGACATGGGAGTATGCAATACAGGATTCTCAGAGGGAAGGGGAAGTGGGAGGGAAGAGATCAACCAAAGAACTTATATGCATACATGTATAACCCATGACACAGACAATAGGGGGGTGAAGGGTTAAGGAGAGGACAGGAATGGGGAGGTGGGGAGGGTCAATGAGGGGGGTCAATATATATATTAAGAAGGTAAGTGAGGTCTCGGGGTTAAATGAAAAAGTTGTATATTATGCCAATTTGTTGAAGTTAAATAAATTGAAAATTTTTCACTTGTTTTCAGTATATAGCTTTCTGCTCCTGTTCACTTACATATCGATACATATATGTAGAATACATTTAAATTTTAATAATACTGATAATTAAAAACATGTGAATAAGAATCATCTCTGTATTCTTGTATAAGCTGTCAATGACTTTGTATTACCCTTAAATTCAGGTAACTAAGGTTCAAGTTGCTTAAAATGACCTAGAATATTATGCTTATTCTGGCCCTAAAATTCTTCTCTGACCTCATCTCAAGCTAAAGGAGGAAGAGAGGAAATAGAGTGTGAGGTCCAGGGTAGTTATGTGGAGCCAGACTTAATTCACATGGCAGCCATTTCTAACCCTCTGTGATGGTGCAAAGGGTCGCTTAGGAAGCAAGCTTAGACAACAAATGGTAAAAAGAGAAATTGACTCTGGGATATTAGGATTTTAAGAAACTTAAGTATTCCTCAATATAATATGTTGTTTTGATATGCTGATGAACTTGTAACTGAAATTTCATTGATTCATTGTGTGTGATTCAAGAATAAGGACTCACTTTAAGGAGAGGTCAAATTCTAACATAGTAAACTCAATAAATATTTGTTGAAAATTGATAAAAATTAATTGGTATTGGTGCCCTTTGAAATAAGTATAGTTAATTTGGGTGGTCACAAAAGTAGGTTTAGCATGAGTAATTTAGTATTTAAATGTATTACTTTTTTTCCTGTAATTTAGAGAGAGAGAGAGAGAGAGAGAGAAACAACAATCTATTGTTCCACTCATTCATGCATCCATTGGTTGACTCTTGTATATACCTTGAAAGAGGATCATACCTAACCGAGGATGGAACCCACAACCTTGGCATTCTGAGACGATACTCTAACTGGGCTACCCTGTCCAGGCCCTAAATGTATTTCAATGGGTAAGACTAAGTTTTAGATTTTGTTTGTCATTTTTATACTAGCTCAGAAGGAATTATTATGGTTTGTTTTGGGATTCACCACTAAGTAAAGAATCTTGCCTAGCTGACATGACTCAGTGGTTAGACATTTACCTATGAACCAGGAGGTACTGGTTCAATTCCTGGTCAGGGCATATGCCAGATTGCAGTCTCGATCCCCAATGTGGTGAGTGCAGGAGACAGCCAATCAATGATTCTCTCTCATTATTCATTATTAATGTTTCTATCTCTCCCTCCCTCTCTGAAATCAATCATATATATATATATATAATTTTTGTGACCTATCCTTGATGTCACATTATTTGGGGTGAGATTTTAAACAAAAATTGGGATTAGGCATATCATTATATATGCACAGATATTATTAGAACAATTATCCCACAGGTAAGATTGATAGCAAAAAGGTACCTTACTGTCATTTTGATTTGCATGTCTCCGATGATCAGTGACTTTGAACATTTTTTCATATGTCTCTGGCCATCCATGTGTCCCCTTTGGAGAAGTGTCTACTTAGGTCCTTTGCTCAATTTTTAATTGATTTGTTTGTCTTCCTTTTGTCAAGTTGTATGAGTTCTCAAGGGCCATTACTATGGTTTGCAATGTTTTTTTTGTTGTTGTTATTCATCATAATTAGCTAACTTGTCTACATTCACTGAAAAGAGTTGATTATTTTTTACCTATAGGGTATTAAATATATTTTTTTGCATTTACCAGATTTTAAAGTTTTACTAGATTTAATAGATTTTTATACATCTTAAAAGTAGATTTTTTATGTATGTTACAGATTGTTTTACATGTATGTTAAATCTTCAATTTTTGCAAATGGAGGTATATTATAGTTTTAAAGAGAAAACGTAAGCTTTATATTTCTAATCAATTCTGATTTCTCTATAAGCTGTGGAAGATATCACATATCTTATTCATAGCTTATTAAATGGTCTTCTCATAGATCAAAATCTAAAAACTAGGTCATTGTCTGTTTACTTAGCACTTTAGAGTATAATTTACAATGCAAAGCTTGTAAATAAAGCAATATCCTTGCACATTTGTTGCTATCTAATATTGAGCTTAAAATTTCATAGTCTTTTTTTTTTCAAATTTTATTTTTTATTACAAAGGGTATTACATATGTGTCCATTTTTTTCCCCGCC
>NW_006295737.1:46959-56838 GCF_000327345.1 Myotis davidii
ATCAAAATCTAAAGACTAGGTCATTGTCTCTTTCTGATTGAGTTTTGGAATGTTGTATTTTTCTAGGAATTTTTCAAATACCAATATCCTTGCACATTTGTTGGAATCGAATATTGAGCTTAAAATTTCATAGTCTTCATGCTAAAATGATAAAATAGAAAGTTATTCCCTCCAGAAATTTCTAGTTACTAAAAATTAAATATTTTAAAGTAAAAGAAAAAAAAAGAAAAGAAGGAAGAGGACCAAGAAAACACAGGATTTTAGAAAAATAAATATACCTCCATAAACACGTTAGAGAATGAAAAATATAAATCTCAAAGAAATAAATAATTTGCTAAAGAAGAGAAATATTTTTCTCATAAGTGTATTTTGTGAATATACATACTCTTTTAATCACTGTGCCAGCCACTGATTTTTTTTAAAATATATTTTAATTGATTTCAGAGAGAGGAAGGGAGAGGGAGAGAGAGATAGAAACATCAATGAGAGAGAATTATACATTGGCTGTCTCATGCATGTTCCCTACTGGGAATCAAGCCTGAAACCTGAGCAAGTGCCCTGATTGGGAATTGAACTGAGACCTCCTGGCTCATGAGTAGGTGCTCAACCACTGAGCCGCACCAGCTGGGTTGGTTGCTTACTTCAGGTAGAGAAAATAGACACTCAGGATAACAATTTAATACAATGAACTCAAATTTCTAACAAAGAAATACTCAGAATGTTATTGGACTAAGGAGCAAGAAACCTATTCTAATGTGCAGAAGTAGGAGAGGGCAAAATTCAGTGAAGCCTTGCAATGATAGCCTACAATGAGTCTCAAAGTAAATTAAAGAATGTTGTCTGAGCTAGTGACTAGAAAGAAATTAGTTTATATACTTTCTACAATGCAAAACAAATGGTACAGCACAACTAAAAAGAGTCTTTTTTTTTTAACATCAGGCAATAAAAAATAAGATCTATTTATTGAGCACTTAGTTTAATAAAAGGAAAACTGAACCTAACATCAATAATCATTTGTCCTCCTCTGCTCCCATGCTGTTAAGCCATTCTATTTCATTTATGGTATGGCTAGTGATGAATTTAATGTTGAGGATCATTCTTGGATCATCATTTAGAAGCACTGAATCTTATTTTCAAAGTTTATATATTAAGAAAATTGAATAATTTGGGTCTACTCCAGGGTCACAGAGATTTTCTCCTACAAAAACAATAAACTATGTAAATTTAAGTCTTTGGTGCATTAAAATCTTTAGAGACAATTTTTGTGTAAGGATGTGAAGCATGGGTTAATGTTCCCTCCCATCCCCATGCAAATATCTGGATGTTTTCTATTATCATTTCTTGAAAAAGTCTTCTCTTTTCCAATTGAATTTCTTTAGAAGTTTTACTGATAAGCATCTGAACATTTTGATTAGTTCTTTTTCTATTTCTATTAGGTTCCCTTTGCCAATGCCTATTTGTTTGCCAATATTATGCTGTCCTGTTTAGTGTAGCTATGTAATAGCTCTTGAGATCAAGTTATATTCATCCTTTCACTTTTGTTTTTCTTAATAGTTTCTTTGTCGACCCTGGATTCTTTATATTTTATTAGAAATTATAATTAACTTGTCAATTGCTACATTCAAAGAAATGTCTGCCAGAATATTTATTGTGATTAAATTCAGTTGATAAATTTGGAGGGGAATTGATGTCCCAACTACATTGACTCTCCAATTTATTAAATATACTATGTCCCTTCATATTTAATTTTTTAATGGTTTTCTCAGGAATATTTTTAGTTTAAATGCAGAAGACTCAACATTTTTTCTTTAATTAACTTCAATATTTTTTCCTGGAAATTCCATATTTCAAGTACTATATCATTACAAACTTGCACTGCTTTGTATGACAGATTCATATTACTTTAACAGCCATGTAACAATGCAAACTCCAATTAAAACACCTAAAACTGTATTAAAATATTTGCATATGAATGTAGTACAATAGATTTTCTAACAAAACTAGTATAAATAAGACTAGTTAGAAACATCTCAATATATTTAAAGAATCTATAAATTGACCACAAATAAACCATGATAGGACATTGTTAAAAGACCAATGACATCAAGTAATATGTTCCTGTAGACTTAGAATGCTTAAAAATATTTATCTGTAAAAATTAATTATTTTTATCAATTAAAAAGTCAATGGCAGGATACAAAATTAATGCTCAGAAATCAATGGAATGTTTATATACCAATAGTGAACTTACAGAAAGAGAGGTTAAAAAAAAAAACAATCCCATTTACTATTACACCAAAAATATTAAGATACCTAGCAATAAACTTAACTAAGGAGGTAAAAGACCTGTACTCCGAAAACTACACGAAACTGAAAATAGAGATAGAGGAAGATATAAACAGAGGGAAGAACATACCATGTTCATGGATTGGTAGAATCAACATCATTAAAATGTCCATACTACCCAAAGAAATTTATAGATTCAATGCACTCCCCATTAAAATACCAAAGGCATATTGGACAGACCTAGAATGAACTCTCCAAAAATTCATCTGGAATAAAAAAAAGACCCTGAATAGCTGCAGCAATCCTGAGAAAAAAGAACAATTTAGGAGGAATCTCAATACCAGATACCAAGCCTTATTACAAAGCCACTATTCTCAAAACTGCCTAGTACTGGCACAAGAACAGACATATAGACCAATGGAATAGAACAGAGAACCCAGAAATTGACCCAAACCACTATGCTCAATTAATATTTGACAAAGGAAGCAAGAGCATACATTAGAGTCAAGACAATCTCTTTAGAAAATGGTGTTGGGAAAATTGGACAGATACATGCAAAAAATGAAAGTAGTCCAACCTTAACCCAATCAAAAAATAGGTAACGTACATAAATAGATACTTTTCAAAAGAGGACATAAGGAAGGCCAAGAGACATATGAAACCATGCTCACAGTCACTAATCATCCAAGAGATGCAAATCAAAATGACAATGCCGTACCATCTCACATCTGTCAGAATGGCTATCATCAACAAATCAACAAAGGAGAACTGCTGGCAAGAATGTGGAGAAAAAGGAACCCTCATGCACTGCTGTGGGAATGCAGACTGGTGCAGCCACTGTGGAGAACAGTATGGAGTTTCCTCAAAAATCTAAAAATGGAATGTCCATTTAATCCAGTAATCCCACTACTAGGAATATTTCCTAAGAAACTAGAAACACCAATCAGAAAGGATATATGCACCCATATGTTCATAGTAGCACAATTTACAATAGCTAAGATTTAGAAACAGCCTAAGTGCCCATCAGCAGATGAAGATGAATGGATTAAAAAACAGTGGTACATCTACACAGTGGAATACTATGCTGCTGTAAAAAGGAAGGAACTCTTACATTTGCAACAGCATGGATGGACCTGGAGAGCATTATGTTAAATTAAATAAGTCAGTCAGAGAAAGATAAATATCACATGTTCTCACTCATTTGTGGAATATAATGAACAATATAAACTTATGAACAAAAACAGATCTAGAGTCAGAAAAGCATCGATCAGACCGTCAAACCTCAGATGGAAGGCAGGGGAGGGTGGGGGTAACAGGAGCGATCAACCAAAGGACTTGTATGCATGCATATAAGCCTAACCAATGGACACAGACACCAGGGAATGAGGGCATGAGCTGGGGGCGGGGGCAATGGGGGGATAAGGTCATATATGTAATACCTTAGTCAATAAAGAAGAAAAAAAGTCATTGGGATAAATATAACTCAATAGTAAAATAAATATTTTCTTTCTTTTAAAAAAGTATTAAACTAATGATATTTCACTTGCAGTCTTTGGTTTCTATTTAGAGTGTTTAGGGAGTTTTATACTGGATGTATTTGCATTTCTAAGCTTCCAAACTTCACGAAAAGCAGTTGTCATTTTAAAATCAATTTTTGTGCTTTCTATGGCTCATATGTACTTGTTTGTTACTTTCTCGCTCAGTTAAATTTAGAAGTACCCACTCTTGAGACCATTTGAATCAAAAGCACCAATCTTTTCTTTTGGTTTCCTTTATTTTCCCTCTCTTCCTTCAGATAGGCAATTGAAAAGCATTATAGTGAGTGTGTGTGTGTGTGTGTGTGTGTGTGTGTGTGTTCACGCGAGCACGCAGGGGGGGGCCGGAATTTCCCATTCCCACATGTTTCATTGAACAGTTAATATTTTAGCTTTATGTATAAAACAGAAGGTTTTAAAAATAATTTAATTGCATAAACTAGATAAAATTTATACAGTATAATAATCATAAAGCCAGATTTTACACACGTAGATAACACACAAACAAATATACATATAGGCACACAAACATCACCACCCCAAATATCACCATCCCCAGGTTTTTTGGGGTTTTTTTGTAAATGTAAATGCAGCTTAGTATTCTAGATATTTAATCAGTTCAGAGAATAAGGTTACCCAAATATTGGATTTACTTCTGCTTATCTTAAAATGCAGGTTTTGAAGAAAAGGAATAAGCTAAAGTTAGCAACCAGTCTGCTACTGCTTCATCTCTCAACCAGACAGTGGACTTTGCTGTACCTCTGACCTTTCGTCTCATATGTTACATATACAATTAATGTGGTTCAGTGCCCTCTTGTCAGTATCTACTAATGAGATTTAAAGCTATCTTTAGAAGCAACTAAAAAAGTATTAGTGTTATCTGATGGCATTTTTTGATCCACTCTAGTATTATGTATGTTAAAAGAACACACAAATTTGATGTTTGACATAGATGTCAATCAGGTATCTTAAATTCATTATACCTTTGGGAATGATATCACGCCAATTAGCAGTACTTTTCAATGATGTTTTATTGGCAGTCAAGAATTCCAAAGAAATATAAGTTCTGATAATTTGGTGATTCTGAACATAATTGGACTTCTTCTCTGGAATTATGGAGTAGCTGTAACTTTCCTTACTCCTCCTGCTAAGAACAGCAGAAAACCCGGAAAATGATACATAAAATAAATAGAGGAACTCTCTAAAATATGGAGAGAAGAAGGCAGACCAGTGATGAGCATTGGAGCCTGAGGAAAGATGAAGGGCAAGTCCCCTGGGTTTTCTTTCTGCCTCAATTATCCCAGAGTGACTGCTGGAGAAGTCAGCAGTCCAGAAACACCAATGGGCATGTTCCAAAAAAGTCCCAGAAGCAGTGTGTTTTCTCTAGTCAAAGGATCATGAATGGGTGACTTAGCAAGGCAGAAAACTTGTTGACAACAACTGCCGTGCACCAGGTAAGCAACAGAACAGCAAAGAAAAAATTGCAGCCCCAGCTCAGTTAGCAAAGGCTAACTTTCACTGTAGCCAGGGTCAAATGTAGCATAGTGGCCTACCCTTCAGAGTGATGTCAGAGAGATTGGACATGGGACCTCGGATTTTCTTCTACTCTGAGCAGAAGGTGCCCACCTTATCATGATGTCAGTGCAGACCATGTAGGGAGACTGGAATTTTACCTCTACCAGTGATTAGGAGACCTCCAGAGTTATATCTTTCACTGTCGCCCAGCAATGACAAGGCCATGCCTACTGCATTGCATTTGAAGTTAAAATGAAGAACATTTTTAAATGCATTTATCAATGTATTCATTTAAATACAATAATTTAACATTACATAAGCTAATGTGAACAGATTTTAAAATAAATATATTTTCAAAAATTGAAACAAATATGCTCAAAATATGCATTCTGTTACAATTTTGAAAACCTTAATGTCTCATACTATTTCTGCTTTTGATCACATCTGATATATTATTTTGAATGAAGTACATAAAAATCAGGCCAGAGATATAGCTATAAATATACATATATAGATACTTATAGGATGGATTGGAAAAGAGAAGAATATTTTAATCTTTTTAGATAACCGTGTCTGGGATGCTAAACCTAAAATTGACAAGTGATAGTGAGGTGTTAGCTACAATAGAGAATAAAAAATGATTTAACCACACTTTTAATTCTTTGTTGCATGGAATTCATTAGTTTGCCTTGATTTTTGAAGGCAGAGCTGGAGTCATGAATAATTTGTGTGGTTGCCAATGTACCCTGTGTCCTAGGACATAATTTCCAAGATCTGGAGAAAATATCTCCTTTTTGTAGTACCTAAGAATGCAAAATACCCTATGCATCTATCATACTTTGATAACTGTTAAACAAACAAACAAACAAAAAAAAAAACACAAAACAACCCTTCATCACATGGCTTGCCCCAAAGTCAGGGATTTCATGTAAAACTTCATTTGTAGAAAAAGGTAGGGTTCATTCAAGAATTCCTCCAAAAGTGGGAGCGATGGTGGCAGCACAGAGTGCCCTCATGTGACTGTACCACCCCACGCTGTGAGCCCGTAATATTTAACTACTACTTTTCCCATCATTTCCTGGTGGTAATGGGCAGAATTTGGGGTCATCTTAGGTTCCTGGTCAGGATCTCCATGTATTCTACTCTTTTTAAAAAAGAGACACAAAGTTGAGAGGAACAATGTTTTATTTGCTAGAGTAAAAGGTGGGTCTTTAAAAATATGGAAGATAGTCAAATTAATTAACAAAACAAATTTTAATGTGGTGGAAAACCACAGTTTATAAAAAGGAGACTAAATGGTTTGCCAAAACCAGGATGCTAGGGGCAGATAATAAAAACTACATTAAAGCCAGATACTGGGGCAGGGTCTATGGAAGAGACAAAACTTGCAGAAACTGGGCAGAGACCCTGGATAAAACATGTCAGAGAAGAGGCATTCCTAGACAGAGTGGTCTAGGTGTGCTAGCAGAGGTGATGCTTAGCTATTTAGAGACCACTTACACTCAGCAAAACACATCGCATTAGCATCTTTAACAGCAGCATTCAAACTTTGCTGTAATAGTCGTTCTAATGCATGTGATCTCTATCGCCCCAAATATCATCAGGTGCTTACCAAAGCAGTATTTTTCACCTGGTATTATTTTTAAAATTGTTTGTTTTAATTGACATGATGTATTTGTGAAATTAGATGAAAGAATGGAACCTTCCTTTCATCCCTTATTTCATCTTTGTTTTCTGGTCACTTCCTATGCTAGATTTCTGTGACTATTTCCAGGAATGACAGATATGATATTAAAGCTGGAGCCACATCTTCTTCCCTTTGATCAAATACTATATTGAGGAGGATTTTGCAGATACTTCAGGGAGTTTTCCTCTGGCTTTTCTGTCATTAGTTTTGAAATCTACCTCCTCAAGAGTAGAGGACATTGTCCTTGATCATGCAATCTCAGTATTTTGACAGACAAATAAATATATATTTTCAGTTCGGGTCCACCTCCATCTAGGCAGGCATTAATGAATTGAGATAGTTTTGCTACTTTAGGTGGGTCCGCAATTCTCTTTCTGTTCTGTGCTCTGCACTGACAACTAGCAGGATAAGCCCCAGCTATCTATCTATAGTACCAATGTGCTTGATACAGCATTCTCTATTGCTTGGTGTCCTTTCCTGTTTTACTCTCCCACTCTTCAATCTCTTCCCAAATGTACTAATTACATTCATATATCTTTGTTTTAAAGTCTGCATCTGGGGGATTAAACACTACAATTCCTGCCTTCTTCAAAATTGCATGTATATGATACTCATCTAAGAGTATCATATATTCTCATGGGCCTCATTATGGAAGGGTCTTCAATAGAACATTGCAAAGTTATTAAAATTCCAAAACTGGTCAGTGTAGAAAGCAGACAAATGTCTCCAGGCAGGAGTACTTGTAAGGACATATGGGAAATTCTAAGAGAAAAAAATATATACATCTCCCTCAGATGCACAAATTGTGCACACACATAGTATACCTGTCACCATGGGTAGAACACTCTGCTACTATATTATCTACCTTAATCAAATTAATTGATGAAACAAATTTTAGCATTGTATTTTGAGAAACACCTCTCAAATACAGTCTGGCCTGACCCAGAAAAACTTATTAGAATGCATCAACAACCTTTGCAAGTGCTGGTGTCCATTAAGTTTATCACCAAATAGACCTGGTCTATCTCCAGCCTTCTATAACATCGTCTTGAGGGGGGCAGGGTATGGAGGGAGTTGGAACTGATATCTGATCTGGCTCTGCATCATTCCTAAATACCAGGCATACATAAGCTCAGTTTCTGCTAGAAAGAGGGTAGTGAGTTTTATAAGAACAGCATCTTCATAAATATATAACTTACCTAGCTTTCATTGTAATGCAAGTTCACACACGTACAAATGTGCACACACATGTATGTAAATTTTGTGTACATATAATTGTCAAAACTAACTCTGAGCACTGTAAAAGCAGTCTTTCTTATTGAATTCTGACAAAAATTACTTATTTTTTTACATGTTCTATGGTGGTTGTTAGTTACCAAATCACAATCTCACACATAAAAAAAATCAAGGCTATAGGAAGTAAAAATGTAATCTAAAGTCTAACCTACACTATGTTTCACATCCCTTCAGAATTTGTATATGTATTTCCAAATCTCATTATTCACACAAACTTCCTAAACTGATTCATCCAACAAGGAGGTTCAAAGATTTCCAACTTAACTTTACCATCCTGTAAAGCAAAACAATGTCTATGATAATTTAAACAGGTTATTGTTTTTTAAAGTGTCCTGATTAACCTTCATTTGAATTTATGTAGAACCAACCACCTGTTTACTTTTTCCTTTCTTATTTTGAATACAATATATATTTTTCTGATTTAATCCCACGTTATTTTCCTCCAGAGTTTCATAAAAACTTTAATCTGAAGGTGGCCTTTGAAGAAACCACATATCTAGTGAAAAAGCTACAGCCTTTTTTGGAAAGATTCTCAGAGTCTTTGTAAATGTCAAAGGAGAGCCAGAAATCTCAAACAGTTGCCAAAACTAGAATATCTGTGAATGTCACAGTGATGCTTGGTACAAGGCTACCATGCATAGCATTTGTGTGAGTGTCAAATTCTGTCAGGTTCATCTTAAAGAAGCATAGAATTTTAGGAATGAATTCAAGAGACTTAGGATGAAATAGTAGTCATGTTTTGCATGGGTCAACAGTTATTGCTGTTGGCCATCATCAAGTTGTTGAATAGAGGCATGTTGCTGCATTTCGATTACAGGGAAGTTCTTGAATAATTTTATTTTTTTCTACAAAGCTATGATCAAGCACATTTTCTTGCTCCATACTTTAGAATAAACTATATCATTTTATTTGAAGTTGCTGGTGATTTGTTGACATTTTATGTAGTGACATGGGTTAATTTCAAACTAATCAAGAGATATTCTTCAACTGAGACACATTAGTTTACTAGCAAGTTAGTTATTACTAATAAAAAATAAAAAACCTGGTTACTCCTTAGCATGATAGAACAAATGTATCCCTAGGTGTTATTTTATCACTAAGGCATATAGAATTTCACAGGAAAATATGTATATATATATATATACATATATATGTATATACTATCTAATAAAAGAGAAACATGGTAATTGGCGTACGACCGCTACCCTTACCATTGGCTAATCAGCAAGATATGCAAATTAACTGCCAGCCAAGATGGCGGTCAGCAGCCAGGAAGCTTGAAATTAACATGAAAGCTAATGTTCCCCACCTGCTGCTGCCGGCCTCTGAGCTTGCAGTTTGAAACATTGTTACAAATATAGAAGCTAAACAAAACCCCCAAAACCTGCTTTCACCCAGCCGGGATCTCTGAGCTGGAGTTGAAACAGTGTTTTGATTATAGATCACAAACAAACCAGATACCTGCTTTCAGTAGCAGAAGGCTGAGAGCTGGAGCCTCAGAGCTAAAGCTGGCCCAGAATTTAAAAAAAAAAAAAAAAGAAAAGAAAAAAGGAAGCAGTT
>NW_006295737.1:57804-67990 GCF_000327345.1 Myotis davidii
ATATATATATATCTGTTCTAATGGCATATTATTTGAATTGAAGAGCAGAAAACACAAGCTTGGAGAGATTCTTTTATTTCTATTTAAGTAAGGTATTACTTACAGCCAAACCATTTCTTTACAGGTCTTATTTAATTGAGCTTGTTTTGGCTTTAAATATTTATGAAAATATACCTGGTTTTTGGAAAGGTCATATTTTATATGGGTGATATTTCAATTTTTTTTTGATTCTTCATTAGTTCTAGCTCTTGTAGAATATCCCTCATTTATATTCTGGATTTACAAACTTCTACTGTCTATTTCTTTAAATATTTTCTTTCCATTTTTAGAGAGAGTGGAAGGGAGGAAGAGAGAGAACGAGAGAGAAAAACATCAATGTTAGAGAGATACATCACATTGATAGGTCAGCTCCCACATGCTCCCCAACCCGGGGCCAGGGATCACACCTGCAACCTAGGTATATGCCCTTGATCAGAAACCAAACCTATCGCCCTTTGATCTGCAGACCAACACTCTACTGAGCCACACCAGCAAGGGCTATATATTTAAATTTCTAAATTTTCAACTGAGCATTTTCTAAAATAAAATTATGTTACATATATTTTTAAAATAAAAGTTGTATTTTACCCCATCCAGCGCATTGTGGGTTATTCTTTTTTTTTTTCTTTCAGATTATAGATCTCAGCTCTCCCAAAACTTAATTTCTTTCTGGTAAGGTTTGGGCTTCAATACCCTTTTATTTTCTTTCTTTTTAAATGTGTCTTTATTGTTAAAAGTATTACAGGTGTCCCTCTTTTTTCCCCTTTGACCCTCTTCACCCTGCTTCCACCTCACCCCTAAGCACCACACTATCGTAGGTGTCCAGGGCTTATGCATAATGCATACAAGTTCTTTGGTTAATCTCTTCCCATACCCACAGTCCCTCTGAGATTGTCAGTCTGTCCCATGCTTCTATATCTCTGAATCTATTTTGTTCAACAGTTTATTTTGTCCATTAGATTCGACATGTGAGAGAAATCACTTGATACTTGTCTTTCTCTAACTGGCTTATTTCACTTAGCATAATACTCTCCAGGTCCCTCCATGCTGTCTCAAAAGGTAAGAGATCCTTCTTTTTTGCTGCTGTATAGTATTCCATAGTGTGAATGTACCACTGCTGTTTTATCCATTCATCTACTGATGGGCTCTCAGGCTATTTCTAGGTCTTAGCTATTGTACTAGTACTAGATGTACTGGTTAATAATCCAGATTTTTTTCAATAGAAGGAGTTACACATATGTGATATATATGTGATTTGATGTCTATGCTATTTTTGTTGTATTGACAACAAGCTTCAAAACTTCATGTGCCAAATTTGCTAAAGGTGTTAACCTCAGAGATATATTATGCTTAAAAATGTAAAATTTTGTGCCAAAAAAAATAGGTAACTGCTTTTCTCTTGCCCCTTATAAGATTCTCTTCTCCTTTAACTTTTTGCATTTTAATTATGAGGTTTCTTGGTGTGGGCCTCTTTGGGGTCATCTCATTTGGGACTCTCTACAATTTCTGGAACTGTATGTCTATTTCCTTCACCAGGTTTGGGAAGTTTTCTGTCACTTTTTCACATAGGTTTGCAAATTCTTGTTCTCTTTCTTCTCCTTCTGGTATACCCATGATGCAAATGTTTGAAGTTGTCCAAGAGGCTTCATATACTATCCTCATTTGGGGGATTTTATTATTATTATTATTATTATCTGTTTTGATTGGGTGTTTTCTGTTTTCTTATCTTTCAAATCTCTTATTTGATCCCCTGCTTCATCTACTCCATTGTTTATTCCTTGTAATGTATTCTTTATTTTAGTTAATTTATTCTTGGTTTCTGACTAATTCTTGCTTATATATTTTCTAGTTTTCTTTTCTTTTTTTCCCCCTATCTCTTTGTTGAAGTACTCACTATATTCTTTTACTCTTTATCTAGGTCATTGAACATCCTTAAAACCAGTGTTTTGAACTCTGCATCTAGTAGGTTGCTTGTCTCCATTTTTTTTAGTCTTTTTCTGGAGTTTTGTTTCATTCTTTCCTCTTTAAATATTTTAATCAACCTGCCTTATAAAGAATAAGTCAATGGAGATGCTCTTTCTTTTCCTCCTCATTTTGGCTGCATCTCTATTTTTTTGTTTCTATTTTTCAAGTAGAGTTACTACATCTCCTGGGCTTGGTAGAGTAGTCTTATGTAGTAGGTGTCCTGTTAAAAGTATCCTGTTTTCTTTGATTACAAAAATCTGCATTATTAACCAGTACACCTGGTAAATAGCACTGCTGTGAACATAGGAGTATATATATATTCTCTCTGATTGGTATTTTACAGCATTTTTTTTTACTTTAAATATATTTATTTAAATTATAGTTGACATAAAATATTATATTTGTTTCAGGTGTACAACCCAATGATTGGACATTGAATAACTTTCTAAGTGATCTCCATGATAAATCTAGTACCCATCTGACTCCATACATACTAGTAGTTATTGCATTATTATTGACTATATTCCTTATGCTGTAGTTTATACCCTCATGACTATTCTGTAACTACAGAAAATTTACTTCTTAGTCTCTTCAGCTTTTCCATCCATTCTCCCCACCCCACTCCCATCTTAAAAAATACCTTTTAACAATTCTTTTATTAGTGGTTTGGTGATGATCAACAACAATAGCTTGTGTGTGTGTGTGTGTGTGTGTGTGTATCCAATGAGAGAGCCTCTCCAATTACCTGAGCTGGGCATTCCAGGTGTACCCCCTGTGTGTGTTGTGTACACTCTCCTATTGTAGTTGAGCCTTGAATTCTGTTGGCATGTCAATGCGAGGAATTTACATCCATTCCAATTGGCTGTGAGGAATGGCTGCAACCACAGTGGACCAGGACTTATCTCAGCAGGACTCTGGTGCCTGCTGAGTCTTCCCCTTGAGTGTGTTGGTTGTGGAAGTAGTTGGTCATTGATTCAATGTAGCCTAAAGCTGTCCACTGTGTATGTGGGCTCTGTGACTTCCTGGAAGGTTCAGGCCAAGGTCAGCTTGCACCTGTGTCATATCGGGGGCCATCCAGCATGAGCTACAAAGCTATTTACAGATGTCTGATACTTGTGCTGGGCTTGTAGGTGCCCAGGAGAGGCCAAGCTGTTAACCAAGAACAGCTGCTGCTAGTGCTTGACCTGGGGCCACTTAGTGAGAGGTGCATGGCATGACAAAGCTGGATGCTGCTTGTTTGAGGGATTTTAGGAAAGTCTGAAGCATGAGCCCAAGATGGGCCATTTGTATAAAAAGGCCCCTGGAAATGGTTTTGAGGGGGGAGGGGGCAGCATGTTGTGCTAGTCAGGGTCTCATGGAATCACCAAGTTTGGGGCTGAACTGTGATAACCAGGTTGACAGAGACTCAGACATGATGCCCACCTGTTAGCCCTTTAGCCCTGTGGTTTGAAGGCCCAGACAATGAACAATGGTCTCCGCCAGCGCTTCTCACTAGGAGGAAGTTGCCACTCCAGCTTTTGTCCAGATGGCAAACAAATAACTTAGTTCCTCTCTATATGTCATTGGCTCCCCAATGCTGGCCCTCAGAGCAAGTGATTTGAGTATGTCCATACATGAGTCCTTTAAAAGGAACGTCTGAGACTCCAGATGTTCTCTCACTCAGGCAGAGTCAGAACTGGGTTTCAAAGCCATAAGTTATGGGGTCTTCTCTTCCTGACACTGGGAACTTCAGCTGGGGGTTTGATTTGAGGATGGAACCTTTGCTCCTCAGCGGGGACCTCCACCACTGAGATATCCCTCCCAATTTTAGTATCATACCTGGGTATAGGACAAGACCATTCCAGGTCTCCACCTCTCCTTGTTGTAAGACTTCTGTTCAGCTCGGTTTCAGACAGTGCTGAATGATGGTTGTTTTGTAGTTTACTAGTAATTTTGATTGTGGTTGTGGGAAAATTTCAGTACCACTTTTGCACTGTCATCTTGCTCTCCAACCTCATTGTTGATGTTATTCTAACAAGGATGTCTTTCAACCCCTCACTACTCTGTTTTCATTTATAGATATTCTTGTCTTTCTTAAGATTTATCATAAAGACAACCACCAAAATATACTTGATGCTTCAGGTTCCATATAACCTTTCTTTGAACTAAATGTCTATAAGTTGCCACTGTCATTCATCACTTAAAATGAAATCTGACCCCCACCTTTTCTGTAGGGCAGGAAGAAATCTTGTGTGTCTTTATATTCACTCATAGTGCAGCACCGAACATAATGTCCAGAACAAAAGTTGGCATATAATAGATGACTGATTGTCTTTTTCTTTGTGGGCGTATGATTATCCATAAGAAGACTACATTTCCCGCCTTATTCTGCTATTTTTTCTGGCCATGTGCCTGACATCCTGCCAATGGAATTCAAGAAAAATGTCTGTGGGGAATTTTATATTTACTTTCTTAAAACTAAATCTCTTCCCAGGACAACTTCATTCCCTCAGTAAAGAGTAGGGCATGATGGGGCAACTATTATTAGAAGCAATGTAGGTCCCTGAATAACTGAGAAAGGAAGCTGCTTAGAATGCATACTTCAGAACTTTGAAAGAGCAACAACAACAACAAAGTCTTTTTTCTTTAATACATTTTTATTGATTTCAGAGAAGAAGGGAGAGGGAGAGGGATAGAAACATAAATGATAAGAAAGAATCATTGATTGGCTGCCTCCTGCACACCCCATACTGGGGATCGAGCCCTAAATCCAGGCATGTGCCTCACCAGGAATCAAACCCTGACTTCTTGGTTCTTAGGTTGAAGCTCAACCACTGGGCCACACCAACCTGAATCTTCAACCCATGATTTTCTCCCCCTCCCCTCTCTCTTCTCTCTCTCTCTCCTCTCTCATTAAAGCCTACCTTTAATCTAATTAAATTATTTAATAAAGTAAATGTGCCAATTTGAAGTAGTTGGGAACAGTTAGTTAAAAATATTTATTGAATATGTATATACACTGACTTTATATATCCTTGTTCACAATTACTCAGAGAATCTCTAGTGTGACTTATATTGTGCTTTATAACAAATATTTATGGCAGGTTGATTAAAATATCTGTAAAGAAGTCTGGTTATTGACTGTTAGAAAACTGCAAAAGTAGACTGTTTATTTTATGCCAGCTTGGTTGGATATATGGTAATCTTATTTAAAATTATATTTATAAAATCTCTGGAAAACCTGAAAATTGTAATTATCCATGAGCTATTAATATCATCAATTTCAAGGGGAATATAGGTAAAACAGTTATGTGTTAAAACAGAATTTTTGTAAGAAGGCAGACAGTGATTAGAAAAGTTGCTCAAAAATTGAATTTGATTTTTGGCTTTTAATGTAATTGAGTTTTTTAAAATTCTGTTTTAATTATATATAATTAGCTCAGTGATATTTGCATTTTAAATGCTTTATAAATAATAACAAATTTGTCTCCACAAAACACTCTTGTAATATCATAAGACCATAAAACTGAACCAGTGACAATATATTATATTACAAGAAAAGAAATATTTTGGACAAAGTGGTTTAGTATATCAATAAGGCAATGTTCAGTTTTTTAAAATAAATCTTTATTGTTGAAAGTATTACATATGTCTCGTTTTTCCCCCATTGCCCTCCTCTCCCTCCCACACCAGCCAAACCTTCACCAACCACTGGCTGTGTCCTTGGGTAATGTATATATGCATATGAGATCATTGGTTGATCTCTTCCCCCTCTCCACCCTCTGCTACCTTCCCTCTGAGGTTTGATCAAAGTTTTTATGTCTCTGGGTCTATTTTTGTTCATCAGTTTATTTTGGTCATTAGATTCCACATATGAGTGAGATAAAGCATGAGATGAGGCAAGTATAATGAAAGGCTCTTTTTTATGTTTTACATACCTTAATACATTCTTCAGTTAATTCTAGCTAAATGAAAAAGGAAAAACAAAGTAAAAATATGAGTTATAAACCTGTATAGTTAATGTAATTGCAATAGATTGTTTCCAGATTATTTAACTTTTCTCCAATATGTGTGTTTTATTTAGAATTAAGTGATATTTATAACAAGCATGTATTCTGTGTTACCCAAGTAGCATGTTATGCTTGCATTATCGTTACTTTTATAAAGTATTTGTTTGGTGGTCAGATATATATGAAGTTGACATAACAATTGAACATTGCTGTAGAAATACATGGACCTTAATTTTGTTATCTCCACATACTCTGATATTTTTATATCTTAAACATGGGTGTGGAGATTAAGAGCACTTTGGTAAATTTCAAATATTTTATTTGAAATTTTGCTTTTTGCTCCTCGGTACTTAGATCAAAACTTTCAATTTAAAAGTGTGTTTTATTACAAAGATGATGGCCCACTAAAGGAAATGGAACAGAGAGCCTATGTAGTTCTAATATTTATCTAATAAACATTTTGGTAAATTTACCCAAAGGAATAGCAAGAGTAACACAATATGTAGTAAAGAAGAATACCAAAGTAGCAGGAGAAATGATGGCTGAATTATTGTAGCCTCACCCCTTTTCCCTGTACTGATTCAACATTTTATTGCTCTACTCTTAGATGATGTTATAAGAATGAATCAGCACTTGTCTCCTTGATAGATAGTTATCTCAACTGAAAGATAATACAGATAGCAACAAGGTCAAGTTTAAGAGCTCACTCTGTGTTACCCATAGTAAGAATCAATTTTGTTCTTAGATCTTCAGATTTAAGAAAAATATATTTATCCAGATAAGTAGAGTAACACTGGCCTACGTACATATTCTCTCTCTGTCTCTCTCACACACACACACATAGACACACACACACACTGATTTACTTAAGAAGTCAACAAAATAAAATGGAGAAGTATTCCCAATTGTGATAAAGATTTTTCTGAACAAAAAAGGTTCTGCATAAATTCCTGCTTAAAAATAAGAATTATTCATATAATTTTCATTCCAAAAACTAATTACTTAATACTTAAACAAAATTGGCTCAGGAAAAAATACCTTTTTTTTTTAATAAAGCATGATCTCTCATATCCTATGTGGTTAACTAGCACATTCTCTCAACCAAGAGTCCTTGAATCATGTTGGGGGATTTCCAGAATCTTGTGGAGGAGAATTACCTCTTATCCTTGATTGGAAGAAATCAATTTGATAAAACCCAGCTCAAGCTTTCTAATTATTTGCCAATTCAATTCAAATTTCTCTCGCTCCTTTATGTAACCTAAGAAGGTGGGTTGAAATAACTAAAAGAGGAAGAAATAAAGAAGACATAAAGCCAGTGATCCAAATATTGAGATGATCTTAATGCAAGAATAAGATAAGTAACTGTTTATTTATATATAGTTTTGATAATTTCCGACTCACAAGTGATTCTGAAATTGGAATAAGTCAGTGGTGTGTCATACTGAAGACACATAATATCTAAAATGCGATGGTCTTTTTATTTGTTAAATGCATAGCTGAGGCTACAGCCCTCAGTTATGCAAACACTAATCTAGGTGTTGCTATGAAGTTTTTGTAGAAGTGGTTAAAGTCCATAATCAGCAAATGGCTTACTGATTTTAAGTAGAGTTTATCCTTGATAATCTTGGATAACCTAATACAATCAGTTTAATGGCCTTAGAAACAGAATCAAGACTTCTCCAATGAAGGAGAAACTCTGCTAATGGGCAGTTTTAGCCCATGCCTGAGAGGTCCAGCCTGCCCTTCCAACTGGCTTCTCCTACGGATTTGTCCAACAATCACACAAGCCATTTTTAAAAAATAAACATTTTAATATATATCCTCTGCTCTCTGGCTGAGCACTGACTGATACAGATTTTGGTTAAGGCATTGGTTCTAGAGGAAATAGAATCTTAAAATGACATATTTATTGATTCTGAGTTTTCTGTCATTGGTTTTCTCATTTAATTTAATATAAGGCATTAATATTTTATTTCCAGTGGGAAAGAAAGAAGGCAATAGTAATTTATGGCATGATGCAATAGAGATAAACAAAACATAGCCCTTGTATACTCCTAACTAAATATCTACAGGATATGATGTTCTCAGTGACAATTTTACTCAAACTAAAGAGTGTAATAGGATTAGCTAATTGCTCTCAACTGCATTGCAGAAGGTAGGGAAAGAGAAGCATGAACTCAGTACTTTAAATTCCTAGCTCAAAATATGTATAAATAACAGGCAAACTCCTATATTTGCCCTGAAATAAACCCTTAACTCCTGAAGCTTCATAGTAGAAATTTCTGAAAACCAAAGCCAGACTTTTATCTTGCAAATGGTTGAACTAAAACACAACTTGAATTATAAACTGATCAAGGTTGTTTTTCTTAAAGTGAGGACATTGTTGAGAAGTGATAGGTTGCTAAACATTGGAATTGGGGCATATAGGAAGACTACATGAAGCTGAGAATATCAAAACTCTCATTTCTACTGAGTCTTCTTTGCCAGTAGTCTTCTATTTCTGCCTGAGGTTAGCCATTCTTTTCCTAAAGAAACTTAAATGACATGCTCTTAAAAGTTTCCTGTCAAGACACTGTTGACTCCCTTCATGCCCTACTCCACCATCCTTCTTCTCTTCTACCATATAAATAGGCACAAGTCTTAGCAGACCTCAAGTGGTGAGGTATGAGTTGTGTCCTATAAGGACATGGACTATACACGAAAGAACTCCCTGCCTTTTCCAATTTATATAGACAGAAATTTGGGGAACATATGTAAAAAGAGTCTTAATAGAGTTGACTACTGTTGGAAGGAGTATAAAGTTGGATCAGGCCAATTTAATGAGAGAGGCCCACTAAGCAGATATTCTGCATTCAATGTTTTAGATTGAAGGGTTAGAAAGGGCTCCAAGATCTTGTTTGTTTGGTTAGCAGAAAATGGACCTAAATGAAGTTGAAATGCCAGAACTATCTTACACTATAGAAAAGGTATCCAAAAACTTAGGGAGATTGGAATGCTAGAGGGGATCTGTTTTGTAAGTCCTGTTTATTCAACTGCAATGTTCCAGAGGACATACTTTTTAACATGGAAATGAATTTGCAAGGAGGAGGCACTGGGATCCTTGATTTATTCTGATTACTTGTCTCTGTAGATCATTAATTAGAGTGGACACTGCTACCACAAACCTGGATCCCGACGTAAAGTGGGTTATGAGATCCCAGGTTAGCAGCGGCCAATAGCATCACTTAATAAGCGAAGACAGGTGGATATATTTAGTATAATGGACAGCAGGGACAAGGCATTCGTCAGAATTGTCTGACTTGCAGAGACCAATGGAATTGACTCCATGACCATGATGTCTATAGAATACCGAGAGATAGGCAGTCTATTAAATTCTTACTAAACCTGTACAGGTGGGGGAGTTCTAGGTCTAGTGAACACAAGCTTACATTGATTAACCAAAACAGAAAGACACAACTCCTCAATCAGTTCTCCAAAACTTGAGCCAATTTAGAAAAACAGACCACTCTGAAACAGCGGCCTCCTTAAGAAAGGACAATATTGCATTGCTAAAAATTGATACTGTTAGTCTCTCTCCCAATCTTCCCCAAAGGACATACAGCCATGTGTCAGGTTATTATGCATTGTTTAGATGAAAATGATCAGACTTTTGGGGAGTTGCTGGACACTGACTCTGAATGAGTACTAAATCCTGAAGCCTCAAATCCTAGTTGCCCAGTCATAGTGTTGGGGCCCAAGAGATTAAGTGATCAATGAAGTTGTAGGTCAGGTACATCTTGCAATTCTCAAAAAAAAAATATATCTAGTGATTATTTCCACTTTTCTGGAATGTATAATAGGAATAAAAATACTTAGCAACTTGTGGAATTCTCACATTGGTCCTCTGTTCTATGTAATTAGATCATTGATGGTGAACCTTTTGAGCTCGGGGTGTCAGCATTTTGAAAAACCCTAACTTAACTCTGGTGCCGTGTCACATATAGAAATTTTTTGATATTTGCAACCACAGTAAAACAAAGATTTATATTTTTGACATTTATTTTATATATTTAAATGCCATTTAACAAAGAAAAATCAACCAAAAAAATGAGTTCGTGAGTCACCTCTGACACACATGCCGTAGGTTCGCCATCACTGAATCAGATCAATTCAGGTAGAAAAGGGTAAGTGGAAACCACTGTAACTACTTTTCC
>NW_006295737.1:68024-83988 GCF_000327345.1 Myotis davidii
TTCTCGAGGGATTGCAGAGTTTAGTGCCATCATCAAAAACTTGAAAGATGCAGGGTGTTGATTCCTATTTGGTTTGTACAGAAAACAGATGGATCTTAGAGAATGACAAAAAGTATAGTGTCCTTAATTGCATGGTGAGTCAAACTGCGGTTGCCATTACAGATGGTTCCATTTCTTGAACAAATTAATGCAACCTTGGTACCTGGTGTGCAGCTATTGATCTGGCATTAAACAAATTATATATATCTTAGTCACCAGAAATGGTTTGCTTTCAGATGACAAGTCAGCAATACACACTCACTGTCCTATCTCAAGAGTATATCAACTATCTAATCTTCTGTCATAATTTACTCCACAGGGAACTTGATCACTTTTCTTTCCCACAAATTATCATGGTGGTCCATTGCATTGCTGCTATTATGCTAATTGGACCTGGTGAATAGTAAGTAACAATTAGTCTAGATATATTGGGAAGACACACCCACATTCAAAGGCCTTTCATCTCACCAAAATTTCTAAGGTCTGAGGCTTACTGGGTATCCTTTGAAATGCGAAGAATCTATAGTTGTTTCTGGTTCCTCCTAAAATAAAAAAATAAATAAATAAAAAAGAGAAGAAGAGCAACACCTAGTGGGCTTTTTGTTTTTTGTAGGCAACAACGAGTGATCCCCAAAGCTGCTAGTTTTGCAAGAGTCAGGAAAGTGAAAAACAGAAAACCCTGCAACAGGTCCAGGCAGCCATGTAAGCTCCATGGGATCAATATACCTCAGTTACTGAAATAAGTTAATATTTTGGAGAGATCATAAAGACATAACTGGTTCTAAGTCTTAATATTTAATGAGTTATGGACATTTTCTTGGCATAAGTGTTTTTACATCTACGGTGTCTCTATTTATTTATAGAGACATTAAAATGCAAATTGATGCTATATGTGCAGCTATTATCCTTGCATATGGTTCTTCATAATAGGCAAGTGAACTTGAGCTTTTTATAACTACTTGTATACCCAAATGAATGGCAAGGGCTTTCTGTCTTGATACTTGAACCAAACAAACAAGCAAATAATAGTTTATTGAAATCTCCCCTGCCCCTTTTTTATTTTTATTTTTATTTTGCAGTGGGTCCTGATGAGAAAATTATGTTCATGCTGTGTGACTTTGAAAATGCCCTTTTCCATCAGTCAGTCTTCTTTGCACCTCTCCTCTTTCCTGACATCAAACAACATGGTCAGTGGCCAGTTTTGAGGACATATGTGCTAAAAAACAAACTTAAAATAACAGCTTAATGAATCAAAGTTTGGTCACCTGGAAGCTGAATATACATGCAGAATTTCAGAGATCCTCGGTCCAGCCCAACTAAAGCAGAATCTGCATTTTAACCACTGGTCATTTGATTTCTTCATAGATTACAGTGTGAGAAGAGAAAAAATAAACCTTGTATTTCATTGTACTATATCTTATCTTTATGGTAAGCTATTCTACACTCTAGCTAACTCCAACCAGGGCTATAAGGGAAAATACTAACTTTCTTCCTAAGGTATCTTAGAACTACAATAAAAATAATAGTCAATATTGAAAAAGTCTCACTATGAGATAATTACTGTCTTGGATAGATATATAATCTTTCTTATTTTATAAATTCTGCTCAGCTGAAAACAGACGCACTTATTTATATTACATCACTGTAGATAACATTTTGTGTAGAAATTTCCAAAAGGAACTTTGATGTATCTCATAGTTTATAGTACTTTTGTATATTACTATTGCAAGTCACTCTGACATGCTACTTTGGAATGTAATAGAAAGAGACATCTGAAAGGAAAACTACACACAAATTATACTATTAGATATCTCATATAGAAGATTTCAACAGGTAGAGCTGAAACTTATTTTAACAAAGAGATTTATAAAATTGACAACTACTACATTTGCTTTTCCAATAAATTCACTGTTGATTCTTTTCCCCCATGACGGCCCCACCATTTCTCTAGTATTTTGGGACAGGCTTCAAGAGTCCAACTCTTCAATTTAGATAGTATATTACTTATATTAGAATTTTAATAAGTTTTCTAAGTGAGTAAAAGAGAAGTTGCTTTTTCATTGTAGAGGTTATTATTTTATATACGTATCTTCATCTTTGCCTTCATCAAGTATATGTTAAATATGAAATATGAATAAAAAGGTAAAGATATTTAAACCTATGTTTATATACAGTATATATATATATATATATATATATATGGGAAAGGATTGATGATTTAATCTTTTATTATTATTATCATTTTTATTGATTTTAGAGAGAGGGAGGGAGACAGAGAGAGAGAGAGAGAGAGAGAGAGAGAGAGAAACATCAATGTGTGAGATACATTGGTTGCCTCCGATGTATGTATATAGTTAAAGAAGAAGTATTATGCTTATTTATGTTCCTTTTTATGCCTTTCATATCTACCTTTGTGATAGTTTGGTGGAATTTAATCATGCAGTATAAAGAAGCTAGAGAAAATAATCATTCTTAGATAAAAATAAAGAAAATGTGCTGTAATTTCTCTATATGTATACACACATAGGGATCGAAAGTGAAACTACTTTTAAAACATGCTGACTGACCCAAGTTTAAATTATGAATATTGGCATCACATTGGGGGGTCTTAATTCTTCCTCAAAATTACATTTTATAAAAAATACTTTTTATTGATTTCAGAGAGGAAGAAAGAGGGAGGAGATAGAAATATCAATGATAAGAGAGACTCATGGATCGGCTGCCTCCTGCACACCCCTTAATGAGGATCGAGCCCGCAACCCAGGCATATGTCCTTGACTGGAATTGAACTTGGTACCCTTCAGTCCGCAGGCCGATGCTCTATCCACTGAGCCAAACTAGCTAGGGCCCAAATTACATTTTAATTCCCTTTTTTTCTTTTTCAGTTTGTCTGATTTCTTAGAAAATGATTTAATACTCTACTTTTGCTTTTACCATCATCATTCTCAGCTGAAGAATTTGCATCCTACTTCAAGAAAATAACTACTAGTGACCTCCTGTGCCATCTCTATCTCTATCCATATACACTGCCATCCCTACTGTTACTGAGGAATTGCCCATTCTCCAACTGAATGAAATCCTCCCACATGCACAAGCGATCTCATACAGCTTAGCCTATGCAAGGCATGTTTCTCTCTTTGCAATGTTTCCTCTTCTCTTCAATATATTAAAAGTAAAGAAGAAAGGTCTCACAGCCTGTTAGAATACTAATGGGAGTAGGTAGTTGATAAAAATGGGAAAACAAATATAATACTGAAAAGTGAAGGTGTGATGAAAGAATAAAAACAACACTTGAAAATTATAAAGTGGAAGAAATCAATGCACAAGTAGAGTAATTAGTTTTTATTCTTTTTTATTTTATGTTATCCCTGTGTAACAAATCACTCCAAACCTACTGGCTTAAAACAGAAAACAGTGTAGTTTATTGTTTTGAGGATCAGAAATTGCAGAAGGCCTGGGATGGGTGGTTCTCTCACTTTAGGAGGTGTTGTTTAAGGTCAATGATAATTAGCTGGCGGGCAGGCTGCTCTGGAGGACTAAATGACTTTTTCTCATGTTTGATGCCTTGGCAGGGATGGCTACATGGCTAGGTTTAGCTGGGATGATTGATTAAAAAGCCTCTATGTCGGCTATCTAACTTGGCAATCTCATAGGAGTTGAAGATCTTACATGAGGCTCAGTCAACTAAAAAAATAGGTCCAAGAGAGGCAGAAGCTTCAGAGCTTGTAATGATCTAGCTCAAAAGGCACAGAACTTTACTCTGCCACTCTCCTAGTCAGGCAATTCCCTGCATTCAATCAGATTTAATGGAAAAGAAATTAGAGTTCACCTATTAATGGGAGGCATCGCAAATATATACAGTTTTTAATTTTTATTTTTAAATCCTCACATGAGGATATGTTTGAGAAAGAGAGAAAGAGGCATCAATGTGAGAAACATCAATTGGTTGCCTCCTGTACACGCCCTGACTAGGGACCAAACATGCAACCTATGTACTAATATGTGCCCTGACTGGGAATCAAACTGCAACCTTTTGGTGACACTCCAACCAACAGAGCCACCAGGCCAAGGACGTGCAGTTATTTTTAATCCACGCAGTGTTATATAAGGGAAGAGAGTTCACCCATTTGCTATTGAGGACAAGTAAAATATGTAGATACGAACATCAATGGATTAATTGGTAGGTTGGTGGTTGAAGAATGAGGCAGTATTTTCTTGACATTCTATTTTTTTCCATAAGAAAGAAGCAATGTCATTCCAGATTTTAGTACATGTGAAATATTTAAATGTTTTAATTTATCCAAGGATGTTAAGAGAACCATGAGGTACAATAACTATTACTCTCACAATTTGTTACATATTTTCCATTACTAAGAGTCCCTACTCCTCTGAAATAATTAATATTCC
The DNA here is from genome assembly GCF_000327345.1 of Myotis davidii. Classification (NCBI taxonomy): domain Eukaryota; kingdom Metazoa; phylum Chordata; class Mammalia; order Chiroptera; family Vespertilionidae; genus Myotis; species Myotis davidii. The sequence continues at coordinate 72,471 of NW_006295737.1, forward strand.
AGGTGGAAATTGGCATGTGGGAAGGAAATAGGGTGCTAACAGAACTTCACCCAAGTTAGGTGTTCTAATGAGACATACTTTCACATGAATGGTAGTATGAACAGTCTAATTTTACCATTATCCCAACTTGGAATTAGTAAAATGGTTTGATGAAAGTTAAATAAACCCAATGTTTTCTGTTTGACATATAAAACCAGGAAGCACTATTTCATTTAAAATTAAAGACATTGAAATTATGCAAAATAGCCATTCAAATAGATGATTTTAAATTAAAGATAAATTAAATTTGGGTTTTTTGAAATTCAAGACGATTTTGTGGCCATAAATATTCTAAAGAAGTTCTGATGCCAATCTAAGGAAACACAAAGGGAATTTAAAATTGTATGCAACCTTTTCACCAAAGTACAGGTTAGCTTTCTTGTTGATGTTTGGATCCCATCTGTGAACAATGTGAGGAAATACAGCTGCTGTCAAATTAAATACTATTCTTTCTGATTAGCAAGCTTACTTCACTTAGAGAAATGATAAAGGAATCTAAAGAAAAAAAAAGCTAAAGCAGATGCTACTGAGAACAACTAACTTCTGCAACCCAAGTAATAGTTCATTTGTGTGTGTTGTCATAGAACCATCAATGTATGAGAGAGCCAGACTCTGGTGCCTAAAAAAGTTAATAGATAAAGCAGGGTGATAAAATAAATCCAATAATTAATTTTCTTGCTTCTATTATTTCACCTACAAACCCATTATATTTCTTGGGGTTCTAATAAAAAGGTTTCTTATTCTATAAAATGACTTTGTTTTTAGTTTGAATAATAGAAAAAGATAAACTTAACTGTCTGACCTTGCAAGCTAGCCATCCAATGCAATAGACTAATATGGACTAATACTGGTAATAATTCCCATATTCTTATTCCAAGTACTAACTCATTATGTATTCAAGGTTACAACTGTCTGTAACAATAATCCACACAGAGCTCTTTGTGAAATCTGTAGACAAAGAAGCTCAAAAGGTATACATATGAGAAAATTCCTATGTGACGGGGCTCAGAGATTTTGAAAAGACACCTCCCTCTGTGCTGCACCCAATAAATGACTCTTAATTAATTGGGTCATTAAGGCATCTGGTATCTCGCTCACTGATTTACTACACAACAAAATGAGGTGCCAATATTTTTTCTTATGTTCTACCACATAACCATCTTATGCACAATACTCTCAGTTTTTATTCATGTTTTTCTCTGTGTTCCAATGTTTTTTCTCCTGCTGTTTCCTTTCTACCCATCCGTCATTCAGTGGTCAACTCAAATGCCACATCTGTGTATACTCCTCTAATTCCTTATACCCTGTCAAACTCACATTATCTCTCTCCTTATCACAACTTTTTGTATTTATTTCTTATAAACTTTAGATAATTTATATAATTCCTAATTCTGATAGTATGTTAAAATAAACTCCAAATATTTTTAAAATATGTGTGCTCCTGTATTGTACACAATTGTTCACAAAGAGGGTCTCCCTGCATATTTAATACATCAAATACATGTATTCCTAAAGGAATAATTATTAACTATACAAAAATAATTGATTTGAGAGGAGGAGCTAATAAATTGAAAATGGGACAAAACATTAAATTTACTTTTACTAAATTTAGAAAGTAGATTGTTTACAACCAAGTCTTGCATCCTCAGGTATATTTTTATAATATGCATTTTATCTTAAGAATTTTTCCTTAATTCTTTGTTCCAAGTAGATCCCGGGAAAGGATCTGGGGTGTTTATCTAAGACTTCCCTTGAGAAAAACTTTAACTGTGCAGGTGTGGGTCATTCAAGTAGTTGCTAGTGAAGAGACTACTCTATGCAGGCCGAGGCCCATATTTAAAACTTAGCAACTCAGGTGGCTATCAATGATTTACATCAATGCTCATATGTTAATCTCAAACAAGGTGAGGCGGCTAAGGAGAGTACGAGTACGTCACTCACGCAAGTGTTTATCTTGACAAGTCACTCTACATCAGTTCAAATCCTTATCTCTAGGGAATGTGTCTTTCATATTACACTTTAAGTTTTAAGGCAAGTTAACTCAAACATTTTAAAACTTTTCCAACATTCTTTAGGCATTTTTAAACATTTCTATATTTAACTACAACATTCTTTCATGTCTTGATTTCAGACTATTAAAAATTTTAATACCAATTAGATTTCTCTAATAAGACAAATAAACAGTAAAACATTTAAAAACTTCTTGATATTTTTTTCACAATTTTCAACTTGAGACTTTTAATTATCTTACTAAATGACAAACTGTAGGTATAAAATTTCTAAACAGCTAATTATTTTGATCTATAGAATGTTTAAAACAATAAAAATATATTGTCCCCATTGAGGAAGAAGGTCTTAATTCTAAATATTTATTGAATGTGCTCTCATTTCTGAAACTACACAATTGGAATATTTTCTTTGAAAATGAAAGTAAAAGTCTGCTATATTTCTTCTTAAAGCTTTAATAAAAAAAAAGTTTATCTCAATATAAGGTCATATTCATTAAAATATACACAATAGAAGTTATGCAAGCTAACCTTAGAGACTAAGTTAACTGCTTTAGTAAGTAACATGGACATTCATCTAAAAAGAGATTTTTGGAAAAAGCATTGGCAGAGATTATTAAGGGACTTTTTATGCTAGCGTAGGGTACAATTTTAAAACACGTTTTTAAAATATTTATAGCAATGGTATCTTTGCTGAGATAAATGCATAGATAACTTATAAGAAAATGAAATATAGTATATGTTTTCATATAAAATATTTCTGTAATTTTTAGGCATGTTCCAGCTTGTGTATCTGTTTCACTAACTCATTAGTACACTCTGAATTGTGTTTGATACAGTAATAAATAGGAAATATTGTGTAAAAGAATATTTGTGGAAAACACTTTTTGGAAACTAAGAAAAGTTAGGAGTGTTTCTGTAAATTACTTTAAATAATAATAATATTTCTGGAATTGGTGTTATATAGCCTTTTAAAAAGTTTAGAAAAAGACCAATTATTAAGAATTCAGGTTTATGTGGCATTTCTGGTTTTGAGACAGATATCTGAAGGCAGCAAAACTGAGGGCTCCAATGGCTAAATGTATTAATGATTAAAAAAGTAAAACTTTATGTGAGAGTTTTCCTATGTGTTAAAAAAAGAATAACTAAAAACATTTATGATTTATTAACATATACTATAATCCTATAATAAAGCAAATAATAAACGTAACACATTCATATTTTATTTTGTTTCAGAAAAAGTCTTTGAATTAAAAAAGGAGTATATGTAATTTCAAACATTGTAAAATAAAAGTATTTTTACTATAATGCATGTAAATTAGATATCCAAGTAACCTAAATGGCCAGATGTTTAGCAAACACTACACTAAAAAGATCCATTTGTCATTTATTGCTCCCCACTTGGCCACTCTTCAAAAGATGTAGTCTGTGATTTGATTCCCAGTATTTGAAATTGTGTGCTTCACTCATCATTATTATAACTGTCTTAAGTAAGTATTTTATTAATTTGGGGAGGAAAATTATGGTATACTGTACTTTCTTCTTGACAGACGTTTATAAAATGTTATTTTTCTAATAATTTTTTTTAAATATGAGTTTGCATAAAATAATTTTACATGAAATAAGCTTTACATAAAATGACATTTTTAAATGAAGTACATTTTATATAAAACAAGAGGCCCAGTGCATGAATTTCATGCACTGGTAGGGTCCCTAGTGGCTGCCAGCTGCTGGCTGGGGCCTCCTTCCCTTCCCTCAGCCACCTGCCAGCACCGGGGCCTCCCTCCCTTCCCCTGGCTGCCTGCCAGTGCCAGGGCCTCTCTCCCTTCTCCTGGCCAGCCTGCCCCCTGGTCGAACTCCCAGAAGTATTCTAGTTGAGGGGACAATTTGTATAGTATGCTTTAATTATATAGGATACTGCTGTAGGACAGAGTCTGGGTTGGAGACAGGATTTAGCAGCACTGTAGATGGAGAGTTGAGCAAGGGAGAGTTTGGCCAGGCCAGGGCCTCCCTCTGTTCCCCCCACCAGCCCACCCCCTGTTGAACTCCCAGAAGAACTCCGGTTGAGGGAAAAATTTGTGTACTATGCTTTTATTAAATAGGATTAGTCTATCTATATTTATAAAAGCCTAAACAACAGGCTGACCAGCCAACCAGCTGACCAGCTGACTGACCGGCTGGCAGCTATGACACACAATGATCACCAGGGGGCAGACGCTCAATGCACAGGTATGGAAACATGGAATAGACTGATGAATCTCAGAGAGAAGGAGGGAGGGTGGGAAGAGATTAACCAAAGATATTATATGCATCCTAGAGACCTGGTGCATGGACTCGTGCACTAGTGGGATTCCTCGGCCTGGCCTTTGGGAATTGGTTCAAAACTGCTTTCCAACATCCAATATCCCCCAAGGGGTCCTGGATTGCAAGAGGGCTCAGGCCAGGCCGAGGGACCCCACTGGTGCAAGAATCCGTGCACTGGCCTGTTTTAGATATAATGTACTTAGTTCTGGTTCATTGTTTCTTAGGTGAACTGAGGTGGTATAACAGATATTATACTCTGAAAAAATATTTAAGATGAAAATTACTCCATTTTTCCTATTAAATATATAGAATTAAATTTCCTGTATTTTTATTTAAAAGTTGAGGATTTTCCATGGCTAAGTATAGTAATGATTAAAAAAATAAAGCTTCATGTGAGAGTTTTCCCTATGTGTTAAAAAAAAGAATAATAATGGTTTAAAATAGTTAAGGACATTCAGCCATTTAGCAAAATATTGTGATAAATGAAAGATGTGTAATCATCACATAAGACATAAAGATGAAAACCACTTGGTTGCTACTCTCCAAGAGCTTAAGGCCCACTAAGTGGTATTAGTCACTGAAGCACTGAAATAATTAGTAAATTTGTTTGTAAATTTATTTATTTGAAATAATTAGTAGCAGCTACAAAGTGGGGAAGATCATGGGAGGAAAAATATGACTGGTACGGGAATCAGAAAATGTCTCAAAAAAAAAAAGTGGCCTCGAAGAGAGGATTAGATTTTTTGTAGGTAGCGAAAAAGGATGAAATTTTTGACTGAACTGTTTTAAAAAAATTAGATCCTTATCTTTGTATATTTATAGCTAAAATATTAATAGTTTGAAATATCATACCCAGCTGTTAGAAAGATATCATGATTAGACTTGTAAATTATAGAAATTATGGAAAATTTGATTTGACAATTAGAAATAAAAGTAACAAAAACTAAAGAAATAAGTAAAATTATTGCAAAATGTACTTATCTTCCTAGAGCTTATGTTTGAATCCTAGTGTAAAGGGACTGAATTAGAGTGCAAGCAACAAAATATAAAATGACTGTTTCACTAAATATCTCTATGGGGAGTGCAGGGCAACAATTATGCCCACAGTTTCAGTAGAAGTTAGATATGAAAGGCTAGACATGGAATTAAGCAATTCGGGTATAAAAATTTAACAATCCTGTCATAAAATAAAAAGCTGAATCAGTTATTTATTGATCCATGTAATTCATTTAAAGTAAGAACTATGCATCAGGAACAGTGTGCTAAGCATAGGAAATACTAAGTCAAAAAGACAGACTCCTGTCGCTGCAATGAACACTGAGATCAGTAGCAGAAATGGAATTTGTATACAATAAAGATATTTTTTCAGAGTTTAAAATCTGTTAAGATAGTGGAGAAATTAGGGAGTAAGGAGAGTTCACCTTGCCTAGAACATTTCCTGTAGTGGTAAGCATAAGCTGACACCTTCGGTGTGAGTTGCAATTAGCAGGCAATGGGTACGTGATGTGTGTTGGGAATGGCTCACCCATGGAAAGAAAAACAAACAAATAAAAAACACCCACATGTGCAAAAACCATAAAGATGGATTATAGAGAATGGAGGAAGAATGTTCAGAAGGGATCTCTGAGGGCTTCCATAGAGGAGATATTTTATTCCCTTGTAAATAACGCAAAATAATCACCAAAGGGTATTAAGTATTGAAACAAAATGATTTGCTCTGTATTTTGAACACCATGAACAGTCTTAATAAAGAAAATTAAGGCCTTGGGAAGAGCTTGGGACTGAATCTTCAAGCGGAGGTTATGGGTTTCAGGCTCTGATGAAAGGTTATAGCAATGCAGACAAAGCTCAGAATGGCCCCCTACTTTAAAGTCTCTTCTTCCTTGTTGAACATAAATGAAGATGACTGTGTACACCCTGATGTCTTTAGGCAGGTGGGGAAACACTGAGGTAAGGCGGAACGGAAGGGACCAGGTTTATCCTACCTCCTGCTATAAAGAGCCCCAGTAGGGCTCAAAGACAAGCCTTCTGTTCACAGGAACCACACAAATAACCTCAAGTCCATTCAACCTTAACCTGCTGAAGCTTTCTGTGGGAGTCTTGCTTCCCCTCATCCTGGGGATTAGCGAACTGAACTGTTGTCAGGTATAAACCACATACATACTCCAGGGCGTCAGGGGCTGTGCCAGGACCAACCTGGGCCTTTGTGGCTCCAGGGCAGCTAGGGAAGGACAGGAATTGGTCTCTACACTAAAGATGCTGTTTCTCTGGAACCTAGAAAGTAGGGTCTGGAGAAGAAACAAGAAACTCAGTAGTGGAAGGAGCTCATAAAACAATGCCTTGGCCTCTTCTCCCCTCCTAGTTTGATGCCCAATGCCCGCTGTAGTAATTTCTCTAGCTCTTACTGCAGATTAGCTCAGGACTGTTGAGGCATTTGCTGGGTCACAAGAGTGCAGCTAGATTTCACCATTGAGGCATCAGAGATGTTCACATTCCTGGGGCCTCTGGCAACTATGCCTCAAAGTATCCTCCCAGCCTTTTGGGGAATGCTGTTCCAGGTTTAGGAATCTCAGGGTAGGCAACTGGAGCGTGTGAGTTGAGAAAGGTGAAACTGCAGAAATGACTGTGACTACCTGTATCTCAGAAAGAATGAGGTAGATGTATTAAGAAAGTAGTCACGGTGTGTATTGTAGGAAAGGACTTGAGAAGAAGAAAAACTGAATCCGAGGAAATAATTTAGGAAACAATTTAAATAGTTTATGCAGCAATTTTAAATAGTGTGGTGAAGGCCTGGGAGGGACAAGTGTGGGATGGAGGAGGTCAATGGGGAAAAACAAACAAACAAACAAAAACCCAAAGGGATATTTGCAATATTTTAAAAAATAAAGATAAATTTATTAAAAATGAAAATGTTCATGCCTCATGTTAAAAAAAAAGATTGTAAAATAGTGTGCTTCCATTTTTGAAACATTAAGAGAATACAGTCCAAAATAATAATGGTAGTTATTTTTTTATTATAAGATTATACGTAAATTTTATTTTCTGATTTTTGCTTCTCTGTATTTTATACATTTATATTATAAGCATATGCTGATTTCATTTAAAATTTAAGAAAAGAATCAATCTGAAAAACGTCTATGCAGAGCACGATGTTGATTACCTGGGCTAGGATAATGTCAAAGGGGCAGGATGGAGTTCTTGGTAATTTCAAGTTTCATGTTGATGACCCATTGAAAGATAATCTTTAGTTCTTTGACCATTTCTCTTCAAAAATGACCTTTGGTCATAACCACAATCTTTCCATGACCAATTATAGCAATCTCTCCATATTCTCAATTTCAAGAATCCCACTGTGCTCACACCACCAGCCATTTTTCTAGCTCATTCTTTATATTGTTTTCCTGACTTCGGTGATCCTCTAATCCTATCAGGACTTTGCTACTTGAGAAAAAAAATCCAGATTGATGAGAATACCAGCCTCCATGCCCAGACTGCATTTCTCTAGTCTACTCATTGTCATGTGCATATCCATGGTTACTTCTCCCTCTTTCCTCAGACTTTCAACTTCTCCTACCTATTCTCAATCTGAGCCTAAAATGTTATTTCCAATTTGATGAAGCAAATACTAGAGGAAGCAAAAAACACAAACAAATTTCCATGACTGCTCTTCACTAAATCTACCTACCTGTCTGCATCTCTGACCATTTACTCTGCTTTCTTCTTTATTTCTATGGAAGATCTCTAGCACCACCTAAGACCAGTCTTCTGTTGGTGAGTGAAATTCCAGCTCCCCCCACCTACTTTGAGTCAATACTTCAGAAAATTGTCGATCCTCCTCTGTATTAATTTCTACTTATTTTTATTGTATCAGCCTCACCAAAATACAAATGTGGTCTTATATTCTTATTTTAGGAAAATTATTTTAATTCCACTTCCCTCTTCAGTTATCAATTCAGTTTTTCTTTACTGTAAAATTTTTATAAAATGGTGAGCATATTAATGGTTTGCAATTCCTTTCCTCTGATTCTCTATTGGAACCAATCTAATAAAGCTTTTATATAGACTATATAAAAATACTCTTGTGAAAACATTAATAATCATCCCTGCTAAATCTAATAATTTATTTCTCAGTTTTGAAAAACATTCTTCATTTTAAGGACCTCATACTCTCCCGGTATTCCTCTTACCCCACTGGTCTTCTTCTCGTTTTCTGACATATCCCTGCACCCACCTCTCTCTTACTATGGCATCCTGGTTGCATATTCCCAGTTCTTAGAAATATTTTCCTAGGGGAAGGAACAAAAAGAGTCTGTCTACCACCACAGAAAATAATTTCTTGCTGTATCACTGTTGTATACTGATATTATTTGGGACACATATATTTTGTATCTTACTATCTTATCTTTTCTTTGCCCCAAAGATAGGCTGTTCATGGACTACCACAGAGATCATGAGTTTACCCTGCTATTGGTCCACTAAACATTATTGCAATCAACATGTCTTCCATAACAGAAGCAGCAATAATAGCAAATTCATTGGAGACCTTCAGTCGAACTGTGTAGGTTTCAGGATCATCAACCTCAGCATACAGTTAATAAAGAAAAGACCTTAACAGCAAAATAGGCAAATAAGAAAGAAAAGGTCACCTAGAGCAAGCATTGATAGCGAACAGGGGAGATACCTTCAGAAAGCCAAAAAGGGCACATTTGATATGAACACAGAAATTCTTCTTGATATCACATGGTTTTTTACTGTATATAAAAATAATTTATGCAGGTGTCTAGAAATGTTTCCTCCAGAATCCCATGGATTTGATTTTAAATGTCTACACTCTAGGATTGAGAATTAAAATAAATTTCTGATCATCAATGCCCCCTCTTAATTAGCACACTTGGTTTTACACTGACGATTGTTGCCTGCAAGGTTCTGCAATGCTGATCTCTTTTTCTAAGGTCTTCCAAATGCTAATAAAAATAGAGTATGCATGGGGAACATTTGCAGATTAACTAGGACTGGCTGTGGATGCCTACCATCTGGTGCTACAAAGCACGGATGGATTAGTTATAACAGCAGAGAGAATGAAATGCTTTGCACAATCAGATGGTAAAATAGCAATAATGATCTGTGCACATAATCGAAGTACAGTGTGGGGTAGGCAGAATTCTGGCAGCCAGAAACCAAAGAAAGAGCTAGAGTAATTCTAGTAATTCTACCATTGGAAAGCTTCCACATTAATATTGTTGGGACATTACAATGTCCAACTGGGAACAGCATGCACTATAGTCCTTTGGAAAGTTAGAATTTAGAGATTGGTTGTTCTTTTATTTTCAACTAACAGGGATGTGTTGGCAAGTCAAATATTACACTAAAATTTGTAAAAAAAAAAAAAAACCCACATAAATTCATGTGCAGATTTTTATATGCCTGCAAATCTAAGAAAGTGAAAGAAAAATATAAATTAAAGAACAATGAATGAATTTAAGGTACCTAAGAATTTGGGGAAATTAGCATTTTAAGGCATCCTCAAAAGAAACAAAATCATTAATGAAGGAGGAAAAGCAAGGCATGTTTGTCACTTCTAAGAGGGGTATATATAAAAAAATATTTATACCAATCAACAAGTAGTGGAGAGATTTCTAAGAAAATGAAGAAAAAATGTGTCTAACACACTGACACACATACACGCACATAGAAAAAAATACCCCTTTAAAGATGAAGGTATGTGTAGGAATTAAATTGCTTTTAACCTCCATATACATCTGTTAATAAGTTGTCCATGGGTTTACGTTAGAAGTCAGACAAAGCCATACAATTAATAACAGCTGCAAATATGTGAAAAATGTTAAACCAAAAGAATGCAAGGTTATTGAAGATGTGCATCAGACATGAAAATGAAAGAGAAAATAAACTATGAGAATATTTGAGTAAATTAGTTATAACCCTGGGAAGGAGAAACAATGAATAATTGGTTTGAATAATTGCTTATGAAATGTAGTTAATGAAATGTACTGTGATCATAGTCACAGGAAACAAAAGCTATTCTGTCTGAGCAGCTTCAAATAACCAAGTCACTTCAAATAGCATGGTTTGTAATGAACAAAGAAAAATGGCTGTGTTTGTCACTATTAAAAGAATATATGATTTAGCTAAAATATCAATTTGTTGAGCATTGTCTAAGGGGAATTGCCTTAAGGGAAATATACAATTAAAATAAATGCAAATGGTTGAGATATTTGAATTTGTGTCTAAAAGCTCTGTATGCTCTCCTAACAAATGGAAAACTGTTCAGAATTTAAAGTGTGTGCGTGTGTGTGTGTGTGTGTGTGTGTGTGCTTTTTTAACTTTTAAAGAACTAAGATGTTTAAGGTGTCAGAAGACTGGTTTAGACAGTTGGTCCTGAATGGCTAGAACAAAGAGCATTGGAACATTTCACATCTAAAATGAATGAAAAGAAATGAGGCATAGATGCCTAAATCATAGTAGAATAAATATTCAAAACCGTTCATCACTAAAAGGAATGGTTTAGATAAATTTTGGAAGTGAATAAAGAGGCAAGTATGTTTTCAGAGCCATGTGGAAACTCCACCCCCCCACCCAACACATACTATTTCTTATTGAAAACCCAGAAGTAATATACCCTAGTTGAAGGATGAGAAGTAATCTCCTTTACTTATAAAATTTTGAGGAAACTCCATACTGTCTTCCATAGTGGCTGCGCCAGTCTGCATTCCCCCCAGCAATGCAGGAGGGTTTCTTTTTCTCCACATCCAGCATTTGTTTGTTGATTTATTGATGGTAGCCATTCTGACAGGTGTAAGGTGGTACCACCAACTTACATCATACACAAAAATAAGCTCAAAATGGAAAAAAGGCTTAAATGTAAGTTATGAAATCATAAATATTCTATAAGAAAATATAGGCAGCAAAATATCACACATCTCACATAGCAGAATTTTCACAGACACATCGCCTATGGCAAGATAAACAAAGGAAAAATAAATGGGTCTACAGGAAACTAAAAAGCTTCTACACAGCAAAAGAAACCCATATCAAAATGAAAAAAGGACTCGTTGTATGGGAGAACATATTGGCCAAGGATACATTTGATAAGGGGTTAATTTCTGAAATATACAAAGTACTCATACAACTCAACAAAAAGAAGATAAACA
>NW_006295737.1:84083-95662 GCF_000327345.1 Myotis davidii
CTACAGGGGGAAGCCTGGGGAAGGTTTTGGGGGGTGAGGGTTAAGAGATCAACCAAAGGACTTGTATGTATGCATATAAGCATAACCAATGGACACAAGACACCGGGGGGTAGGGGAGGCCGGGGGAAGATCAAGGGGGAAAAAAAAGGAGACATATATAATAGTCCTTGTAATACTTTAAGCAATAAAACAAAATTTTTAAAAAAATCTCCTTTACTTATAGTTAACTGATTGTAAATGCTAATCTCTATTTAAAATGCTTTCACAGCAACATCTACATTAGTTTTTGACTAAATATCTGGCACCATAATAAACTAGCCAAGTATGACCTCCAATCGTAGAGGGATTTCTTTTCTCTTTTGTTTTAAGACCCTATTGAAGTACTGATACACTTCATTGAAAAGAGCCAGCAAATTGCAATCGTGTTTTTAAAAAGACTTACGTGTGAGATATCTAAGTTAAACATGGAAACATGTAACAAATGCCAGAGGAAGGAGGGTACCTGTATTTAAGAATTGGCCCTAACCTATCTGCTATGCGCTGAACAATTAAAGCCACATAGGGAGACTGTGTCTCAAGAAAATGGCTCCTTAAGGGGGCAACAGAGTAACTTCTACCCATCTGAGAAATTATTTGAGCAAGACACTTTCAGCCAGCTAGTCACAGGAGAGGTAGATAAGACAGGCCAAATAACATAAACTGTATGGAGTTATCTAACACATCAGTACTAGATAATTTCAGGGACAAATTTATGGAAGAGTGATCATGAGTGGAGGAGTGAGCAGAAGGACCTTCTATTCTAGGGCCAATATCTTCAGGTCTTGGTCAGATGAGCATATATATCCAAATGTTTTGATGTCAGCATATTGTCCTATACCAATGACAGATTCAAATTATTCTGATATAGCATGATAACCTTGTAGGATTAAAGAATCTGCTATAAAAAAAATCTTGCATTGCACTTCCTATTTTGACAGTGCAATGACTAATGCCTTATTCATCAAGATATCTCCTCATTATGGATATTAGGGGCTGTTTGAATTTGTTATGCAGAAAACTTGCCAAGATGATATTGCATTACCTGATGCTTTGAAACATCTATTATTTTGTCTTTATAAGGAGGACAGTTTGACTTAAATCCCAGTCTAGATACTATTTAACACTTTAGGGATATTATATGGGACCCAGTTAAATCTGTTGGATTTTTACTTTGTGTTTAGACATTTGTCTTGATTCTATATTAAACTGTACCCACAGTTTTGGTGTACATACATAGGTACAAGCACATTTCAGGGATATTGCAGATTCATTCCCAGACCACCACAATAAAGAGAACATCACAATAAAATGGGTCACACAAGTATTTGGTTTCCCAGCACATGTAGAAGTCATGTTACAGGGTACTGTAGCTTATTAAGTATGCAATAAAATTTGTGTCTAATAAGACAATGTATGTACTTGAATTAAAAATACTTTATTGGTAAAAATGCTAACCATCTTTTGTGCATGTTGGGGGAAAAAGGCACTGATGGACTTGCTCAGTTCAAGGTTACCACAAACCTTCAATTTGTAAAAAAAAATCGCAGTATCTACCAAGTGCAATAAAACAAGCTATGCCTGTACTATGAAAGTTTGTTTCTAATTCTTACAGCTATTATATAATTACTGCTACATTATGAAGAGTGCCAAGGTGAATGACAGGCAGTCTATAGTTTTGAGTCAAGTTTGTGATTTTAAACACTTTTTCACAATCTATGAGCTTGCCCTGGAATATATTTTCACCCAGTTTTTAATGTTTAAGTTATTGCATGGCTCACTGTAATCCCATTACATAAAAAGCTGTTAGTGCTATTATCTGATGTTTGCTGCTTTTTGGTCTTCACTTCATTTTTGTCACTTTCCTCTGTCAGAAGCATGCACCATAGATACTGAAAATAAGTTTCTCTTCAGTTTCACTATCTTTCCCATTTACTGTGATCAAAGAAAGTATCTATAGGAACACCCTATTACCACATCTCATCCATGCTGCTAGATTCAGTTACTTTAATCACAGGGCCATTGAACAGCTCATCTGGCACTGTGTAGCTTACTTTCAGGGAAATACTGATTCTTCCTGATGTTTGAGGAGGTATATATTAGCTCTCAAGATTAGTTCTGTCTTTAATTCTGAGTTTTAATCAGTTGCTAAATAAGCTTTTTAGTAGGTCCTTTGAGACTGTGAGTAGAGCTTTATTCCAAAAGATACATTTATTTATGTATTTATTTATCTATTTATTTATTTATCTTTTTATCAAATTTATTGAGGTGACACTGGTTAACAAAATTATACAGGTTTCAGGTATAATTCCAAAAAACATTATCTATGTACAGTATTGTGTATTTACCACCCCAGGACAAGTTTCCTTCCATCATCAGTTATTCCCCCTACTCTCCTCCACCTCCACTTCCACCTGCTCCCATTTCCTTGGCAGAGATATTGAATATCACCACACTGTTGTCCCTGTCCATGAGTTCTCTCTCTCTCTCTCTCTCTCTTTTCTTGTTTTGCTCAATTCCTCAACTTCCCCAAACCCACCCCTGACCTCCCGATAGCTATCAGCCTATTCTCCATCTGTGAGCCTGTCTCTATTTTGCTTGTTAGTTCATTTTATTCATTAGATTCCATATGTGAGTGAAATCATATTCCACATGTGAGTGAAATCATATGAAATCTTTCTCTGACTGGCTTATTTCACTTAGCACAATGCTCTCCACATCCATCCAAGATGTTGCAAAGGGTAATTCTTTTGGTGACTTCTGGTGGCTTTGATGTAAAATATTGTAAAATGTTATTATTCCACTGTATTTTTTCAGAATATGTATTTTACACATTTATTTGTTTGTTTACTTATACACTGTCTATCTCCTTATTATATAGATGACAAATTCCTGGGGGATGGCACTTTGTTTTATTGCTTGCTTTGCCCCTGACAACCAACAATGTGTTTTTTATCTTTGAGGTATCTAACGCATAGCTATTAAAAGCTTAAAAATAGATGTTGACTTGATATCATGTCACTTAAACTACTTTATTATATTTTTGCTTAATTGTTATAAGAACGCAATTGAACAATTTACTTTATAGATTATAGCAAAAAATGTCTCTTGTTCACAAGTTTTGAATTTTCTAAAACGTAATTACTTATACAAAGTATAAAATAGGATTTAACTGTAATAAAACATGTAGACAAGAAATAGGAACTATAAAATAAGTTTAAAAAATTATAAAACAGTGGTATATACATTGTTTCTTGTGTTGTATGAAACATTCTCCTTAATTGTCCTTTTTGAAGTGATTTGTTTGTACCCAGCATTGTTTTTTCTCATTAATGGAAACATTTAAAATGAGTTTTTAAAATATATTTTCATTGCTTTCAGAGAGGAAGGGAGAAGGAGAGAGAGATAGAAACATCAACAATGATTCGGCTGTCTGCCACACACCCCACACTGGGGATCAAGCCCACATCCCAGGCATGTGCCCTTGACCAGAATTGAACTCAGGACCTTTCAGTCCGTGGGCAATGCTCTATCCACTGAGTCAAGCTGGCTAGGGCTGAAATGCATTTTAAAGTTTCATTGAGGACACATCAGCAAGATGACAGAATGGGAGTTTTCATGTTTTATTCCCTCCACAGAAAATCAAGTTAGACAGCTATGGATGGAAGAGCATACCTGTGTAGGAGCCCAGAAATCCAGCTAAAACCCAACACCCCACCAGAGAAAAATAAGCTAAAAAACAAAACAGAACACCACATTTAAAAGATAAGAAGGAGAATGCCACTTTACCCCGATTTCCCCTCTCCCAAGGCAGCACAGCTCAGAGCAGAGAGATTTGCCTCATGAGAAAGTGAGAACATAGTGAGTTTCATCATCTATTTAGGATGCAAGAACTCATGAACAACTCATGATTTAAGGTCCAAAAGTGAATTGGCTATTTCATTTTATTTTGTTCTCCTTTCAAAAAATGTTTGTTTTCATTCTTTTCCTTTCATACTTACTCTGTTGTACTGTAACTTTTCTCTTTATAAGGCATAATTCCCACACACAAATCTTAGCTGCATTGTAGGAAGGAGTCGCACATAATTATCAATGTTTGAGTATACTAGCACTATGTCTATTTGTAACTCAAGGCTGACATAATTCTCCATGGCATCATGGGAGCTTGAAGTGGGGGTAATTTCCCCAATGTCCTCCCTGGAACACATTAGATGTTCAATTTAAAATGAGTAGGTTAATAAAGAAAATGAATTGAATATATACAATTCTATGATTTAAAATTGGGCTTCATAAGGAAACCATTCAGAAAGATAAATGATATTTACAAATATGTGACATTAAAACATTGATATTCTTCAAGAGTTTTTAAAGGTAATATGATTCTCATACTGATATAAAAATGAACATATTAATGTTTTATTTAATTCTTTAATTAATGTGAGAGCCATAGAGATATAACCATTTCAAAAATGAATTACATTTACATACCACAAATAATGAAATGAATGTGAAAGGAGTCTTAAGGATAAAATAGGCAGGTTTAGGGAGTCTTAGGGAATGCAGAGGGTCCATGGGGGATGAATGCATATGTGAAGGACAGAGGTATTGCTGGCCTGAGCAATTAAAGCAGGTATAAGGTAGATCAAAAGCAGCCCTAACCTGAACAGCTTGGAGATGTCAAAATGCTTATCTTACTTGTACAAAGAATAGAGAAATGCCACAGGACAAGGGGGGCAAAGACAAACCTTCACAGAGAATAGAGAAATGCCAACAAATGGTAGAAAGAGGAAACAGATTTTCCCAGAAGATAGAGAAATGTTACAACAAAAGGGGGGAGGAAGAGGGGGCACCAGCTGGTCTTTGTCCTCTGAAATTGATACTATGTAACAAAATAACCAATGAGGAGAGCCTGGGGGTCCTAAATTAATGACAGGTCCAATCAGAAAGGGTCAGGTTCAAACAAAGAACTGCAGTATATATAAACTGGAGACAAAGGGACATGAGGCAGGTTTTTTTTTTCCCTTTAGAGAGAGAGAGAGAGAGAGAGAGAAGGAGGCTTTTTCCATTTGGGGGCTCTTCCCAGGAGGTTCCCTTTGAGGATCCCTCTGCCCAGATGGAGTTTGTATATGCTTTCAATAAACTACATTTTTTAATTAAAGAAGCCTTTGGTCGATGAGTTTATTCTTCAAATTTCGTAGGACGAGAACCCACGGGAAGAAAAGTCTGCACCCCAAACCCCACATTTCAAATGTGCAAATGCAGGCAGTATCACTTCCCCCTACCCCAGGAAAGTGTGGTTACTTTTGCACAACACAGAATTTGCATATCTATGAATACAATGATTATTTTGCATCTCCATCAATCATCTGCAACTTAAAGATCTGTAAAACAGCCCCCGTATAAGTAATGTATGGTTTCCCATTGATCCACTTATTCCTCCCTTCAAAATCAAAGCCATAAAATTATCAAAGGTTACACAAATGTTCCTTCCTCAGTAGCAAAATGTTGGTAAATTTTAGCTGAAAGAAAATTAATTGCTGACATTTTTGATGAACAACTTTTCTGTGTATAAGGCATTGAAATCATTATTTGAAGAAAATTTGTACAAGGGGATTTTACAGGCAATGCCAGCAAGGTCAGTGTCAGCTTAGATCCACTGCAGTTTGGTATCTGTCATCCAAATGAGTGCTGCCTGGGAGAGAAGGTTAACCTGAGCCCTCAACTTTTCAGGAAGTTTTCCTTCATGAATCAGCAATTCTCTTTTATTCTCTGTGAGGTCAAAGGGTTTTACTATCCCAATAGGCCTACTTTACTTGCCAATTGGTTTATGCTCTTTTGTAGCTGACAAGTAACTTGTTGCACACTGTGTTTGACAGACTACTGATGAATTACAATTCAATAGACTTTTCAAGGAAGCATCACTTACTGGGTGTGCATGCACGCACACTCCCGTGTACTTACTGAATAAAATTTCAGCATATGTAGGACACAAGACTTTTATGAATATACCATTTTTATCACAGTGAAATGTGTAATGTTTTACTAAAAGGGAATTTAGAATGGATTTCATCTGAATTGTGACCTGATCACAGAATCCACACTTACAGCACATCATGCAGTTGAAGGAGAATCCTAAGTAGATTTGTGTTTGCCCAGCTCTGACAGCCTCTCCTTAGATGTTGAGCAAAAAAAGGATATTTAAGGGCCTTTAAAAAATCTGCCTTGTATTAAAATAGTTCCTGAAAACCAAAAGGTTTGAATATTGTCTGTCAGTGATGATACGGCAGGGCCTATTGCATAATAATGATATGTACACTTCTTGTAATTTTAGGTTTCTTTGTATAGGTAAGTGGCAGCCATGGAGATGCATACCACTTCCACAGAGAACTTTCTGCAAGGAATAGAGTTAGCTGAGATATTCTAGCTGAAACATATTTTTTAAAAATTTATCTTTATTGCTGAAAATATTACAGATGCCCCTTTCCCCCTCCATTGGCCTCCTGTACCGGCTCCCACTCCCTCCCCAGGCCTTTGCCATACTATTGTCTGTACATCTTCATGAGCCATTGCAATGTTTTTAGCTGAGGTCTTGCTATTTCATGGCAGCATCAGCCAAAGACTGAGTATGATGTTCTACTGTGGTCAGACTATTTCTTTCTGATGCAGGATCTTTTATGGGGGAATCTGCACTGGGGCCGCCCTTTCTGAGACATTGTCAGTACTGAGCTACAGGCTGAGGACCTCTCTACTAGTCCATTGTTCTTCTGCCTCCCTTTTACGCCTGTTACCCTTGAATTGACTTGCCATTCCTAATGCCTGCTTCTGCTCCTCTATCTTTGAAAAACATTTTTTTTCAATTACAGTTTACATTCAATACTATTTTGTATTTGTTCCAGTTGTACAGCATAGTGGTTAGATAATTATATATTTTACAAAGCCCCCCCCCCAATATTTCCTGTCACCACACAGTTATTACAATATTATTGACTATATTTCCTATGCTGTACTCCTGTATCTTTCACTGAAAAAATATTTCCACTTCCAATTCAGTGTTGACATTTGCTTTCTACAGGTCTCAAATATATAGAGTAGACTATCTACAAATATGAGGTAGCATTCATGTTAGAAAACACATACACACAAACGTACATGTATATAAATATACATCTATATTTTCTATACACTTTCTTGTAAGCTTTTATAAGGTTGCATGATGTAGCTATCTCTATTGTACAGATGAAAATATTTTATGCTATGAGATGTATGAATAATTGTCTATGTTTGAAATATAAAGAATACGTGACTACATATTCCATACCGTTGGTCATTGCATGTCATTATATATTTTGGATAATTTTAATACACTATAGTCAATACAAAGTTTCTTCATTTTTTAAATGAAAAGGAAAAAATACTAAGTTATATGTATTATTTTCCATCCTTCTCCCAATAACAACACATCATTACTGAAGCAAGAATGGATGTGGGTAAAAGCAAACAGGGGAGCCAGACACAACACTGGGTTTATTTAAGAAAGAGCTAAGCCACAGAGAGTAAGAACACAGCCCTACACAGTCTGGAGGTTGTGAATGCATAAATATTGAACTGTCTTTACAATTACTTTTGTCATCAGACTTATTTTATTCAACTGAAAGTTAGAGCAGATATTAAAATACAAGGAGTAAGTCATCTTGACAGGTCACCATGTTCCTCTTCCACATTCTTATCTTTCCTATGAACATGGAAATATGAAACGTTGAGAAAAAAGCCTGAACACTCATATCCATAAGTGTGTGGAAAGGCCTTGCAATGAAACAATTACTTTGTACTTTTTCTACTACCAGAGTGTTCCCTAACTTAGAAGCTGTGGGAACAGATGGTTTTACCTTTCTTTTTCTTTTTGACATGAAGTTGCACAGTTTAAATTTTATTTGCATAAGATGTGTTCAAATAAGAGTCTACTCAAAAGGAAAGACCACCATTTCCTAAATAAAGTAGGAGAGGATTGCCAAATGAATTTAAACAAATGTTAGAGAACAATTGGGTTATATGAGAGTAAACTTTTAATAAAAAATGGGAAAAAGGAAATTTCCTTCGATTAGTTCTCATACCACTTTTCTACACTAATCTTTTTCACAATTTTACTAATTCTTCCCCACTTAATTTGCCTGCTACTATTCTTTTTTTAAACATATTTTTGTTGATTTCAGAGAAGAAGGAATAGGCAGAGAGAGACAGAATCATCATAATGGGAGAGAATCACTGATAACTGACTCCTGAATGACCCACACAGGGGTTCGAGCCCGAAACCCCAGCATGTGCCCTGACTGGGAATCGAACCGTGACCTCCTTCTTAGATTAAAGCTCAACCACTGAGCCAGGCCGGCTGGGCTTTGCCTGCTACTGTTCTCATTCCCATCCAGAGGAGCTTCTTTTTTTGCCTAGAATGCCCTTCCACGTTTCCTCTACCTAGTGAGTTTTTATTCTTCCTTATGCACTGATCCTTAGGCCTCCCCCTACCTCCCTCATTCCTCTCCTGCAGTTTACTCTCACTTTCTTTCCCATTAGAGTGAAAATATTCAAGGGCATGCCTTTTCCATCTTGCTTCCCAATACCTGACATGAAATAGTCAGCAAATTCTCACAATGGTGTTTAATTACTTTATACACTGTCGCTATTATACATTTCCAACCCAACCGTTCAATTAACTGTCATGCAGGCTCTGATTCATTCAGATTAGCCCATTGACTATGCAAGGAGTATCTGAACACTTGAGCACAGTTCAAAATAATCAAGTAATCAAACTGTTTATACTCTTTTCTCCAAGACTACCTTTTCACTCATTCCCCACCATTTTATATGCCACGGATGCTTTTCAGTGCTATAGGGGAGTTTCACCTTCTCCATGAACTCTTCCTATTTCAAGTCAGAAAAAATATTTTTCTTTTGACCTCACAGTCCTTTTTGTTTATTGTTTATATTATTCATTGGAAACAGGTCTTATTTTTAGCATACTTTATATTTTGTTTTGTCATGGTGTTGGTCTTGATAGTGCATGTTTTGATGCGTGTGTGTGTGTGTGCGCACACAAGTTATAATTAAATTACATACTGTAAACCTGAAAAATGTATAATAAATGTTGTTCAAGCATGCTGAATTAATTTAGGGGCAGATGGCTAGTGGGAAATCTTTAAGAGAAGGACATTGGTTCCTTATGTGAAGACTTAATAGGCAAACCAGCAGCAGTGTTAAAAAGGATGAAAAGGGAATTTGGGCTTTGGGTGGAGGGTGCCAAGGCTGTGTGGAAAACAGCTTGGCAGTAGAATAATCAATAAGACTTTTTATGTAGTTTAACTTCATGTGAGGATCCTATATAATCAAAGCCTTATATGCTAAGTGTCTCGTCGTGCGTCCGTTCAACCAATCAAAACGTAATATACTAATGATATGCTAAGGCCACTTAACCACTCGCTATGATGTGCACTGACCACCAGGAGGCAGACACTCTTACCAGTAGGTTAGCTTGCTGCTGGGGTCCGGCCGATCACCACTGAGCGAGATGGGCCAGACATGCCCTGGAGCCCTCCCGCAGTTCCTCCCCAGTTGGCCAACCTCCCACGTCCCTCCCTGGCCCCGATCATGCACCAGTGGGGTCCCTTCACTAGTGGGATCCCTTCACCATGCACCAGTGGGGTCCCTTCATCCTCTCGCAGTCCGGGACACCTCAGGGATGTCGGAGAGCCAGTTTTGGCCTGATCCTGCAGGCACAAAAGGCTAATATGCAAATCAGCCAAATGGCAGAACAACCAGTCTCTATGATGCACACTGATCACCAGGGAACAGACGCTCAACACAGGAGCTGCCCCCTGGTGGTCAGTGTGCTCCCATAGGGGCAGCACTGCTCATCCAGAAGCTGGGCTCACAGCTGGTGAGCACAGTGGCGGTGGTGGGAGTCTCTCATGCCTCCGTGGCAGCGCTAAGGATGTCTGACTGCCAGACATCTCCCGAAGTCTCCCAGACTGAGAGAGGGCGCAGGCTGGCTGAGGGACACCCCCGCTCCCCGCAGTGCATGAATTTTGTGCACCGGGCCTCTAGTTTTAAAATAAAAGTGTGAAAGGGAAATAAGAGGTATGTCTAGCCAAGGTAGCACAAGGCAGTCAAAACCAAGCCAGCAGCATACATTTTGCCAATGACAATGTTTCTCTTTTGTGGAAAATCAACAACACTACTGATGATTAAGCATCCTACCTTTCAACTGAAACCTACAGCCAGCAAGTCAGCAATGAATGAAGTGGCAATGACACAGATAACATTTAGAGCAACTCAGGCAACTCTGCAATGACAATGTGCTAATTGGCCTATGAGGACGTGGGGAAGATGGCATTGTTGGCCCAATCCCAAGGAGTAATTTTTATTTAATTACATTGTATATGCCCATGTTAGTATCATCTAAGAAATATTTGAATAATTTCTTATTTAATTTAAACTTTTTTTCTATATGAATATTAGTTCCCCACCTATTTTGTAAGCTACATTGTTGTTTGTTTGGGGACTATGCAGTAGAAAAGTAAGGACCAGAGGTTTATTGGTTATGTTGTTGTTTTGTTTTGTGTTTTCCTCAGCTTTCTTACCAGCTAATTATGTGACTGGAAAGTTTATAATAAGGGATTATAAATATTCTCTATATCTCATTGGATTATTTTTAGTAAAAAGATAATTTATGCCCTAACTGGTTTGGCTCAGTGGATAGAGTGTCGGCCTGCGGACTGAAGGGTCCCAGGTTCAATTCCGGTCAAGGGCATGTACCTTGGTTGCAGGCACATCCCCAGTAGGGAGTGTGCAGGAGGCAGCTGATCAATGTTTCTATCTCATCAATGTTTCTAACTCTCTATCCCTCTCCCTTCCTCTATGTAAAAAATCAATAAAATATATTTAAAAATATAATTTATATAGAAATACTTTGAAATACATACAAATTGCAATAATCCTATAACTTTCTATTTTCACAAAAAAATAAGCATATTCTCATATGGTTCTGAGGCAAAGATTATAGAATATTGAGCAAAAATAAGGACATAAATGTTGTAGCTAAAAGATATGCAATAATGGGAGATGAAGAGGATTTTTTGAAGTAACTAGAAGTGGTCATCATTAGTTCAGATTCCATATTCTGGATATAGCTTTTGAGATACTAAAATCTATAATAATAAAAGCATAATATGCCAATTAGACCGGATAGCCGAACAACCTACTGGGCGTCATTCCGGAGCTGCAATTGGGGAGGGAGAGAAGGGCAAAGAAAATGTAGTTAGGGGTGATCAGGCAGTCAGGCAGGTGAGCAGTAGGGGGATCAGGCAGGTAAGTAAGTGGTTAGGGGTGATCAGGCAGGCAGGAAAGTAGTTAGTGGCAATAATGCAGTCAGGCAGTTGAGGGATTAGGGGCTATCAGGCAAGCAGGCAAGCAGTTAGAGGTGATCAGGCAGGCAGGCAGGCAGGCCAGCGGTTAGGAGCCAGAGGTCCCAGACTGCGAGAGGGCTATCCGAG